>NC_056732.1:552353984-552618984 GCF_019279795.1 Protopterus annectens
AGAACTCGCTGTTAGACATTAGACTGACAGTGATATCATTTGGAGAACTGCCATCAACATTGTGATCGTTGGGTTTTTCTGCTTCTGGCAACAATTTCACTTTTCCCACCTGTAGACATATCCCAGCAGATATCAAACCTATGAAGTATGACACTGATATCCACCAAACAAATTATAACCAGATACTAAACCTATTCTCTGCACAAAGTAATACAGATAACACCAACCACCAAGAAAGGTGGACAAAAACTATATTGGCACAGGAGAATAATATGCTGATAAATACATCAAAAACTAAGCATATAAGATATGGGAGACATAAATTGAAAGGTGAATATTTAATACAGCACACATTGATTGAAATTGTAGACTCATTTAGGGACCTGAATATATAGGCATATCCAGCTTTGAGGTTTTTCTAATCATATAGACTAATTGGTTAATGATAGTTATGAAACTACAGGTTGTATGAAAAGATTTATAAAGTCTAGGAGATCAGAAATGATGGTGTCTTTATTTCTTAGTTACAATGAGACCCAAACTTGAGAATGGAATAACAATATGGAAACCTTATAAGAAAACAAGCATGAGTAAACTGGAAAGAGTACAGCAGAAATATATAAAAAGGGCATCCATGGATGTGAAAATTTAAGTTATTATGAAAGACAAAATATCTGAACTTGTACAGTGTATCTTATAGATATCTAAGAGGAGATCTTATTATTTATATAGGGCATTTAGAGACAATTACCACTGGGAATGTTTGGTGTTATCAAAAAGTATAGAGCATCATCAGACAACCAATGTAGAAGGTACTATAAATACTATAAATAAAAAAAGATAGCTGGCTGCACAAGACCCAGGATAAAAAAAGTGTCCAATCCTGGTAGATGCACTTATGCCATGACTGGAAAAAATGACAATGTAGAATCCTCAAAATACAGAAACAATCCTACAATGGGGCCAGGCCAGGCTCAGGGGGAGGATGCCCCCCCCCCACCCGTTGTAGAAGGAAGTAGTAGTCCACAAAAATGACAAAAATTGATTGGCCAAAGAAGAGCCATAAAGACAACAGAGTGGACTATTGAGGATAAGAAAGAACCAGACACATGCTATATAAAATGATTAAGAGAGAAATTAGAGGAAAGAAAAATACTTCTGCAGGAAAAACTGTCACAAGCTTCAAATAAAAATGTGCTTTCATTAATGCAACAGATTTTTGAAAAACAGTATATAAATCAAGAAACGTTGATCTCTTTGGAAAAAGAAGTCTTTGAGGAAGTGGGAAAATATAAACAACAAAACATGGGTATATTTGAAAAATATAAAAAAGAAATATGGACATGGGAAAGAAAGAGAGATTTGATATGGTGCAATATTTATGCAAAGGAGAAAGCCAAGTTAACTAATATACAGAAGGCAGTTTCAAAGATATTCAAAGAAAAATACAGGCAAAGGCATCCACATATGGAAAATTTCACAATAAAAAGACTAAAAGCACAAAGATTTAATGTAGAAAAGATGATTAGTAAAGTAGAAGTTAAAGAAATATAAGTTGAAGTTATGGAGTGCCTGCAAAGTGAAGGATTTAATGTAGAAGGTCTAAAACAGACTACATCACAGCATGATGGAGTGAGTCCCCAGAATAAGGAAAAGCAAGAAGATCAGGAGACATGTGAAAACTAACTCATACAAAAAGAACAGCACCAAAGATATTTGAAGAAAAATATAGGCCAAGGAATCCGGATATGGAAAACTTTACATTACAAAAAATAAGAAGACTAAGAGAAAAAGTAGAAAAAGAAATCAGTAATGGAGAAGTCAAATACATAGAAATTAAGGTAATGGAACAGCTGCAAAGAAAAGGATTAAGTGTAAAACATCAAATGCAGAAAGCACCACAACAGGATAGAGCAATGGATATCCAAATTAAGAGGAAACCAGTCGAGCAGGAAGCAACAGGTCAGGTGCCATATCAAGATATTTTGGAGCCTTCCACAGGAAACCACTATAAAAGTTTACTTGAAGCTAGACAGGAAGGAAAGAAACAGGAAACTGTGGAAACTCGGATCCAGTCAATGTTGAGGAGTAATAGGCCAGTGAGTTTCCATATGACAAAACAGATGACACACGATGAAATTGAAGAGAATGTGCCACAAGAAGATGTTTTAGAACTTTCTATAGAATGCCTGCAGGAAATGGAAAACAAGGGATGTGCCCTCAGTATGGAAGAAAAGGAGTTAAGAGAAGAGTTGCTTGATTTAATAGACAAAGAGAGATATATCAAGATCAATGAGAGAAATAGACTGCAGAAGGTTAATAAAACCCCAAAAGTCAAAAGCTTGATAAAACACAGTAATTAGGACTGTCGATAGAGATCCATGCAATATAACAGAAGTAAACAGAATATATTACTGTGTTGCTAAATTAATAACTGATAAAATTCTACCACAGGAACATAGGGTAGCGAAGGAAAAGGGGGGGGGTGAAAACGAATACCATCATGGAAATATCGAATAGAGAAAACTATAAAGCAGCTAAGACAAGAAGTGTCATTGTTAGAAGATTATAGAAGAGGGAACAGATCCACAAAAATATTAAGAAAGATAGATGTGATAAAAGCAATGCACAGTATTAGAACAGACCAGGATCTATTATGCACTATTGGAGATAACAAACTAAAAATTTCAAAACAGGTAGAAAGACTCAGAAGATATGAAGATAAATATAAGGGAAAAGCACAAAATAATCAATTTACTGATGACCCAAAAAAAGTTTTATAGAAAATTGGGAAATAAGGTAAAAGGAATTGATAGACTGCCAAAAAAAGAGGAAATAGATACATTTTGGAGAAGTATCTATGAAGATCATGTGGAACATAACAAAGATGCTAAATGGATAGAAGAAGTAAAAGAAAGAATAAGAAGTTTAAAGGTACAGGATATGAAATGGGATGACGTAACAGCCAGAGAGATTGAAACAAAGTTGAGAAAAGCCTCTAATTGGAAAACCCCCAAGCCCAGATGCAGTACCTAACTTTTGGCTTAAAGTATTAACTTCCTTACATGAGGATCTAACCATGAGTAAGAACTATTTATATGCACACCCAAACAGACACCGTGCTGGTTAACAACAGGAAAAACAATGCTCTTACTTAAGAGTGAACCTGCAAGCCACCCTAAAAATTATAGACCACTAACTTGCCTTCCAACGACGTATGAACTATACACAGGGATTGACGCTGACAGAGTTTATAGTCATTTAGAAGAAAACTCAATTATGGCAGTAGAACAAAAGGGCAATAAAAGATAGTCATATGGAACAAAGGATCATTTGTTGTTAAATAAAGTTATAGTGGAGAACTGTAAGAAAGGGATGAATCTAAGTATGGCATGGATTGACTATAATAAAGCATTTGATACTATCCCACATTCATGGATAAAAGAGTGCTTAAAAATGTATAAGGTACATCCTACACTGATTGATTACATTACAGTAACCATGAAACAGTGGCAGATCACTTTACAATTAAGCCATGATAAAGGACAGATTATTATCCCAGGGATAAAAATCTAAAGGGGGATATTCCAGGGTGACTCCCTGTCACTGTTGCTATTTTGCCTTGCCATTAATCCATTAAGATGTTTACTTAACAGCTTAGGTCATGGCTATAATTTGGCTTCTAGAAAACAACAAAGTCTAATGACTTCTCATCTTCTCTTTGTCGATGATTTAAAATAGTATAGCTCATCAGATGAGGAACTGAAAGCTCAGTTGCAGGTTGTCAAAACTTTTTCAGATGATATTGGAATGTCATTTGGTCTTGATAAATGTGCAAAAGCAACCTTTTAAAAAGGAAAATTGCAGCAACAGGAAAACATCAGTTTGGGACAAGAATGTGATATAAAAAACTTGGGCAAGAGGGGGTGTATAAATACTTGGGAATTGATGAAGGATCAGCAATAAAACATGAACAAATGCAAATAAAGCTTAGTAAGGAGTACTTTAGAAGACTTAAATTAATCCTGAAAACAGCTTTGACACCTAGGAACAAGATCCAAGCTATAAATCAATTTGCTCTTCCTGTCCTAACTTATAGTTTTGGAGTGAATGACTGGCCCCAAAAAGTGTTGGATAGATTGGATATTAAAACAAGAAGGATGCTTCATGCTCACCAAATGATTTATAAAAATCAGTGTATACCAAGATTATATATTCCCTGTTCTGAAGGAGGGATGGGCCTCCTTGAAATTGATTACATGTATAGATCTGCAATCGTGGGACTCCACACATATCTACTGACCTCACAAGATCCAAATGTGGTGAAAGTTTTGAAACATGAGGAGAATAAATCTAAGATGACATCTCTGCTTAATTTAGCAGAAGCATATCAACATCAAGCAGGAATGGAAATCAAACCAGAAGTGGATAAAAACCAGGCAGCAACTGAATGTGCTAAAAAACAAAAGAAAGTATATAAGGTGAAGGACCAGATGAGTAGGCAAGAAATGTGGAAAAAATATAATTATATTCAAACAACAGCAAACAAAATGTATATATATAAACAACAAAGACTATCAGTGAGTCCCAGCTCTACCTTCCAATAAAATTTAGAACAGTTCCTTCTCTAGCCCTCGCCAATGTAACAGCCTTTACAGAGTAAAACAGTAAAACTCATAAAACACTTGCAATATATACAAAAAACCAAGTAATCAATCAATTACATAATTAAACTATCAAATCACATAACTTAAATATATTTAAAATCATAGTCTTAAACAAGACATTGCCAGTTACATTCTCTGTTCATTCCATGTGGATGCAAAGTCCCAAATTTCATAATCAAAATGCATTCCTTTTGTCTTAACATATTTTTTTGCCTATCAACATCATTATAATATAATGGAACATGTTCCAGAACAGACACTTTTATATTCTCAATATTTCCATGGTGCACTGAGTTAAAATGCTCAGCAATAGGACATCTCTAATATGTTCTTTATAGTATTTGTTACAATCACAGAATATGACATACACAACACCTTTGCTCATACATGTATATTTACCTTTTGTAAAAAAATTTTGCCATTTATTTTATTCACTCATTTACAACATGTTTACATATAGCACATTTTCCACAAGGGAATGTTCCCAAATTCTTCACAACATTTAATTCATTAGTACAGGGCTTTTATAAATGCTGTGTATCAGAAAGTCCTGTATATTTCTATATGATGTCATTAATTTTATATTTTTCAGTGATGTTATATCTTTTTAATAAAATTCCAATATTCCATAATGATTTTATTACCAATCATAGAGAAGTTAGTGTACTTTGTAACAAAAAATTCTCTCCTGTTCAGTCCCATATTTATTGACATCATCTGGTTATACCCTCTATTTTAAATATCTCAGGGGATGGAATAGCATTATGGGGGGATGGCAACTATCTCCCACATTTTCCAGCTTATTTCATCAAATTTTCTATGAATACTAGTATATATGGAAATCAATGAAATTATCTGATGTCTCCCAATCCCCATGACAAATGAAAATTAGGTCATCAATAAATCTAAAATACTTTTAACATTTTTTGAAAGAAAGGCAACCTATAAAGATGTTCATTTTCAATAGCCCCATAAACAGGTTAGCACCCCATAGCAGTACAGTACCTGTGTCTATAAACAACAGTATTATTAAAAAAAAAAAATTATTTTTCAAACAATTCAAAAAGATTTATAGCTTCCAAGCCCAAAATATGGGAAATATTAGTAGTGTAGAGACTCCTACATCCAATAAATAATATATTTCATTTTCCCAATATATATATATTTTTTTTAGAGAGAAAAATGAATCTTGTATAATATATAGAAAAAACAAAAGAACTTTTTTTATCAATCAATCATGTAACATGATGCAAGATTATAAGTAAAATATCCAAAAAAGCTGACAATAGCCGCACCAGGTGGTCGGTTCAGATCTTTATGAATTTTAGGTAGCAAAAAAGATTTTGCATTTTTTCTGTTCTTACATTTATTTTTCTCACACCTTCTGTAATAATTTTTCAAAAATCCTTTCTGCTTGACATAGCTGATTAATGTTAGTTTTACAATATACATTGTTGTTATCTAGATGTTGCATACACATACTATAATAATCATGATTATAAGTATGCTTTTATTATAAAAGCCCTCTATTTCCTTTTCTAACATTGTATTCAGTAGAGATTCAAAAACGTACTATATTAGTTTTAACATACTTTTTAGGTAGCAAGCATGTACACAATTTTAAACCCTTCTCTAAAACATCTAGTTTATAACTGAAGTTAAAACATAAATATAATTACTATGTAATCTACCATCTACCTTTTCTTATGTTAGTCCGAGTCTCTCTCTCGTTCTGGGATGGATTGTTCCCCTTTTCCTGGTATTGGTATAATGTCCATTCGATTTCTGGTAGGTTTTATGAGTAGCTCTGTTTGCTGCAACTGGCAATCAAGGAAAGGTTTCTCTGTCATCTTCTTCCCATGAAGGCGCTCCAAGTTCTTACTTTATTTTTTCTTTCCTTTTTTGAAAAGACACTCTTTCTCCTCTTTTCTCCTGTTTCTTGAGCTAGGAAATACAAACTTTTTCCTTGTGTCTCTAAATTTAGTCTAGTTAATTTTTTTTTTTTTTTTTCTACCAGATCTTTTTCATACTATTTTAATTTGTGTTAATGCCCCTGAGAAAATTTCTCTAATGTAGAATTTGATGTAATATTTACCTCTCAATTAAAAATTGACACTCCATTCTACTGCACCGATGTGCAGCTGCTATCCATCGCTCATGAAATTTAACTTCTACTTCATTAGTAAGGTCAAATGGTGTTGATGGATTCTTAAGACCTTAACCTCTAGGTGTTATATCCAGTTCAATATATCTTCTTTTACCTACCATAAAAAATTGGATTAGTAGTCTTCCTGAATTTTCCCATTTCTTTATATATTACCAAACTGAGTCTCCTCTGTAGCTTCTGGTACTGCATTCTTATCATTTGATGTACAGTGTGTCATTAGGCAAATTACTGAACGGTTACTATTTTCTCCATTCCGATTAACATCTCCATACCAGTCTCTAAATATTCTTTTTAAGTATATGAGAAGAAGACAATTTTTATTATTTTGGACTTTGAATGGGCATTGATGAACAATGAAAAAGAATGTGTAGAACTTGCAATGTCTTGTTTAAGACTATGATTTTAAAATATATTTAATATGTGATTTGATAGTTTAATTATGTAATTGATTGATTACTTGGTTTTTTTTATATGCGTGTTTTATGATTTGAGTTGTTTTACTACTCAGAAAGACTGTGGGCCGAGGCGAAGAGAGAAAACTGTCTCACTAAAATAAATTTTATTGGAAGGTAGAGCTGGGACTCACTGATAGTCTTTGTTGTTAAAATATAATTATAGTTGCAAGTATAGAAAACTTTTGGAAGAGCCTCATGTTGATCAAGAATGAATGCAGGAATGGTTAAGGAGAGGTGAATTTATATCAAGATAGTGGGCTACATACATGCTGATTTACTAAGTCCATTGAACATGTGGGAGAAACAGACATATGTAGGTTTTGTGGAACTGAATTGGAAACAGTCACACACCTTATTGCTGGTTGCGACTTTCTGATGGCAGAGGGACTGTATACCGAAAGGCATAATAATGTGGCGAGATTGTTACACTGGAGATTGTGCAAACATTATGGTATTGAAGTGGCTGAAAAACACTGGAAACATGAGCCACAGAAAATCATAGAAAATGATGAAGTTTACATCACATGGGATCACCCAGTACCAACAGTCCAAAAGATAGATGCTAGATAAATGGATATAGTGATCCAAGAAAAGAAGACAAAAGTAGCATTGATCATTGAAATCACCACACCTAATGACTACAGTGTCTTGCGTACAGAGAGACACAAAGTCATAAAATACCTCGAACTGCAGGCAGAAAAAAAGAGCCATGTGGAAGAAAGATACCCAGACAGTTCCAATAGTAGTAGGAGCAACTGGTCTTATAAAAAATAATTTACAATCTTATTTAGATATGTTACCAATTCATGTAACACTGTACGAACTGCAAAAGGAGTCATTACTGGGCACATTGTGGGTGCTGCGAAGAGCACTTTTGGCTAACATCAAAGAGTGAAACAATACTAATTTCATGAACTTTAATCATACTTTGACTTAGGAATGGGGTCCATTCCTGTCATGGTATTAGAAACCCAAAAAACTTGGAGAAATTAAAAAAAAAAAAGGTACTATAAGAATGAGACGTGTACTAATATTTTCCTGAGAGAGCAGCTGATGCATGAAACAGACTACCAAATTACATTAAAGCAAGTACTAACTTAGATATTTTAAGAACAGCCTGTGTACATATTATGGGAACAAGTGTTTTGGTATATTAGCAAACTAGAAGAGCATTAATGCCCATGCTTGAAATATTTGTATGTATGTATTTATGTACGTGTATATATGTTTTATGAAGGGCCATTCACCAAGAGATACATACACTAGATCACATACAACAGTGATTAGCATGCAATTTAGGCTGACTTCCTTCTAGTAAGCAAAGGGCATTGGGGTAAACTCAGATATTACTATACAACCTCCAGTTTAATACTCTGTCCCCAGTATAAACCATTGATGGCCATAAGTAGCTGCAAGTAGTAGTCAGGGAAGGTTCTAGGGTCAGCAGACAGTACACTGAAGACCTAGAAATTGACTGGAGTGAAAGCAAAGGAGTTTAAGGAACTAGTCATGGCTCTATTACATCAGGAAGTGGAAATAGGTAGAGCCTAAGAAGACTTTGTCTCAAACTAGCATGCATAAAGACTATAGAACAGATTAACGGGTAAGTTAGGTATGGAGGTAAGGTACACAAGGAAATCTATTTGTGGCAAACCAAAGTCTGTAAAGTTATAAAAAGAAAGAGAAGTGCAGAAAGAAGTGGGAATACTGACTGACTAACAAAGAGATTAAGACAGCAGTTGCAATGGCAAAATGCAAGGCATCAAACAATTCTGAGTCAACTAGGGATGTAAGGTATATATACATAAATCTGAGAAGTTATAAAACAACAGGAGTATAAAGGGGAAATACTGACTGGGTAACAGAGAGGACAGAGAGCAGTTGCAATGGCAAAGAACAAGGCATCATAGAAGCTCTGCTAGTTTCTAGAAAGAAACACAGCAGATAGCACAAACATACAGGTTGCAAGACAAAGATATAAAGATAAAGAAGTTGTTAAATGCCATTGTTGCCAATGATTGTTTTTCTTTGCACTCTTTTTTGAGGGGGTGGGACATACCTCTACCTGCTTTTTCTGGTTCTACCTTCCCCCATTTTGTATCTCCCTCTGCTAACTTCCCCTCCCCCATACACATTAACTATTCTATATTAGTGAGTCTTCTTGAGCGGCGCCATTTTGAAATAGTTATTTTTGGCCTGCTCAAGGTGAAGAAGCTCCCCCAGCCCCTATGCAGTGTGCACACACACAAGTAAGTGCCTACAATTGTTTAAGCTATTCTCAAATATTTGTTGTGCACCTGGGTAAATAGGCATTTTTATGCTTTCCATCTGAAGTACTTAGCTAACTGTATGTAGTCTAGGGAACTAACTGAAGTAGTGACTGCTTTTACTACAGAAACTGTTTGCTGTTACATATGCTGTTATATTTATAATGGTCTAAGGGACTAACTGAAACAGTGACTGCTTTTTACTACATAAATTGTTTGCTGTTAAGTATGCTGTTATGCTTACAATCGATTTTGGCTGGAGACTCATGTAATGTAATGCCCCTTAACTGGTTTTGACTGTTTTGTGTACTTGCCTACAGTATCCTTTCCCTAGTTATTTGCAGAAGTTGCAACTGCACATGTTACCATTTACTAAAGCAGTGTTTTAAGTTGCCAGAAATGGAAATGCATGTTCCTTGTTGTCAACTGGCAAGCTTCTTCAGCCTATATTGATCAGTGCTACTCCGTATTATTTAATATTACAGTCCTGCATAAGCATGCATTCTGTGTTATCTTCAAATGTGTTCTAACCAATTATTGCCTACTGTACTGTTATTTTGAGAAATGATGACTGCATAAGTATGTGTTTTACTGTTACTGTTATAAGATTTCTGATTGTTATCTAATCCACTACAAGCCCTGAAATCAGCTGTGCATACATTATGATCTGTTGAACTTCTGTCTCTCTCAGTCATTGCACACTCACTCCATAGACACCACAGATCCCCTTACAGCCTCTGTAGGTTCCTTTATACCGTTTGTAACAACACATATCTGCACTCAGTCAGTTTACCCTCACTCCTCTTACTTTACTGCTCACTGAGCTATTGTGCACTTTGCAGTAACTAGCCATATTCTTGCCATCACTTATATCTTTTTTACAGCACACTTGATCTGCCTGTATCATCACAGCTTGGGTCCCCTCCCTCACCCAGCAACTGTAACATTGCCAAATAAAACCACTGCTATGGTCTGGTTTCTCCCTACAGTTATTACAAGCCAAGAATAACACTTTTTAATAAGGATATCCACCAGACAAGTCTGCATAGATGACTGGATGTTTACAGTCCTTATTATCAGCAAATTTGGTCATTTAATGGTTATGTTTTCAATATTGTGATTGGATGTTTACATTTCTTTTATAGCAAATTTGGTACTTTTGCTAGTTATTTTTTTAACATTGTTTTGGCCGGCATGCACACCTGCAAGAACCACCCCCCAAATCCAGGCAACTATAACTTTGTCTCTCACCACTAGGTGGTACAACTAACAATATAATTGCTATATCTTTCCCAAATAAATCTGCCTCCCCATTAGAATTTCTGTAAATTAAACTAGTACCATTTACTTTGTGTATTTTGTCCCCAGATAGATTTGCCTTCCATTGTTGATTTACTTACACACCAAGGCCATAAAAGTAGTGTTTCTGCAACTATCTGCTTATACTCCTACCTTTCTGCCTCTACCTCTTCCTTGCTTTCACTTACCTTACAGGTCCAAGGTTTCCACTTCTCATACTGATTGTTTTTCTTTGCACTCTTCTTTGAGGGGGGCTTGCCCACTCCATTCATGCTTGCTATGTTCTGGCTCACTCTGCTCCTCTACCCTACCTCCATTCCCACCCACCCCTGCATCACCTAGACTTATACAAACACTAACCACTCCCCTAACTTCCCCAATCAACAATCACCCTCCCTCTGCCAGTCACACCTCAATTAACCAATACACTATTTGTAACACTCATCCCTCCCCTCACACAACTTAATTGCAGCTGTCCTTAATCACTATACTCCCACCACACTACATGAACACCCCTCTGTCCCTACATCTTCTTTATCACACCATCCAGCCAACCTAACATTTAAAAAAAAAAGAATACACACCATGCTCTTCCTCCTGCCCACACTCTATACCCTACTGCTATCTGCATACTAACTACTATCCTACACTCACCTACAGATACATGTCCATAGCCCAACACTATATTATACTAATCCCATCCACTCCTTACTCTCCTACCTTGCCATCTCCTCTCAAATCTACAATCACACACCTATTACATACTTCCACTTCAAACATGTAGATATCAGCAATACTACTAACCACTTCATCAAACACCTTCACATACTCTCCAAATTGTCCGAGAAACATGCATGTATATTATCACAGATTCTCTATTGTGGTGATATACACCCCAATTCCAGGCCACATACTGCACAACATACCATCATGCCTACCATTCCACCCCTTTCTCACATTAAAACTTCGACCGTCTCAATCTTAATATGGACCTTAGAAGTCTAGTTAACAAAATCACAGACTTTCATGCAGTCATTGCACAATACTCACCAGACATTCTTATAGCAAGAGAAACTTGGCTAAAACGCCATATAAGAGACCCAGCTATACTCCCACAAGGTTATTACATACACAGGTTAGACAGGATCAGGAAGAAGGGAGGCAAGGTTGCAATCTTCTTCAAAGATAACCTAAGCATAGACTATCTACTCATCAAATACCCTTATGATAACAACTTTGAAGTCCTAGTAATACAGCTCAGAATCAACCCAAAGAAAAATATTACCATAATAGCCACTTACATACCTCTCAACAATACTCCCACTGCCATTGAGGAACTCATAGCCCAGACAGCCTCAACCTACACCCATGAAACCATTATCACAGGCAACTTCAACTTAGACTGGAACACTTGCTCTAGTGATAACCCCTCCACCTTCATAAATCTACTTGGTTTCTCCCAAACAATCCAGTTTCCCACTCGAATAGATAAATATAGCAAAAGGGAATCTGTCTTAAACTGGTCACTTATTAACAGTGCCACCCAGAACTATCTCTCTGGATGCCTTCCAAATAATTTAAGTGACCATAGGCCTACCTACTTAATCCATCTTCAGCTCTACCCACCCAGAACCATAGTTTACAAAGTCGTACAAAATACCAAAAACTTCTCCAATGAAGCATTCTTAGACATGCTCAATAAATGTAACTGGACACCACTCCATCATCTCCAACTCGACCAGGCCATAACATACTTCAATGAGACATTTCTCACTATTCTAAATAGCTTAGCACCAGCTCATACATGTCATGTTAAAAATAAGAGATTATCCTGGATATCAAAAGAAACCATTAGACTTTAAAAACTAAGGGTCAAAACCTGGTTTCAATACCAGAAAACTAAAGAAAATAAAACTCTGTTAGCATACCAGCAGCTCTGCAATCAAACAAATAAACAACTCTAACTAGACAAAAAAACATATTATCCATCTATGCAAAACAAATATGAAAATAATCACAAAAAGTTCTGGCAGGCAATTAGCTCACTTCTCCACCCAGGTAAAGCCACAACCCCAAAACCACCAACCAATAACCAAAGTGTGAGTATTGCCTCACAAATTAACACCTACTTTACAAACACCATCCTCTCCTTAGTTACAGGGAGCAATTCCACCCCATGGTCTCTTCCTCCTAATGTGAAAATTAACAACAAGTCTTTTGACCTCAAACCTGTCCCAACTAACACCATAAGAACAATGCTGAAAGAAATTGAAACCTTCTTCCTTAGCAGCTAACCAACTCCGCAATGAGTACCTCAAACTTTCAGCCAGTACCATAGCTCTGCCTATCTCCATTCTGTTAAATAGGTCTATAGCAGAACAATATGTCCCAAAATTATGGAAAATTTCCTATATCACCCCTCTACATAAAGGAGGAACATCAATAGAATCAAACAATTACAGACTCATAGTCATCCTTTCCCCCTGTGTCAAAATTCTGGAACAATGCATGCACGCTCAATTACTACAATATCTGCTATCTTACAACCTTATCTTTCCCTCCCAAGATAGTTTCAGACTGAAACAGAGCACCACCATAGCCCTAATTAATTTCTTTAATACCATCAACCAACTCAGAAATTCAAACCAGCAAGTAGCATTAGTCTTCCTAGACATGTCAAAAGCATTTGACACTCTCTCCCATCAGAAACTCCCTAATACTCTTACCTCACTACACCTATCAAAGACTTCCCTCTCCTGGTTCCTAAGCTATCTTTCTGACAGACAACTAGCAGTACAATGGAAGTCTCATCTCTCACCACTTCTGCCTGTCTTAGTCAGAGTCCCCAACTATCCATACTATGGCCCCTTCTTTTCACCATATTCTCTAATGATCTAGCCTCATCCAAAACACGCACTAAAGTAGTTCAGTATATGGACGCTTCAACTTTCATCTGCTCATCAGATACCTTACCAGACCACTAAATAGTAGCCCAACAAGCTTTTAATGATATAGAAACATATCTAGGTAAATCACAACTAATCCTCAACCCCAAAAAGACACAGTTAATGCTATTTACGAGTAGCAAACAATCACCGACCACCCCTCCTTTCACAATTTTCTCAGTAAACAACACAGTCATCCAACCAGTTGAGCATACAAAACTCCTTGGTGTGGCAGTTGACAACAAACTCAGATTTGACCAACACATAGCCATCACAATTAAGAAAGTTCACATCAAACTTGGCTCACTGTACAAAAGCAAGCCATTCCTCACTGACAATACCAGACTAGCCATATCCAGAACCTTCCTCCTCTCTATGCTCCTATATGCTTTTTCTCTCTTTCCCAACTTAAAAAAATCAGACTTAACCAAACTGAAAACTTGCTACAACAAAATAGCCCGCTCTGCAGCCAAGCTTCCCCACCAAACCCAGCACTGAATTGCTCTACATAAATTAAATTGGCTCAAGCTACCTAACCTTCTCCATCTCTACCTACTTAAATTCACAAACAATATCATCTTCCATCCTGACAATTGCCCATCCCCCAAAGAACTTCTTCCCTACTCATGTCCACGAAGTCTAAGATCTGCAGACAGAAACTTTTTCACAGTAAACAAAGCTAACAACCCTCACGGTGAAATTCTATTCTCAAATCAGATAGCCAAATTATGTAACTCTCTACCCTACACCCTCCAAAACACTCCTGAATCTACCAATTTCAAACAACTACTATTTGAACATCTATCCAAAACCTGGCATTGCTCCTGCGCCAAACCTGACTGAGAAGATATCTATAACTCTCTCAACACACTGTCCATTCCTTACCTCATTTTACCCCTCTCCTCAGTGTTATTACTACTCAAAAAAAAAAAAATATATATATATATATATATATATATATGTGTGTGTATATATATATATATATATATATATATATATATATATATATATATATATATATATATATATATATATATATACAGAGAGAGAGAGAGATAGGAAATCTTATTTGTTCATACCTATTATTTAATATGAACACAGTACTAATTTTATTTTTTCTCACAGTGATCTTTACTGAAATGCTTTTATTTTTCTTTTTGAACCTGTATCTATTAGAAAACTGTATTGAATACTTCTTTGAATAGACTAAATAGATGTGTATTCTGCATCTTACTATATGTATACTATTGTACTATCTAATTATTGCATTTTGCTTATATTTCTGTGGAGCTTTTCTCCCTGGGCCTCCACTGAAAATGGGCTTCTGGCCCAGTCGGACTTTCTCGGTAAACAAATGTAAATAAAATAAATAAATAAATAACATTTACAAGGAATGACTGCAACAATCAGCTCAACAGCCCTTCTACACACCACCCATATTTCTGTCTTAAGTGCCACACTTTCTTCCAGCCACCATCTTTCTCCACTTTCACAAATATCCCTACTCTTCCTCCTCCTCAACCTGAGACACACCCAACCCCCATCCACCTATATCCTTTCTTTTGTATCTTTCCTTTTACCCTTCCTGGACAACTTAAGTTCCTGTAAAAACATACTATGTCCAGTCTTTCCCTCTGAATCTTATTCAAATAAAATTCCCTTTTTGTTGTCCACATTTCAAAAACCTACCCTACATCCACTCCCCCCATCTGATCTACTCTCTGTTCCTTGGGAGCTGAACCCCAAGGGTCTTTGGACAGCTACATGGGAACATCAGTGCTCCTGCCCCCTCCCCACAGACAAGATAGGTCAAAGTTGCTACCTGTTATCTGCCTTAATAGCCAACTCTGTATTGTTTCCTGGACATTTTCTTCACCCTCCATTTTATTCTATTTATTGCCTTACTTCTCTTTCTGTCTTAGCTCCCAAAGTCTCTGCTCCGATATTCTCCTTGAGGACTTTCTTTCTGAATCTTCAGGACCTACTGCTCACTATATATACCTTTCTGAACTCCTTAAATTACTCCCAGAATTTCATTGTGGTGGAGCAGACTAGGTTGGCTCTGAAACCTTTATACCTTAACTTATGTGTAACATATGAATTGCCATGATTATGCTCCAAAATCAGGAAAAAGATAAATTGTTAAGCCCTTCCCTAGTGCAAGACTCAATCCTGACAGTTCATAGGGTTACAAAACATTGTTAAGGATACAATAAGTGCAGTTGAGATGAGTCTCATGCAAGGGACTAACAGTGGACAGTGCCGGCTGGTAAAGAACAGCTACAGAAGGTAGCTTTTAAAAGAAGTTTGAACTACATTCTGCCACCCTTACAAAGTATTTGTCACTTGATATTCAGTGTTGTGATGACAAGCTGAATTTTGTGTATAAATGCATAGTCTTGGAGGGATCTTTGACAATCGGCTGTCATGAAATCATCTTGTTTCCAGCTTCAAGATGTCTTTTTCATCAAGCTCCTTATTTCTCCTGATGGTTTTCCTTTCCTCCAGATGATTTTCCTGTTGTAGTCCATGCTTTGATATCTTTTCAACTGGACTTCTGTAATATTTTATTTCTTGGTCTTGAGTCAAAGATTGCAGGTGTATAACTTCTACAAAGTTCTGCAGCATGTTTACTTTATAGTGTTCCAACACATTAATACATCACTACAGTTTTTCAAATTTTACTCTGGCCTCCTGTAAGATATTGCATAATATATAAGATTCTTATTAGGGCGCACCTTTCACTCTAAGACTTTTACACACTTGCAGTCCTTCTGATTTACTCTGTTCTAGTTCACAAAATCTTCTCATCATACCAAAATATAACTTGGATTCTTCAGGTTGCTGCTCTTTTAGCTATCAAGGTCCTGTCTTATTGCTTCATCTTCTTGGTTCACTTTGAAAATTTCTACCACAGAAAGCTTTAAGAGTGTTCTTTAAACATATTTGTTTCATGTTGCTTATTCATGAAGTTTATTATATTTTGCATTAATCGATTTGTTATTTTTATCGTTATCATTGTCGATTTGTGCAGTGCTTGGGCACTTAAATAAATTAAAAATTTCAAAAGTTGTTTTACCTTTTTGTCAGAAGATCACTTCATTTTTGCTTCTGTACCTTTGAACTGTCCCTATACCCACAGTGGTGGTGCTGTGGTAGCGTTGTTGCCTCACAGTAAGACGCTGTCCGGTTCGATTCTCAGCTAATTATGCAGAATGTCCTTGAGGGTTGTGCATCAGGGCTGGTAACTTGCCCTATCTCAGATAAAACTGTCCCGGATTTTGTCTTATTTTTTTGCCCTATCACAGATAAAACTGTCTCTGATTTTGTCATATACCTTTGCACTGTCCCTCTGTAATTATGCAGAATGTCCTTGATTTTTTTATATTTTTGCCCTATCTCAGATAAAACTGTCCCTGAATTTAATCATTTATCCCTCCATTATGTTTGGGTTTGTCCAGAATTCTAAAGCAATGAAGATGGGGATATGCTGCAAGGTATTTTAAAGTGTTTCTAAATGTTTTGCTAGTTTCAAAGCTGCTGAAATATTTTTTCTCCTACACTTTCTCAGTCTTTCTTTTTTTTTTCCTGTAACTGGTAGATAAAACTCCAAACATAACAAGGACTTATGATTGGGTCTCCAATTATAACTCTTTTCATTTTATCTACATGTATGCCAAACGTCTCTTCTCAAGCTTTGCTCTCAAGATTAATTTTTGGCATCCATCTCTCAAACACATAATAAGCTGGCTATGACCAGAGACCCAATCATAATCATTTGTATTATACATCTCACCTGCAATATATTCTGTCCATCTGTTTTATTCTGTCTTCTATTTATTAAGTATATACCCCCTCCATAACCTACGAATGATTAAGGTAGATAGGTAGATCAGAATTACATTAATACACTGGCATTATTTTAAAACATTTTTAGAAATGAATACACCCCCCCTTCCAATTTTATTTCATGTTCTTGGGCTTACTACTCACCTATGTGACTCATTCAGCAAATATAGATTACCCTGTACTAACTGTCAAACAAATACAGAGGACTTCAATACACTACATTATTTTCTTTCACTACTTATATTGTATGGATGCAGCATTTTTAAATTGGCAAGTAATCTAAACACTGTAGCTATTGTCAGAAAAATATAAAGACATGCAAACATTTCAATACACTACATTAATTTCTCTATTACTTTTATTTTTACATACACAAGGTTTAAATTAGTATGCTGCTTATTTAGACCTAAACGTCCTTCTAAGTCACTAAAAAATTATAAATATGTGCGTTGTCTCCTGTATCAGGGATATACCATACTTGTTGAAATATTAATTGTAAAACATAGAAATTGGTTTGTCTGTTTTACATGCATTTCAATTGCTTACAATGGGACCAAAATTCATATGCATTACTTTTTTCGTGCCCACGGCCCATCATTTCCCCACAGCAGGTCTTACCCCTTCCCTTTTTACTACAACTCTATAGGATGCTCAAACACCACAAAATTTATCAAAGCACTAGTATAACCATACAGTTGTCCATACTGGAACAACATCTGAGCAGCCATCAGGCTACCATCCATGCTAGACGTTCCTGCCCCTCCCCATCCCCCGTGAACAAAAGTCTTACCTTGCTCCAAAACGTTTGACATCCATTTCTTCCTCTACCATTTGTCTTCTTTTCAGTCTTTCTTCTCCGTCCAAATGTCAGTATATGCCTTCATCTTTCTCATCATCTCTTTACTTTTTCCACACTCCAATAATGTCTTCCATCAGAAAAACATATAAAGGACAGAGCAAAACAGTCGCAAACTGAAGTATCATTTGACATTTGACCTGTCCCCCAATACAGTTTCATACTTAAGGGACACTGCTGTCATGCTTAGCACATCTTGTAGGGTCAGAACCTAACACACATTTTATAAAACAAATGGTAATCCAAGTGGTCTCCTTCTGCTTGGGTTTAAATCTGTCTTTACCTTTTTTCCTCTCACCACTCAATCTTGGTATATCTTGGGTCAGCTCCTCCTCCTCCGTTTGACTCCACTTTTCTGTCATTTTATTTTCTCTGATGTCACCTCAGCTAGTTCATAAGGACCACTTTGTTTTGTTTCTGGGGTTTTTGAGGGTGATATGCCCTTATACACTCCCTTCCTCCTTTCTCGTATATTTATTTTTTGCAAAGGTAGTTTTTACTACATTGTTTGCTTTTATTAATATACACACTGGAGATTTAGTCCTCTCATCCTTTCATCTTACTTCCATGAGGATTTATCGTCCAGTCTTTCTACCTTCATTTATATTCAGTGCCAATAATTGTCATTCTTGACGACTTGAGTACGCCACTTGTTGTGATGATGCAGAATTCCACACTCCTCTTGCTCTGCTTTCTAACAATGGCATACTTCCTTGTCCTCCACATAGGGTAGCTGCTCCCACCATTTATTCCCCACCCCTCTCACTGTATCAACATAAAATCTAATGGTCTCTTCTTTTGATTGATAGTAACAGGCCCTCCCCTACCATGTAATTCATATAAATGCAAGGCATACCACCCTGTCTACTGCCCCTTCCTGTTTTAGCTGCCATAACACTGGCCCCATATCCACTCTCTCCTGATGCACTAATTCTGATGTCCTCCACTACTTTGACTTGTGCATGTTCCAACACCAAACCCTGTTCTATGCTATTTGTTTTAAAATGCATTCAATAGTTTAGTGGCAGTACATTTTCCATAATAATAATATTATGTCTACCTGTGACACCTGGGCTATTATTGACCCTCTCCACAATATGTGTTATTTTGACATTTAGGTCTAGGCTTCCATTTTAATTTATCACATTTATGTCCAAACTTAAATAAGTTGTATAATATCCTCTTCCTAAACTCATTCCACTGTTCCTACAACTCTAAAATTATCTTCACAAGCTCTGCTGTCCAGGTCATCCATTTTTATATTGATTTTGTCTAATGCAGATTTCAATTTCATTAATTAATTTTCATGGCTCTCCTCCTCTTTCTCTAACAGTCTCCACAAACTGTTATTTCCTGCTCCATGTATCTTTGTTCAGTTCACCCTATCTCCTTTTTTTACATATCCCACAATACCTTACATAGCCTCTACATCCAATGCATTGGCAGTTTTTCTATATCAAACAAACTAAAACTGGAAAAGTTGAATCAGCACGACACAGAAACAGCAACCAGGATCCTAAACAGGTTTATTGTCTTCAAACTGCCACTGTAAGCCTTCAAGGAGTAAAGTTTCAATAACATAACACAGTTTATATAATCACACCAATCAATCAATAAAACTATTATACAATTAAATAATAAAATTGCTCAATTAAATCACATTTCTCCAACAGCATTCTGTGTTTAAGCCTCTAGGTAATAAAGTGCCAAACTTTAGAATAAAACAGTTTCATACTTTAAAAGTAATTTTGCCACAACTGCAACATCAGACTCTAACTTCGCTATCTGTTGTAAAATAGTTGCTTTTAAAGTGTCAGTACTACCATTATGAAATTCATAAAAGTGTTGAGCCAATTTTTATATCCCTAAGATGTTCTAACAGCCTGACTTTAAACATTCTTTTAGTTTGCCCTATATAGAACTTATGACATCCACATGTGATTGCATAAACCAACCACTTGAATAAAATGGTATATTATTGATATGAGAAAAAGTTCTATATACAAATGGGCAAGCCTGACATTTCGGAATGTACCTATACTAGATGGTTGTAGTGGTATTTTGTTCCCTGGATTAAAAATTCACCATATCCTTAATACTCTTACCTCTTTTATAGGAAAAAATTTATTTTTCATTTTTAAATTCCTTAATTCATCATAATTCTCTAAAACTCCCAAAAATGTAATATCTTATGTTTTATCATATCACTACATACATTGTATGTGGACACTACAAATAAATTATTATCCACCTGATTTTCTCTATTTATTGTATAACTATTAATAATCTTTTTCTTATTGTACCTATCATATCTCATATTTATGATTTTTTCTATATCAGCATCCACTAATTTACTATCATAGTTTCTATTCAAAAACATCCTTTTAGTTGTTTGAATTTCCTTATAAAACACTTCATCATTATAACCTAGAAATTCTTAAAAATTCACCATATGGTAATGCTCTAATAATATGTGCAGGATGACAGCTAGTTGCTTGTAAAAAATCATGTGGGTCCCCAAATTTCCTATATAAACTTGTATTTATAGGCAAACCAACAATACCTTGTAAATTAATATCTAGAAAGTTAACTGACTGCCCATATTGTAACCCATCAAAATTAATTTTAAATCTGTTAATTTGGATTTCTTGTACAAAATTCTGTATGTCATCATATCCACCCTCACACAAAAATATCAAATCATCTATGTATCTATAATACAATTTCACATGTTTCTTTACAAAATCATTCTTATAGATACATTCATTCTCTACCAAACCCATAAATAATACATTGGGGCACCCATTGCTGTTCCTTGTTTTTGATGGAAGATTAAATTATCAAAATAAAAATAATTATTTTCTAAGCAAAATTGTACAAGATCTAATATATAATGTGATGCTGTTAAACACAGCTTCTAAACCAAATTTATGTAATCCAAAACATGTTCTTATTCCAAATAACTGATTTAATTTTTTCCAAAAAATCAAAAGAATCTTTGATATAGGAGGAAAGACAGGCAGCTTCTTTCAATAATACTTTATGTAACACAACACCTAAAAATTATAAAAAGTACTTCCTAGCAGACACAATAGGTCTACCTGGTGGTTTATTCATATTCTTGTGTAGTTTGGGTAAGCACAACTAGTATCACTTATGCAAAGTTTCTTCTTTACATCATTCTCAGACCAGAAACCCAACCGTAAACCTCTTTGAATTAGATTCTCATATTTCATTTTTGCTGTTCAATACTGTCCTGGGTGAGCTTTACAATACACTGTTTCATCTCCTAATAAATTGCCATTCTATCTTGTACTGTAGGTACAATGAATGTCCATGTGTTGTTCTGATTGGTCCATCACGCTAAGTACTGTCACGCCGTCTCTGACCCTTCTCAATGGGTTGGCAAAATCTTCTCTCTCTCTTCTGATTTTTTTGTACATTTGATAATTTTTTTTTTTTTCCAACCCATTGACTTTTTTTGAATGTGTCTCTAAGACAGAATCAAGTCTGTTCCTGTCTAGCCCATGCTGGAATATCCCCAGTATTCTCAGTACCTGTTTCTGGATTAGTATTGAAGAACCCATCTAGTGTTCGCTGGGAACCACCTCCATTGTCTTCTAAAAAATTCTTTGGTACATTTATGGCTGGATCACTGGCCATGGATAGTAAACAGCAACAAAACAAACTAAAACTGGAAAAGTTGAATCAGCACGACACAGAAACAGCAACCAGGATCCAAAACAGGTTTTATGTCTTCAAACTCTAGCACCTCGGCCACTGTAAGCCTTCAAGGAGTAAAGTTTCAATAACATAACACAGTTTATATAATCACACCAATCAATCAATAAAACTATTATACAATTAAATAATAAAATTGCTCAATTAAATCACATTTCTCCAACAGCATTCTGTGTTTAAGCCTCTAGGTAATAAAGTGCCAAACTTTAGAATAAAAACAGTTTCATACTTTAAAAGTAATTTACAACTGCAACATCAGACTCTAACTGCTATCTGTTGTAAAATAGTTGCTTTTAAAGTGTCAGTACTACCATTATGAAATTCATAAATGTGTTGAGCCAAAGGGCTCTCCATTTTTTTATTTTTTATATCCCTAAGATGTTCTTATAAGCCTGACTTAAAAACATTTTTTTAGTTTGCCCTATATAGAACTTATGACATCCACATGTGATTGCATAAACCACCCTATTAGTTCTACAAGTGTATGAACCACTTGAATAAAATGGTATATTATTGATATGAGAAAAAGTTCTATATACAAATGGGCAAGCCTGATTCCTTTCCTACATGGGAATGTATACTAGATAGTTGTAGTGGTATTTTTTTGTTCCCTGGATTAAAAATTTTATTCGTACCACCATATCCTTAATACTCTTCTTTTTTTTTTTATAGAAAAAATTAATTTTTTTTTTTTTAAATTCTTAATTCATCATATTTCTCAAAAACTCCAAAAATGTAATATCTTATGTTTTATCATATCACTACATACATTGTATGTGGACACTACAAATAAATTATTATCCACCTGATTTTCTCTATTTATTGTATAACTATTAATAATCTTTTTCTTATTGTACCTATCATATCTCATATTTATGATTTTTTCTATATCAGCATCCACTAATTTACTATCGTAGTTTCTATTCTATTTCTGTGTCGTGCTGATTCAGTTTTTCTATATCAGTCTTCTTGATTGGCTATATTGTCCCCAACTTCCTCTTCCCTTTCCTCCCACACAAGTAGTTTGTATATTATAGCCCTTGTTTGTTTATACTTCATATGTAAGCAAGCCCTTTCATCACTTTTCAGGCCCATACCTTTTTAGTCATCCTCTTCTCCCCGTTCTTCTCCTTAGCCTCAGCAGTACTGTATTTGTTTCTTATTATTTTTTCAGTTTCTCAAAGGTAGTTAGATTTTGTTTTTGCTTTCTATGCCTCCAAGCTACTTGAAGATTGCTGTAAACATACTCTGTTTCCCCTGTAATCATGTTACCATTGACTAGTTCTTCTTCTCCTTCTGTATAGCTAAAAGTTGTTATGCCCCTGCTCTTATTTTACATACTTTATGACTTTAGGTATACCTTGCAATTTATTTACTGCTCTGCTTCTTCACTCTCCTGTTCTTCACTGGCCATTTGCCCGTGAGCCATGCCATCTCACTCTGCCCTCATTCTTTAAACTGTTTGCCCACACATTTTGCCTTTTCCTTACAACTTGGGTCTGGAACCTGAGACTCTTCCCTGCTAACCTACATCAGTTCACATACATACCTCTTCATTCTGAGTGAAAAAAACTACATTGCCTTATTGCTGTTCTCCACTTCCAAACTCGCTCTCTCCCTGTCTCTATCTCTCTCTCTCTCTCTCTAAGTGGCCATCTTCATTGGTGTCTTTGAAGGGCGCTTCCCCTAATTGATACCTATCTCTATCTATAGATAGATATGTGTGTGTGTGTGTGTTTGTGTGTGTGTGTGTGTGTGTGTGTGTGTGTGTGTGTGTGTGTGTGTGTGTGTGTGTGTGTGTGTGTGTGTGTGAGTGTGTGTGCACGTGTGTGCAGCTTTTTTTTCTGTACAAGTGGATATGATTTAAAACCTGTTTTCCCATTTAATTTTGCTTGCTATCTCAAATTCTGAGAGACACAGCCACAAGGAAACCATAAAAGTCATAAGACAGTGCATCAGTTAGACTGTGTCTCCTTTTCTCCACTATAATGTAAATCATCAATGTGAAAGAAAATAACTCAGCCATCATACAAACTCTTTTTTTATCATGAAACAAATTTATGATCCTTTATCTAAATAAAGATGATATGTTACAAAGTAAAATTAATTAATGCTAAGCCGAAAGTAAGCAATAAATAACTCACTGTATCATTGTTTATGGCCAGTGAAATTTCAGGCTTCAGTTCAGTCTTTTCCTTTAGGTAAAACATGCTCCCAGTTCTTTAGTGTCTCATCTACACTGATGGTTATTTGGTTAAATATATAACACTAGAACATTATTACAGAATATCACATACCCAAAAATATCATGGCAAAATGTTATTTCAGTATTTTTAAGTAAATTCTCTCTCAGTTAAGTTTATCCTAATTAATTGAAAAAAGAATAAACAAGTCATAGGATCATAGGAGGCTACTAGGCTAATTGCCCAGGGGCCATTATAAGCCTAGCCATGTTTAACCCTTATTCCCAAAAAGGCCTAGAGATAAGGCTTCTGCATGTAGGTAGATGTAAATCAGCACCATCTGCCCCTATCCAAGAGGGACATAGGTGAGACCCCTGTGGTGAATTTGCAATTTCCCATCCAATTGTCCAAGTTACTGTTAAATAGGGTCAACAAGGGGCTCTGTTTAACTCGAATTGGAAGCCTGTTCCAAAGAAGAAGTTCCCTCTGTGAGACACATCTGTCTCTCCAGCAAGTTCTGTTGATGTCAGAGACCAGGTTAAGGTCTCTAGACTGAGTGAATTGTGAACCATTGGACTTGCGAATCTGCAGCATTTCCATAAGTGCAGGATCATAGGTTGCTCTGTATACAAAGCACAGGTCAGCTCTGAGCAGTCTATAAAAAACAGACTATAGTGACAGTGATTTCAGTGTGTCCACATATGACATGTGCTGAAGCCCTGAATTTTCTTTGCGAAAATAACTTTGAGGTCTCTCCAGTTGCTGCACATGCCTGGTAAGGTATATACCAAAGGGAGCATTGTACTCTATTATTGGTCTAATGAGGGCAGAGTACAGTGGGCTTATAACTTCTTTCAATCGAGAAGTCATGCCCTTGCTTATGAGGTGAGCAACATAGAAAGCATTCCTGACCACTCTGGAGACATTGTGATCAAAGGTAAGGTTGCTGTCAACTTGCGTGCCCAGATCTCTCACCACTGATTTGGAGGTTAGGGTGTTGTCATTAATGTGGTAATCTGCTGGGACATCTCCCTTTCTGAAGGGGATGATAATGCATTTATTTGCACCAAGTTTGAGTCCATTACTTTGGCACCAATCATTCATTTGTCCATCTTATAGGATGTTTACATAATTTGGGGTCTCAATGACTGTGCCCACTTTGCAATCATCTGCAAACTTTGTCAGCCACAGACCTTTTGTTTTTGCCTGTACTTTTGAGAAGTAGATTCCAAACAACAAGGGCCGCAGCATAGATCCCTGTAGCACTCCACTAGTGATGGGTCTGCTGGTGGAAGTGGAATCTCCTATTCTGACTGTATGTGTTCTGTCAGTGAGACAGTTTGAAACCTATCTGATGATATATGGATTACTCCCCAGTTTTTAATTTCTTCATATCTTTTGGGTTTCTAATACCATGATGTAAATGGACCCCATTCCTAAGTCAAAGTATGATTAAAGTTCATGAAATTTGTATTGTTTCAATCTTTGATGTCAGTCAGAAGTGCTCTTTGCAGCACCCGTAATGTGCCCAGTAATGACTCCTTCTGCAATTTGTATGGAGTTATGTATTGGTAACATATCTAAATATGAGTTTAGATTCTTTTTTATAAGACCCGTTGCTCCTACTACTATTGGAACTGTCTGGGTATCTTTCTTCCACATTGCTCTTGTTTCTGCCTGCAAAACCTGATATTTTATGACTTTGTGACTGTCTGAATGCAAGACACTGTATTCATTGGGTGTAGCGATTTCAGTGATCAACGCTACTTTTGTCTTCTTTTCATGGACCACTATATCTGTTTTTTTTTTTTCACATCTATCTTTTGAACTGTTGGTAATGGGTGATCCCATGTGATGTGGACTTCATCATTTTCCATGATGCTTTGTGGCTCATGTTTCCAGTGTTTTTTTCAGTTACTCCAATATTATAATGTTTGCACAATTCCCAGTGAAACAGTCTTGCCACATTATTATGCCTTTCAGTATAAAGTCCTTCTGCCATTAGTATGTCACAACCAGCAACAAGGTGTGCAACTGTTTGCAATTCTGTTTTACAAAACCTACATTTGTCTGTTTCTCCCATATGTTCAATGCACTTTGTAAACCAATGTGTACGTAGTCCACTATCTTAGGCTGCCAATATTAATCTTTTATCTTTTGGTTTGAATTCGCCTCTCCTTAACAATTCATGCGTTAGATCCTGATCAACATGAGGTTGTTCCAGGAGTTTTCTATACTTGCAACTATATTCCCCAGCTGAGTGAGTTTTCTGATGATACCTGAGTTAAGGATTGTGTCAAAGGGTTTGGCTAGGTCTAATTAAACCATGTGCACAGATTTACCTTTGTCCAGTGCTTTGGTGATATTCTCAAAGAAATCCACCAGGTGTAACAGGCACAACCTTTAACAAAACCAAACTGGTTGGATCGATTGTTTGAAGTTCCCTGTTTCTTTGTTTATAAGGTCAATGATGATTCGCTCCATAGCCTTGCAGATAAGGTTGGTTAGGCTTATGGGTCTATAGTTCCCAGGGTCAATGGATGCTCCCCTATTGTGCAAGGGGGTGACAGTAGCTGCTCTCCATTCAGCAGGGACAAAACCTGTGCTTAGGCAGTGGTTGAAAAGAGTATCCAGTGGTGTTGCTAACTCCTGTTTTAAACCATTCAGAACACAGCCCAGGATGTTATCCGGTCCCATAGAGGCTGTGTTTTTTGCCTTGGAGAGAGCAGTCAGAACCTTTTCTTTAGAAATATTAGGTAGGATGCAGATGGTGGGTATGCTCTTGAGGTATATGTGGCCGGGACAGGGGGAGAAGTTTGCACAGAACTTGTCAACTAACAGCTTTGCTATTTCCACAAGATCACCGTATGTGGTCCCATTCCCTACAAGTTCAGTGCAAATCTATGCTTTAATATTAAGATTTCAGATGTAGCTAAAGCATGCTTTATGGTTATCCTTAGTTAGGAATGCTAATTTAGATTCATATTTGGCTTTAGAGGACTTTACAAGATGTCTTATTTGCTTGTTCAAGCTGAGAAGGGTGTACTTCAATTTCTGAGACTGATCCTTCTTGCTTTTAGACAGCAATTTCTTCTTCTTCTCCTTGTATAGCCTGTTTATGGTGGATGCCTACCAGGCAGCCTTGTTCTTTCTTGAGGATCTTACTTTGGGCATAGCAGGTATGGCTGAGTCCATTCAACTGTGAAGATGTTTATACAGAACATAATACCAGTATAGGTAGCCATGTCTTCAGTGGGGGTAGGTACTTTGAAGCTATTAATGCCATCTCTTAAGAGGCCATAGTTAACCTGGGAGAAGTTTTTTAACCAAATTACTCCTGAGGGGGGTGGGGGGTCAGATGCTATCATTACTTCAAACAAAACTGATTTATGATCGGACTTCACCAGGGAGGGCTGCGCACTTGTGGTTTTGCAATGATCACCCATGTTTGTGAGCACCAGATCTAGAATATTTGAGCCCCTTGTGGTGGTGCTATTTGTTCCAAGATATTGGAGTTAATGAAGTCCAGGAACCTTTGAGTTAGTGTGTTAGTGAATGCATAATTTACCCAGTCTATGGACAGGTAGTTGAAATCACGCATAACCAAAGTGTTTGGTTTTATTTTGAGTGACTTAAGTAGATACAGGTAGGCAGCATGGGTATCATGCTCATGGAGGGGGACCTATAGCTGATCATAACCTCGATGGGGGTCTTTCCTGCAGATATTTGCACTTGGAGTCACTCTAGGGAATCGTTATGTTTTACCAGCTGGAGTTGTGATGAATAATAATACTCCTCCTCCTTTAGTTCTTACATGTTCAGTCTGAGGTCTGAACTTGTGGAAGACATTATAACCCAGCATGGCTGGGATGCTCTCTGTGGCCTTGAACCAGGTTTCTCTGACTGCACAGATGTCCACATCTTCCAGGGTGAGGAATGCTTCCAGTGAGTGCAGTTTCAGGTATAGGCTGCTATTGTTTAGCAGCATAACCTTGAGATTTTTGTCAGAGGATGCTTTTACATCAGAAATTTTGTTCTTGTACAACATTGCCCAAAAAGGCACTGTGGGGGAGGAAAGTGCCTTAGCCAGAAACCAAAAGCCCAGAAATGACAGGTGAAGACCATATCTGTCAAAACATCATGGTCTAGCAACCATGTCATCCCAGGCTGACAGGTAGTAGATTCCCTTATAATGACACCAGAAACTAAGCCAGTTGTTGAAATTAATAATTTTTTGTCTGTATTGTAGCATCATCCTGGGTGAAGGTAGAATACTGCTTAAGGCTAGGGACATACCCACCTGTGACACATAATCAGAGAGCTCAGTCATGTCTCTGTTCATATAGTCCAGTGAGGTATGTCTCAAGTCGTTCACACCAACATGTACTATGACAGAGTCATAACAGTACTTGCTATTGAGAGACTTGAGTGTGAGTGTGATGTGGCAAATCCTGGCACCTGACAGACAGCTTACCATGACCTTCTCCTTATCCATCTTGGTGAGAGGGACATCTGTATGTCTCACAATGAAGTCACCTATGACCAAAACATTTGATTCTGTGTTTTCCCTTAGGGGCCTGTTTGGTGAGACACTGGTGTTAGTGTTATTATGTGTACTGTGTTCTGCTGGGAGTGTATTAAATGAAGTATGTCTATGTATGGGAGGTCTCTGAACTTTGGGTAGACTTATGATGAGAACCTCTGCATATGTGGTTTTAGGTGTTATACTCTTGGTAGGAGGTGAGATGTATGTGCTGACAACCTGCTGAGTATCTGATATACTGGTTTGTGACTGAGGCAGCATAGATCTAGGTTTTAATATAGATGTATCTTCAAAAATTGAATTTGTGTGGTTTAGGAGTAAAGGGTTGTCAGTGTACATGAGGTAATCACTGCATTGACTCAGGATGCCCATTTCTATCAGGCTGCCTGGAGAAATGATGGGAAATTGTCCATCCATAGTGCTAGATGTAGTGCTGTTGTCAGTACCCAGAAGTGGACTAGAGGGACCAGGTACATAGTGCTAGATGTAGTGCTGTTGTCAGTACCCAGAAGTGGACTAGAGGGACCAGGTACGGCTGAGGGACTGGTAAAGATGTTTTAAACTGCAAGCGGCTAGGTAGTTAAAACTTGTGTTGGTACTTCAGAGGTATAGCTGAGAGTGACTCTGGGCAGGTAAGCACAGCTGCACTAGATCTGAGATGGAACACATGGAGATGGAGATGGAGCAGACTCCAAGTCAGACTGCCGACCAGTCACGATTGGAGTCCCACTGGGATCGGTCCTGGGTCCTCTCCTGTTTGGCTTCTACTTCTCAGAAGTCCAGGCCAACACAGATGGACTCTGACTGACCAAGTTTGCCGATGACTGTAAGCTGGGAGCTATTATTAACTCCCCAAGTGATGTAGACATCCTACAGAAAGGCCTCACTGAGACCAATGACTGGTGTCGAAACCATGGCCTTAAGCTAATGCCAAAAAATGGGTCATCTTCCCCTTTGGGAAAAACTCAGTTCCCATTAATTACCACATCGATGGGAGTCCACTGAACACTGATGGTGTTATAAGAGATCTGGGGACACAGGTTGACAGCAACCTCTCCTTTGACCACCACATTGCTACTGAGGTCAGAAAGTCCTTCTATGTGGCACATCTCATTACCAAGGGTTTTGCGTCCAGGAAGAAAGAGGTCATCATCTCTCTCTCTCTACTCTTCCCTCATTAGGCCAATCATTGAGTAGAATGCCCTATTTGGCATGTACCTCACTAGACACATGCAACAGCTGGAAAGGCCACAAAAGTACCTCTCAAAGAGTATCCTAGGCCTTAAACACATGTCCTACACAGACAGACTCAAAAAACTCCCACTATTCCCTGTCTCATATCGTCTACTAAGAGGCAATCTTTGCTTGACTTACAAAGCCATGTCTGACCTAGCTCTGTTAGAAATGCTACAGCTAAAGAAATCCCAATCCTTCCTCACCACATGGTCCAGAGACCTCAACCTTATTACCACAATCAGCAGAGCTTGCTGGAGGGACAGGTTCATAACCCAGAGACTGTCCATGCTCTGGAATAGACTTCCCATACATGTCAAGCAGAGCACCTCACTGGACCTCTTCAAGAGAAATCTTGATGAGTGGATGAGAAATAGAAAGTTTACCCCAGGAATTACTCCAGTGGCTTTACTTGATACAGACACTGGTATCTAACATCGGGCAGCATGAAGCCAGGGCACTTCTATGGGCTAGGCTTTTAAAGGCTCCAGGCTCATTAGCCTAGTACACACCTATGAACCTATGACTAGGGGAAAATTTAGCTAATTGAGATTTTGCATCTATAACTGTGAAGGGTATCCCCGCTGCATGGTGGTGCATGATGTGCAAACCCAAGCAAACACTGGCAATAAGTAGCAACGAAGATTAAATGAAATTAACCACTCTGACCAATTAAAATGCATGAGACTGGGCCCTGGGCCAGCAATCACCACTCAAGTGGGTCCTTTTCCGCACACTTCTCTCACAAGTGTGTAGGGGAGGCTCTCTCCATGAGGAGGAAAGCTAGTTTAGTGCTCAGAAATTGCTAAAAAAAAACTGGATCCAGCAAGTCTAGACCAAGTCTATGCTAGGTTAAAAGTGCAGCAAACAGCAGTAAAAAAACAGAAAGCCAGTTAAATACAGCATTAAACAGTAACAAGCAATTCAAAAAGTGCAGATCAGGTTAAAATGGTACTTATTCTTTGTAGCAAGCAGCGAATGCTCTGGAAATCATAGGAGTACAATTGCACAGATGTAAAAAAGATGTTTATAGACAAGTCATTTTTAGTAATGAAGCATTGGAAGTAAAACTGAAACCTTCAGTACACGTAAGCTCTTTTGAGATTGAACTCTAACTCAAAGTGGGTGTGGCTTGAACCTTTTGAAAAAAAAATTAAAGTTCAAACAAATGTTCATATCAATACAATCATAAGTGTTACTAAAAAAAACTGTATATGGCAAACTGTTTAGCACAACATAATCTTTACAATGGTTTCATTCATTCAAATTCTCAATATTAAACTGTATTTTATAAGACACAATAACTACAGAAAATATGAATTTTGTAATGTTGTATAAACAGCTAATGAAATCTCTGTATCCATTTAAGCAACGTACTTACCTACCTGTAACATTTTTTTAATACAGCTGTGAGTTTTCTTATGAGGCTAAGCAGTACTGTCTGTGTTACATTATTGTTGAGACATTTAAAGAAATATGAAAATTATTACAATACTATATACATATAGGTTCGTACTAAGCTAACTGCCCTTGCGAGCCATTTTAAGCCTAGCCAATTATCCCTTGTGAGACTCAAACCCTGTATCTTGTGTTTGTAAGGCAAACACCTTAACCATTAGGCCACCCTCCCAACCCAATTATATAATATTTAGTACCTCGTTATCTGCACTAGGCAGAGGTCAAATATCAATACAGTTGCATTTGCCATTGTGCGAGATTTAAGGCAAAATATTCTTATAGCTTCCACTATCAGTGAACAAAAGTGAATGCAAAGAGGACTGGAATCCCCAAACAACATTCATCAAAAAAACATTTTTTAAAGTGCTTTTGCAGGGGGACAGGTCCCCCTTTCACCCCTGCTATGTGTGTGTGGGGGGCAATCCTCCCACTATGCCCAGACATATGTATACCAACCCCACAGTCATGCCAACTTGAAGGATGGTGTAATTCCCAATACTGTGTATGTATCATAGTTGTTGAATTATTAACGCAAATATTAATAAGCAATAGTTCATGCCTAAAGGCATCAGTAGTGTGTAACTGTAGATACATCTATTGAAGTCAATAGGCTGTAATGACTAAATTATATAGTTGACAAGTCAGAATTTATTAAATCAACACTAGAATACTTTTAAGATTAATAACAGCCCATAAGATATTATGGGTTCACAACCTAAATTACATTTTAAGTGTCCGTTAAGTGAATGCGTGAAGTTAGGTCACAGACATTAAGATTAAATGAAGGAAGGGAGACATGTAAGTGCAAGCCATGCAGATCTAATAGATACATAGCACAAGGGGCTTTTTCAGTAATGTATCAAGCATTATTATATATGATGCAGTGTTTTTGTTTTACTTGGGATGTTACAAAGGTGGCATATTTAGGTGCTGGTGAGATCTATATGCATTTCATGTAGAGGAAACTGCAAGTAAATCACCTGAAAATTAGAGACCACTTATCTGTGATAAACAAACAATATATATAATGCCTTATACAGACACAACAAAATGTAGAATTTTTAAGAAGTTTAGAGTAAACTTGATTCCCACTGTGGGGGATTATAGTAGAGAGGGGGAATTTAGAAAATAAATTATTAAGACAATAGATAAGATGGCAAGTCCACTTAGGTGCATGTTTACCACCTGGTTTAAATGAGATAAATTCTATTAAGCTCAATTAAAAAATAGAAAACCAAGACAATGTATTTATTTTTCAGTAAGTAGTTAAATTTTAAAGCATTTATGTAGTAATTTATATGAAAATGTTTATTGTTGTTGTCTGTGACTGATTGGTGCACTTTGTGATGATACCATTGTTTTTCCTAATTCCTAATTTAAAATTTAAATGTTTGAAAACTGGTGTTTCTTTTTAGTCTGATGAAATTGTTAGAATGGTGAATGAAAGAATTTACTGATTAAAGCTGTGACCTTACCTTGCTGCATCTGCTTCATTTTTTGTTTTTCACTTTGTATTAATGACGAAGTTGTGTAGAACAGCTACTAGTAGGGTACCACAAGGTTCTGTGCTGGGCCCCTTACTGTTTGGAATCTATTTCTTGGAAGTCCAGGTGAAAGTAGACAGCCGATGGCATACCAAGTTCGCAGATAACTGCAAACTGGAAGCAATTGAGTCCCCCAAAGATATTAGCATATTACAGGAGGGGCAAACAAATAACTGGTGCCAAAGCCACGGTCTAAAACTAAATGCAAAAAAGTGCAACATTGTCCCCTTTGACAAAGAGGTAGCCCCTGCAAATTACAATATAGGCAGCAACCCCTAAGCTCGAACCCAGTGGTGCCCTATCACTGTACTCTGTGTCCTACAGACTGCTGAGAAGCGACATGTGCCTGATCTACATAGTAGTCTCTGGCAATGCCCTAATGGAAATGCTGCACATCCACAAATCAAATGGGACAAGAGTTACTTCTGTGACTTAAACAAAACATACTGGAGACACAGATATGTCTCCTAGAGACTGCCACTACTCTGGAATAAACTCCCAATTCACATTAAGCAGAACTCCTCGATGACCCTATTTAACTGCAACCTGGACAACTAGATAGAAGACCATAAATTCAAACCTGGGGTGGCATATATGTCCCTCATGGAAAGGGTCAACTGGTGCTGATCATAGATTCAGTCTGCAAACAATCAAACTATCTATCAATGGTCAATTAAAATGGCCAGTAAAAAAAACTAATAACTAGAGACTGCAAATCATACTAAACCAATCTGAACACTTGATCAACCCCAAAATGTTTGGTAGCAGTATCTCCTCTCTCCTCCATCCCAGTAACAAGGAAAACCCTTGCCCTAACCCTGACCTCACCAACAGGAAACAGCCACATCATTTATCTCCTTCTTTGTAGAGTGTATAGCCAAACTTACCACCACCTTCCCACACCCTCTTCCAAGTTCATCACCCCCACCCTCTTCCCAATCTACTGACAACACACAGCAATACCCCACCTTCAAGCTCAATCCTGTCCCCACAAGCACAATAAAAAACTCCTCCTTCAGCTAAAAGCATGCTGTACTGCACCTGACAATTTGCCCCCTCGCTTCCTCAAACTATCTGCTGACAACATAGCCCTGCCAATCTCCATTTTAATCAACTTGGAAACATGCATTCATCATTCCCCTCCACAAGGGAGGTAAAAACGTTGACACCACTAATTTCAGGCCCATTGCCATCCTTTTCCCACTCTCAAAAATCCTTGAAAAGTGTATTCATACTCAACTGATGTCATATCTAACACACAATAACCTCCTTACCCCCACCCAACATGGTTTACGTCCTGGCCACATTACCATTATTGCCCCTCTGTCCTTCCTCAAATGTATCAACCATGCCCGTGACTCTCGCAAACTCATTTCTACCCTATTCCTTGTCGTATCCAAAGCTTTCAATACCATCTCTCACACCATACTCCTATCTCAACTCCCCTCTCTTAACCTATCTCCCTCTTCCATATCCTGATCCTCTAGCTATGTCTCCAAAAGACAGCAAGCTGTAAAATGGAAATCTTCAACCTCCTCCTTCTTCTTACACACCCCCACGTGCATTCCCCAAGGTTTTGTCCTTGGTCCCCTACCTTTCAACATATTCATCAATAAATTTCAGCACACCATCCCCAATACCTCCCTAATCCAGTATGCAGATGATTCTACAATCATTTGCACTGCTGACTCCCCATCTGACCTATTACTAAAAACCCAGTCAGCTTTTACTATAACAGACACTTGGATGCACAACAACCACCTAGCCCTAAATGCAAACAAAACAAAACTAATGATCTTTACTGCCTCCAGAATCTCCTCCTTTGACAATACCTCCTTTACTATTTTAAGCCAGAACAACACCCTCATTGAAATAGTATCTCACACCAAGTTGCTTGGTGTCACCATTGATGAGCATCTAAAATTTGATATCCATATTCAAACAGCCATAAAAAAACACCAGAAACTAGGTCTACTGTACAGACACAATCGTTACCTCACTCCCTCCACTAGAAAAACCTTAGCCTCTTCCTACCTTCTCCCCTCACTCATATACAGTGCCCCACTGCTCACCAACCTCCAACTCGGCCTACAATCCAAATTAGAATCCTGCTACAATAAAATCAGCTAATTTGCCACCAACTCTAAAAATGATTCCCATCACTGCCTCTCCCTCCAGTCTCTACAATGACTAGAACTACCTAACTACCTAAACCTACTTAAACTCTCCATAGCCCTTAAGCTCATCTTCAAACCATCCAACTGTCCTGCTCTATCCAACACCTTAACCCCCTATATTCCTAACTGCTCACTCAGATCGGAAACTCAAACCTCCTACAAATCCACAAACCCTCCTGCCCTCCTGGCCACCTTCTGCTATCATACTCCCTAGCCAAGTTATGGAACTCACTCCCCTTTCTCCCTTAGTAACACCCCAAACCACACCAACTTCAAACCTCTCCTACACTCTTAACTGTCATCTAAATGGATTTGCCCCTACTCTTCCCATACATGAGGCCCTCCTCACTTATCTTTCTTTACCAAGCAGCTACTATCTCTCCCTATTTGACACCCACATACAACACCTCTAATCTTCCAATTATTGCTGGACTGCATTTTCTACCCTCATTTTCATCAGATCTGAGATTTATATTTTTATCCTATGAAATGTTGTTTTATATTTTTATCCTATGAAATGTTGCCACTGCGTGTTTAAAAATGTGCTCTACAAAGATTATAGAATGTATGCCCACTGTGACTACAGCTACTCTGTATATGATGTTATCTCTTCTTATTTGTTAAATTGTTTCTCTCAGTATATGTTATATACTCTGTTATGCATATTTGTTATTGTCATTGTTAATGGAGCTTTTCTCCTCTTGGCCCAGTGGACTTCCCTGGCCATCAAAGTGAAATAATTAAATAATAAATAATAAATTAAGAAACCATCTAACAATGATCACTTAGGGAACACAGATATTACGTGGCTAGGCTTGTAAAGGCCCTAAGACTATTGGCCTGGAATCCTCGTATGAACCTATGGTTGATTGACTTATTTAGCAACTTTAGAAGCACGTGGGGTGCACCCACTGTAAGGTACTTTTTGAGCCTATTTAACATTCCCAGCCGTTCAATGACTGTAGCTGTTTTACATCAATGTGACCTGGAGAGAACACATTTGGATACAACAGGAAGTACAGGTTCTTAACCTACTATATGGCATTTCCACTATTGTTCTTAAAGGCTGACATGCTGATTAAGGAGCTTTGACATAGGGCAGCACTCTGTACTGAAAATCATAGCCTTTGCCATAGCAGCAAGAAGTAGGAGATGATTGCCAGCAGCAGCTATAGTAGAGAATGTAAGTAATGTTACAGATGTAGCCTGAATAGCACTAAGGGATAGTGATAGGCAGGTAACTGAGTCAACCATGTGCTGTATGTATAGCCAGGCGTATGGACTTCATGTATTACTAGCAGAACAAGTCACAGCTCTCTTGAGTCTGCCTTTTTGTTGCAACTAATATCCTACAGCAACCGTATTGCCAGCCACCCGATACCCCTTTTATATGTTGCATGGTTTCCTGGATCCCTTTATTTATTCCACAACTCAGCACTTCCTACTGTAATATTTATGTATTTGTTTGTTTGTTCATTTATTTGCATTTAACTGGAATGATCTGTCAGAACTGAGAGACCTTGTTCAGCAGAAGCCCAGAAAAAAGCTCTTCAATGAGTATAAGAAGGTAACATTACTTAATTCATAGCTCACAATATTGCAATGACAATATTTTCACTGATTTATTAGTACAACAAAACAGTGGTGTAGATTACAATAAATCAGTAAAACAGTATTTCCTTGGTTTAATTTCTCAAAGTATTTTGGGTTTCTAACACCATGATAGGAGTGGACCCCATTCCTAAGTCAAGATGTGATTAAAGTTCATATAATTAGTAGAGTTTCAATCTTTGATGTTAGCCAAAAGTGCTCTGTGCAGCACCCACAATGTACCCAGAACCGACTCCTGCAATTTATAGAGTTGCATGTATTGGCAGCATATTTAAATACAACTGTAAATTCTTTTTTATGAGACCCGTTGCTCCTACGACTATTTGAACTGTCTAGGTATCTTTCTCCCCCATTACTCTCATTTCTGCCTGCATATCTTGATATTTTACGACTTTGTATCTCTCTGTATTTGAGATACTGCAATCACTAGGTGTAGCAATTTCAATGATCAGTGCTACTTTTGTCGTTTTTTCATGGACTACTACATTTGGCTTTCTCAATCTATTTTTGAATTGTTAGTAATGGGTGACCTCATGTGATGTATACTTCATCATTCTCTAAAATGCTTGGTGGTTCATGTTTCCAATGCTGTTCAGCAGTGTCTATATTATAGTGTTTGCACAATCCCCACTGCAACAATCTCACCATATTATTGTGCCTTTCATTGTACAGGCACTCTGTCATGAGAATATCACACCCAGCAACAAGGTGTGCTACTGTTTATCTGTTTCTCCCACATGTTCAATGGACTTTGTAAGCCAATATGTATGTCGTCCACTATCCTGTGTTAACATTATTAGCCTTTCATCCTTTGGTTTCAACTCATCTCTCCTTAACCATTCCTGCATCAAATCCTGACCAACATGGAGTTGTTCCAGGAGATCTCTACACTTGCCACTACATTTATCACTTTTCCACATTTCTTTCCTTCTCATCTGATCCTACTCCTTATATTCTTTCTTTTGTTTTTGGCAAATTCAGTTGCTGCCTGATTTTTGTCTACTTCTGGTCTGATTTGCATTCCTGTTTGGCTCATGAATGCTTCTGCCAAACTAAGCAAAGTGATTATCTTAGATTTCTTCTCCTTATGTTGTAAAACTTTCACTATCTTTGGATCAGATGAGGTCAGCAGATATGTATGCTGTCCAATGATCTCACATCTGTACATGTAATCAATTTCAGAGAGGCCCATACCTCCTTTAGAGTCTGGAATATATAATTTTGATATACACTGATTTTTATATATCATTATATATCGTTTCCTCTTTTTTAATTTCTCCAAACCGTTTGGGTTTCTAATACCATGACGGGAATGGGCCCTATTCCTAAGTCAAAGTACAATTAAAATTCATGAAATTAGTATTGTTTCACTCTTTGATGTCAGCCAAAAGTGCTCTTTGCAACACCCACAATATGCCCAGTAATAACTCCTTCTGCAATTTGCATGGAGTTACATGTATTGGTAGTATGCCTAAATATGATGTTAGCCTCTTTTTATAAGACCCATTGCTCCTACTACCAGTGAAACTATCTGGGTATCTTTCTTCCACATTGCTCTCATTTCTTGCAAATTTTGATATTTTATGACTTTGTGTCTCTCTGTATGCTGGACACTGTAGTCACTGGGTGTGATGATTTCAATAGTCAATACTACTTTTGTCTTCTTTTCTTGAACCACTATATCCGGTTTTCTAGCATCTAACTTTTGAACTATTGTCAATGGATGATCCCATGTGATGTAGACTTCATCATTTTCTATGATGCTTTGTGGCTCATGTTTCCAGTGTTTTTTAGCCACTTCAGTACTATAATGTTTGCGAAATCCCCAGTGCAACAGTCTCACCACATTATTATGCCTTTCAGTATACAATCCTTCTGCAGATATAAGGGGAGATAATGTGCTACAAAAAACATTAATAAATTTGGCACTAAACTGTGTTATAACTGCACACATTGTGCAGATATTAATATGGACTTATGCTTTATACACCCAATTAGTCAAAATCTATTTGAATTTAGAGCTGCTGGAACATGTAACACAGAAAATGTGATTTATTTTGCTAACTGTGTATGCTGCCAATGTTTTTATATTGGTAAAACAAATAAAAAACTAAAAGAGAGAATAAGTGCACACTGTTCTGACATTCGTAGAAATATCCTTACAAATGCTTTGGCTAAGCATATAGCAACTGCAAGTGCTGAGCATAAATTCCAGTTTAGAATTTTGCAAGTTGTGTTTAAAAATAAAAATGGGGGTGATAAGATAAATAAAATGGAGTTGGCTGAATATAAATGGATTAATTTTTTTAGAGCTGACCATATGCCAGGTTTGAATGTGAATAATAGTATAAAACCTATTTTAAAAGATAGACATGACAGAATATAAGTCTCAATGAGGCTCAGTTTTAAGGGAACTTTTGTAAGATGTGGGGCACTTTAAGGATGTAATTGCTGCTATTATTAAGTGTGTATTTTGATTGGGTGTGTTGTATATATGCTTGTACTATGGTAGGACAATTTTATTAAAAGCTGAAGAAGAACCTTTTACTCGAAAGCTTTGTTCTGTTATTTATGCTGTTTATGTCCTGAGCTATTAAACTATTTATTGAATGGTGGATTTGGACTGTTTTTTCCTGGGAAAAAAAATCAGATTTCAAAATGAAGAAAAGGCTGGCTGAATATCAGACTGCTCAAGAAGAGGTGTTTCAAGAAATGGTAAAAGTAGATGACAGCACATGGGGAAAACCTGAGATTTTTTGGTGTACCAGAGAAATTGAAATGAACAGACTGTATTAATTTTATGAAGGCACAAATAAGCAACTGGACAGGTATTCCACAGCAGGATTTGTTAATTAAAAGGGCACATTGTGTGTATGCTCCAAACCTGGCCATGAAAAAGCAGCCAAGACCTGTATTAATAAAGATGCAGTCATACCAGCAGAAAGAGTTGATCCTAACAAAATTGTGGAAGAAGGGCAGAGTATTAGAAGATGGAAACAGTAGAGTGTTTGTAAAAAATTATTATTCACTGTACATCAGGGAGAAGACATGCAAATGTATTCCAACAGTCAGGAAATGTCAGGCAGGTGTGAGATTCAAGCTGCTGTATCCATGTGTCTTCTGAATATTTTTTTTCCTGGAGGATCAACGTCCTTTTTGATGCAGAACAGGCTAATGAGGAAATACAAAAGTTTGTTCGGCTAAAAGTGACCCATCAAGCAGAATAGAACTCTGCTTCTTATTCTTCTGATAATAAATCTCATAGAGAGACTTTGCCAATGAATCCATTTCTAATGTACCAAAGGAAATGCTTGAGAGCCAGAGAAAAGCATGAGAGTTGACTAAAAGAATCTGATTTACCTTGGAAAAGAAGTGGAGTTTAGAATTGAGAGATTAGATGAACAGGAAGATCAACAACATGGACATTATTGAATAAATGTGAGATTACAAAGCATCAGTTGCATTTGTTAAATATGGCTGTACAAGAAACAAATTAAAAGAATGGGCTTTTTGTTCACTTTGTTAAACTTTTGGGGAACTGAAAGGATTTTGCCCCACTTCATGTCATTAATGTATGGAAGGACACTAAAGAGGATGGGATGAAGAAGTAAAAAGTTAACTGTAAGTAAAACAATTTTTGTTCTTAACAGTACTTCTATAAAACTTTTCACAATATAAATTACATGTTATATAGTATTTTTTTCAGATATGGTTATATGTGATAAAGATACTAAAGTAAACAGATGCCTTTTTCCCTATCATCCTTCTTTTTAATATTATGAAATGAAGGCATTACGATACAAAAATAACAAATGCTGGGTTAAAGCATCTTTAAGTTAATAGGCTGTAAGCTTGAGCTGTTCAGGTGGGGTAATGGGATGTATAAGCACACAGATCATAATATATCTACAGCTGATATGTTTTGGCTTAGTTTTTCATAGGTGAATGTCTGGATTAAGACTCAACTTAATCTAATGAAAAGTTTTAAGTGGAAACAAGTAAATAAGAGAAAACTGAATATAATAAAACATTTTCCTTTACCAATAAATGTTTTGCATGACTTTAGAAGCTACATCTTTCTTATGTTTCCAAGGAGACACACTGATTGTAGAGCAATAAACATCAGAGCACTAGTTTCTTTGAGGCTAAAAGATATTTTTTTCTGAAAGTATGCAAGCTGTTTTTTTTTCAATATACAGCAATTAGTGTAAGTAGGAGCATGAATAACCTTAAATTTAAGTCAGATAATGCCTGTGTCCACAGCTGTCTATTTGGGACAATTGTTCCTATTAGGAGGGTTAAACATCATTATTTGAAGATGTACAAAACTTTGTGTATTTGTATTAAGTTAATAGGCCATGGGGTATTCTGTGGTGTGTGTCTGCTTTTGTTTGCCAATTTTTTTTTTAAATAAAAAGTCTTGTAAAATGTGGCATAGGTTCAAATGGAGAGGACAAGAAGCAACTGTATAAAAGGTCAACCTGATGCATATTTCCTAAAAGCTGGAATAGACATCTAAAAAAGTAGTCACATATAAAAGGTGGGAATAAAAACCTCTTATCATAATAGTAACACTTTCTATATTAGCTTGGAATATGAATGGTCTCACAGGTATAGACAAAAAGGAAAGGCTATTGAATTATATTAAGAAATGCAGATTGCAAAGAGTAATGCTACAGGAGACACATTTGGAAAGAAGTGAGCATGTGAATTTGATAAAGAAAGAATTTCAGGATGGATATTCAGCAGAGTATCAGAGACAAAAGAAAAGAACAGTATTTACACTAATTGCTAGAGGAGTTCCAATAATGATAGAAGAGGGAACAAAAGATAATAATGGTATATTTGTAGTAGTAAGGGGCTCCTGGTAAGAGAGGAGGATTATGCTGTCATATATTTATATTCATATTATGGAGCTTAAACAAATTTCAGAGAGAAATAATCAGCTTTCAGCAGGAAACATTACTGTGATGTCACCACTCTGGGCAAAAAAACTGATTTTTTATTAAAGCGCTTTTCGTTTGCTACTATCTGCAAACTCTGGGCAAGTGATCAAGGAGCCTGAATCCTCACCACTGACACTAGAAAGGGGAATTCATCTGGAACAAAAGTGAATACACCCAGTATTTTCAGATGCAGCTCTCTGCATCAAGCACAGTTTCCCTTAAGAGCAAAGAGGGAACACACTCAACCCAGGGGCTGGTTTTCCATGTCTCTTCAGATCCCCAGTAAGACTCCCCACAGGCACTGCTATAGAGTTGATTCCTCAGTCAAGCATCTAAGCCAAGTAAGTTCTCCACCACTCTCTCTTTGAAACCAGTGCTTTGTGTCCCTGCTCCAAGCAGCTGATATACACACACACACTCTTTGAGATTTGACTTTCACACACACACACACACACACACACACACACACACACACACACACACACACACACACATGCACATGCACACACACACACACACACACACACACACACACACACACACACACACACACACACACACACACACACACACACACACACACACACACACACACACATGCGCGCGCACACACACACACACACACACACACACACACACACACACACACACCTGGGAAAGGCTGACACAGATGTACTATCTATGCCCACTTCTTCCCAGACTATAAGGTAGTTACACTGCCACTAGACACTCCAACGCCAGCTACCCTAAGGCTCTTACAATGGTATCCAATTATACTGAGTGAAGTTAATATTAATACAAATGATAGAGTATGGCCAATGCAGTAAGGCTTTCAGGAGTGGTCACAGTATCACAAATAGATATGTCATCTCAAAGTTTAAAATAGTCTCTAAAGGGCCAGCCACAATGAAAAATTTAAATATATTTAATAATAAATAATGAATGAACATAAAAATAATAAATATCTATTTACAATAAACACCAGAGTTTCAGCCACAGGAAATATTAATATAACACAGATGAATAGATTCACATGGATACAGAAAACAGTATTTAACTAATCTCACTACATTTCCCTGACTGATCTAAAGAATTACTATTCTCTGGTTCACTTACTAGAGTAAGGAAAGATGAAGCAGGTGAGGGGTCCTTCTTTGTTAGGCTCCAAAAACAGACTGCTCATTTTTGTCCTAGATTACAGAATGATATCACATACATCTGGTCATGTGATTCTGTTTCCCACACTACCCCCATCTCTAAAAGCTACCAGGATTTAGCACATATGTGCTAAAGTTTATTGCAGCATCTGGAAGTTGTAAAACAATTGTAACACTTTTGCACTTCCTACATAGACTAACAAACCATACTTCTTACAGACGTTGTGTCTCTGGCTTCATTCAAAACTGTAAGATAGCATATTTATGGCCTAGGCCCAGTAATTTAATTTCAGAACATTTTTCAAAGTTAGCTACAGCTGAACTGTGATTAACCTCTTTTCTCCCAGTATCCTCTGTTACTATATATATATATATATATATATATATATATATATATATATATATATATATATATATATATATGTGTGTGTGTGTGTGTGTGTGTGTGTTTTCTTTTTTTGACAGTTACAGTAATACATGTATATTTCTTCTCTGACCCACTGTTGATACATTTTCAACACAAGCAATCCTCACAAATGCATTTTCAGCACAAGCTTCTGTACTAATCAGTTTGATATACAAGTGACATATAGTTATTTACAAAATTCCAGCTAGCTGTGCTGCCATATGTTATACATCCACTGTCCTACTTCTCCTGGCATAGTTGGCAATACCTCACATCATGACAATTACCTATAGTTGAGAAATGGAATTTGATTTGCAAAAGTGAAGATGCACCTGGGGCCTAGAAGAAAAATATAACAAAAGAGGGTAGATTTTTGAAGAAATTTCTTAAAATATTTGGTATGAAAGATATGAATTCAACAGTAGGAACTCTGAGAAGATTTAAATATTATTCTCCAAGCTTCAATTACTGCGCTAAACTAGACAGAAATTCTATTTCACAGGAATATGTACATTTAATTGAGAGCTTTGACACATAACTGACTACTATTTCAGATCATGCACCAATTATAACTTAGATAAAATGAAGGATAATTAAGTAAAAACTGAGACACTGGTGCTTATTTAAACTATCTGTTAAAAATAGAGAAATTTAAGGAATGGGTATTGGAAATTATTTAGGAGTAATTAGGGAAGATAGAAAGTTCTTCACAGGTCCTAGCTAGTGAATGGGATAAAGTGAAAGGGGGGTTTAAAACAATGTATAAATAAAAGGAAAAGAAATATGGTTAAGAAATAAGAATTATTTGGAAAGGCTGACAAATCTCACAGAACAAGATGAGAAAATATATGAGTACTCGGATAGTATGCATGGGTTTTGAAAGTTTGTTGTTAAGCAACTGTTTTTTGATAACTCCAGAGCACAAAAATTTTAGCACAATAACTTAGGAAACAGAAAGTAGAAAGGGTGTTATCAAATGCAGGTAGCCTATAACAAGACAAATAACTAGAAATCTTGTAGAGGTATTAGAGATATTTCAGAAATGTTATGAAAATGTGTACAAAGCAGAGAACTGTGAAAATAAAGAAAAAGCACATATGGAAATATTTATGGAAGACTTAAATATGTCAAGGTTAGAGGTAGATGAGGCTCAACAATTAACAGTTAAGATAGGAGAAAATGAGATAAAAATGGTGATGTATAACCAATCTGCAGGAAAGTCTCCAGGAATAGGTGGCATTCTGGTCAGTGGAAGTTTAGAAGCTAGGAGAGGAGAAAATGATAAAGATCTGGAAGGTTTTTTTAACAATATTTTAAAAGGAGAGAACCACGAATATCCTGGAAAACAGCTGAAGTGGAAAGACAGTAAAGACTCATCAAATTCAGCTTCATATATGACCATTATAGTTTTAAACCATGTTTATTAAAGTGTTTATATCTATAATGGCTAAAAGAATGGCAAAGGTGTTGCCAAAATGATAGATAATGGATCAATGTGGTTTTGTGGAGGGGAGGCAAACACGTGAGAATATTAATAGATCAATGATGATCCAGAGAGAAGCAGAATGTAAGAAAATACTGCTGTTGCTGGTGAGTCTTGATGCCAAGAAAGCATTCAAAAGAGTAAGCTGGGATTTTATGAGTAGGGCAATGCAATCGTTTGCATTTCTGGATGCAATAATAAGGGTTAATTAGGAGGATATCTGAGGGATCAGAGGCAAACATCAAAGTGGGAAGGTTCCTCCCTGATATGTTGTGTATGAACAGAAGAACAAGGCAGGCATGTCCTTTTTCCCATTTATTATTTTTGCTATATTTAGAACCATGACAAAGAAAATAAGAAACTCAGAGATTTAAAGATATAATTGGTATGGTAATCAAGAAAAGCAGGCTTTATTTGCACACAATATTATTTTGTACTTGATAAAACCAGAAAAAGACATCTCAGTGTTGTGGAACATTCAGAGAGAGTTTTAAGTTTTTTGGGAATATAAAATTAATGAAGATAAAACAAAGGCTATAGCTGTAAACTATGTATCCATACATGAATTGGTTCAGCAATACCCATATTTATGTGGACATAAGAAAATGAAGTATTTAGGAGTTTGAGTTTAAAAAGATTCTGTTATGGCAGCTAAAGATATGTGGGAAGAGGCTAAACAAATGATAATACAAAAACTGAAAAAACGGAAGCTCTTGTCTATGGATATAGAGTGTAAGATACAAGTAATAAAAATGCTTTTAGCGCCTTTAGTTTTATACACAAATCAGGCATATCTTTTATCAACCATTGGAGAAGTTGTGGATATTAATTAATAAAGAGTTAAAGGGTTTTATCTGGGAGAGAAGAGGGCAAGAGTCAAGTGGGATAAGGTGATCCTTCTAATAGAACAAGGTGGCTTAGAATTATGAGATTTGAAGAGATATTTTAGAGCTACACAGTTAAGGCTGTTATGCATAAGACAAACAGAAAGCAGGAGATCCAAGTGGAAAGATATGATGACAAAATGAGGTGAAATTCAAGAAATAAGGAGAGAGTGAGATTTTGGATTTAGATCCTTAAGGAGAATAACAGCAGTCATACATAATATTATATTCATAAAGTAGCAGAAAGTATTCTAAGATCTAAGCCAATACGTGGATGGAGAAAGAAGATTCTGCCAATAGGGATGACTGCAATTAGAGGTGTAGAGAATAAGCAAGAGGAGGGTGAAATCTACTGGAGGAAACTGGCAAAGGAACCAAGGTACTGTGAGCAAATAATTGGACAGAAAAAGGTAACAGAATGGGAAGAGGCCAGGTAGACATTTGGACTGCAGCCTAGAGACTGCCTTCCCTATCAAGGATTAATATTGGAGTATAGGCAAACCGAAAGGGATAGGGGGATCCTAAATGAAAGAACTGTATTTGTAGAGTTTTTAGCTGAATCCAGAACAGAAGTTGCCAGTAAAAAGGGATAATTGGTACGGCATATAAAGTAGTGCATGATAGAAATCAATCAAAGGAGGCTAGACAAGATTGGGAAGAGAGACTGGATAAACAATTCACAAAGAAACAATAGGAAGACATATGTATGGCTCTCAGATATACAACAACATCTATAGGATTTAGGATTTTTGCTTTGAGGTGTTTGCATAGGTATTTTTATACCCCAAGCAAACTTCAAAGAATTTTTCCTTAGGTAGATTGCAAGGAGATGTGATGGTGAAGAAAGTTTTAACTGGTAACATATGTTTTGGGAGTGTAAAGAGTTGGCAGACTTTAAAAATTAATAACCAGCAAAGTTTGAATTTCCTAAGAAAATAATAAGGGTATTGCCGAACCAGTTCATATGGATTCCTCACCTAGAAATACTGGTGAGGAAATTGTTGTAACTAAGGACATTTTTTTGACCTGGGCTACAGAATCTGAACTGTTTAGAAATAGTAAGGCCTTGTAATGTTAATTCTGGAGGCTAACAAAAAAGCATTTACTAGAAAATGGAAACCAAAGTCCACAACAACCATAATTCAACTAGTAAATATTTTAACAGAGATAAAATAATTGGATGTGGGATCTTTAGAAAAGGGTAGGAATAAATTACATAAAAAATAGAAACTGAAGGAACAATACATGCAGAAAATGTTCTAGAAAAGGAATGAGGCTTTTAAGGGAAGGGAGGAACTGACCAACGTATGTAATGTTGGATTGATTATAGTGTACAGAAGATTATATTTGATGTATAATGTTTGTAACTGCGAATATGTTAATACAGTTTGTTTTCTTTTATATAAATGTAATTTTGCATATGTCACAAGTGACAATTCAATAAAGGTGTTTAAAAAATATTTACCTAAGCATATGCAGTCACTGAACAGTTATCTCTGTGTTTTCTAGGTGCCAGTAAGAGTGTTGCCTTACTCTGTTAAAATTCATACCACCACTGGTTTTATTAACACCAAATTTCCTGTAGTCCTTTCCAAATCACTCAATATATCTTGTAATACAGTTCACCAACGGACACATTTCTTTGCCTTATGGAAAAGGAACTGAAACAACTGAATTAATAAAGAAAATGTCCACAGAAAGTATCTACCTGGTTTGCTGTTATACATTCTGGTAATATACTGATGCAAATATTTTTAAATGTGGATTAATTAGTATTTATGTCAACCATACATGCTTTTTCTACTGTGTCTTGTTAACTTGAGAGTAAATAAACAACTAGCATATTTTTACTGCACTGAGGGATCTCAAGGAAACAAGAAGCAGTACCTCATGGGGCTATTCTGCCATCTGTTTCATGAAAAATTCAAACAATTTTATAAATGAATAAATACCTGTTTAGATATGACAGGATGTCCTTTTAAATGAAATGAATCATCTTAGAGGACTTTTTTTTCTCTTAGGGAATGTTTTCACGAATGCATAATGGATGACTTCTGAAATTACTAGCATTTTGTAACTTGATGGTAAAGATAATGCAGAACAGCGTATTGCAGTAGACAACTGCATAATGCAGATTCATAGTGGTACACTGGGGATTTTCTTTAGGTTTTCATCAAAACACCATATTATTGTTTCTGTGAAATGTAAATTTCCAACATAATAGTGATAATTAAAGACTTTACTTATTACTAAGTCTAAATATCTTGCACATAAATATAAATTCTCATTCTAACCTCTTATCAAAATCAGGAATCTGTGTCAGCAATATTTGGAGTTTTGTTACATATAATATCCATAATTAAAGTTCGGTGACCAGACTAAATGTACATATCTATAGGTTGTGTTTGATTATTGTGCATAGTTTGATATAGTTTGCTGGCATAGTTATTGTTTCTTTGCCCTCTCATCAGCCCTGATCCCCAACAGACAATGTTAACAAAGTCAGAGTGAATCAAGTTAAAAATATCATAGATTAGTACTAGGCTAACTGCTGTGGGGGTTATTTTAAGCCTAGCCAGTTGCCCCATGTGAGAATTAAACCTTGCATCATGTGTTTATAAGGTAAACACCTTAACCATTATGCCATTATGCCATCCTCCCACCCATTAAAGCAGACACTATTTCAGTTTTGTGTTTTTCCTAAACTAAACATACATAAGACATTGCACAATTGTTAGACCGCACAAATTAAACATTACATTTTGTTATAATACATAGCAAAGTTGTTCCCTGAACCTCAATCTTTTTTTATTGATAGAAGTTAAATTTTTATTGCTTCAATCAATAAGAAGGATGTGTTCTAAAGAATTTCCACATTTTATTGTTCAGTCTGACTGTACAATATACTCTACATCCCTCTCTCTCTCTCTTTCTTAGTCTATCTATTTATATTTATCTTCTACACACACACACACACACACACACACACACACACACACACACACACACACACACACACACACACACACAATCACACAGCAGAAATAATTAGCTCAAGGGAATGACAATGATGGATGGGGGAAGGATAGAAGAAGGTATAGCGCCCCCAAATCTGATGGAATGGGTCCTCAAATCTTCATTTAATTTTGAATCCCTTATTCAAAAGAAGTGGGCCCAAAACCCATAAAACTCTTTCCTGGCTTCTATTACTTATTTTCCTTTCTTTATATTTTAAATTTTCCAAAATCCAATCCCCCATTTTATACTCATTTGTTCCAAAGCACATTCCAAAATCGTTTTAGTCCTTAATTATACAAAAATTACCTTAGGTCACTATACTTTCTCTTTTCCTACATCTCCCTTTTCTGTGATCCAACCTCAGTCCTTTCTCGGTTCTTCATTTTTCTTCTCTGCACACCTAAGTTCTTCTCCCATTCATTTAAAGCTTTCTTCTCGCTTTTCTTACCACATATTTTTACCTGTTTACTATCTCATTTTTTACTCAGATTATTCCTATTTATTTCTTAACATTGCACTGATGTTACACAAATGCATTCTTGACAGCTTGGTGGGCAAACAGTGGCCAATTTGTAATGGTGTTTTTATTGTTTTTATTGTTCTCATTAAAAAAGAAAGTCTGAAATTAATATTGTTTTGTGCACATGAAGTTCTTTTTCATTTATTTATTTTTTATTCTCAGCCATAATATCTTTGTATAATTCATAAAGGTCTCTTTTCATTATACTTAATTTCTTATCTTCCTGAGGCATAAAGATTCCAGCATGTTTAACAAGGTCACCTCTGCCATTTAATTGGATCTCTCTGATTCGTGTGCAGCGTGCAGCAAAATATAAGGGTATCAGTATGGTACAATACATAAGTACACACAGGTATAGATACAGTGAGAATCATTGACAACCAAAGATTATTCCATTTCTGCTTGCCTCAGTTATTTGACACAACAGTTGATGTCACTGACAATGTAAAATCAGCACGCTGATAGTTAAAACATTTTACTGGGGAATACTCTGACTTGAAAGATGAGCTCTTGTAGCTTGAAGTTATTAAAATCAATGTTTTTTTTTTTTTGCTTGATGAAAATATTCATTTCCATAGCAAATAACTCAGTGGTCTTGTTTATATCATCCATACTAGACTTGACACAATAATCTGGTTAACCCTTTGAATCTGTAAATCACGCATTTACTGTTTTCATTCATGCTTTCAGCTGTTCTTGATGATAAGACAACAAAGTCTAAAAAATTTGTATCTAAAGCCAAGTACATTTTTTGCAATATGAAACCACTGTTGGAGCATGTTGCATATTATCCCAGCAGTACAGTATAATTTCTTTGTAAGGCGTTGCTATTGTTGCTATTGTTTGGCTTTGGTTTAGTAGCAAACTCTTACATAGCTGTCTACGCTGCTTTTCTGACCCATGACAATTTCATGGTTTGCAAAGAGTAATAGGAGAGACAAGAAATAACTGAAAGTATATAAAGCTACCACATATACACAGAAATGCATAACATACGCATGTGCATGTGCACACAGACACACACATACACACACACGCACACACGCGCACACACGCATAAATGCACACACACATATAAATGCACACATGCTAAAGGAGTCTTTGATTATTAAAACCAGTCAAGAAAATGGTATCTAAAAGATTAGAGTGTTCAATACATCATATACTAGAAAAATAAATTATTATAAACAAATGACTATGTATTTACGTGTGTGTGTGTGTGTGTGTGTGTGTGTGTGTGTGTGTGTGTGTGTGTGTGTGTGTGTGTGTGTGAAGTAGGAAAGAGGCACAGTGAAAAACAAAATGAGAAGGAAGGAAAACAGGAAAACATAGAGTTTAACAAATAATTCTCTAAGGCCTTAAGAGCAAGTTACTGAGTCAGTACAAAACTCTGTAATAATAGGAGTTTCAGCTCCATGCACATGTCTCTCTGTCTCATTACCAAAGAGCTGCAAAGAAAACGACTGACTAGACAGCTGCTATCCTGTATATCAGATATTAGTTCTGTGGAATGACTACCCAGAGGAAAAATCAAGATCCTGAGGGAATACTCAAACTGCATTAAAAATTCCATTTCTTAAGAAAGAAGTTTCAACATACAAGCTGTTTGAGAAACACACAGAAGGGTGCAGCTATGCATATACCTTATACAAAACATTATATACTCTCTATAAACAATACAGTTATTTTCTACAATGTCATGTGTACCTTATACGTCACAGCATGCACTTTAAAAACGTGGTATCTATTTCAATTTAGCAATATTTAAATCTGGCACTGCATTTTGGGTGCTCCTTAAGTTCATTTATTAGATCAATAAAAACAGCAATATTATAATGTGTCACTCAATATAATATCCCAAAGAGGATGATACAGTTATCATGATTTGTAAAGACATCCAATCTGCTTATTTCTAATCACTCATTATGATGATTCAATTGTCAATTAAAAACAGAAACAGAAAAATGTTTATGTTTTGACATGTAACAAATCATATGGGAGCATCACAGTGGAGGTGTAACATGACTTTGATAACAAATATGACACACCAGCTATAAGACAATGCAATCAGTTGGCATAATGGTTGAGGTTTTTGCCTTCCGTGCATAAGATAAAAAGTTCACTACTACCCTCCAACCAATGCCTGTTTAGAGTTTGCATGTTTTCCTTGTGTCTCTGTGGGGTACGTCCGACCTCTGAAAAGCATGCTGTATGTTTCCATCACAAACTCACCAATGTGGGCAGCGGCACAAATTCTACATGGTGTCCTACAGGGGAAAAATTGTATAGACCAACCGCTTTGGACAAATACTGGTTTTGGACATCTACTGTGGTGCACAGTATCTTCAAGAAAGGAGAACACAAATCACACACTGTGCACTGTGGCAGGACAAGCCACTCAACAGTGTAAAAATATGGCTCTAGGTGATTTAGTCATGACAACTGATGTTGCCAAATGGGCATGGGTATTTGTTGGTGATAAGTGGGTTGACAACCCAGCCTAATCAAAGTTACACCAGAGACCCATGCTAACAGTGGGAGGGCTGTATGTGCCTATTGGCCAGTGTTTGCCCACCATAAAGCCCAGCAGCCCTGGGTCATTAAGCTACTGGTCAGTCAGTGTCCAGATGCTTAGTTTGAGTTACCTGGGATAGCTCTGTTGAGCAAAAGCTGGATGTAAAACCAATCAACCTTCCAAACATGAACTGAGAATTGTTCAATGTAGGGTCAATGACAGGACGGAGCTTGGAATTTGATGACTTGATGGTAAGGAGGAGGCTGGGCATCCTATGTATCTAAGAGACAAGATGGAAGGGCAATGGAGGAGGAGAACAGGCTAGGAATGGTGTGGGAATTGTGGTAAGAGAGAGGCTTCAGAAAGCAGTGAGGGATGTCAACAGAATTAGTGACAGATTCATGGCAATCAGACTCCAGCCCACTGATAGGACAGTATTCATACTCTCAGCCTAAGCCTGACAGCAAGGCTGTGATAGTAAAGAGAAGAGTACATCCAGACAGCAGTTGCAGGACCTACTAGGTTTAGCAGGACAACATGAACTAGTGTTGATAATGGGTGACTTGAATGCACATATTGGGAAAGACAGAACAGGATATGGGAACTTCCTGGGTCTACATGGGTGGGGCAACAGGAATAAAGAAGGAAAGGCCCTTCTAGACTTCTGTCTGACAAATGGCTTGATAGCAGCCAGCACATGGTTCAGAAAGAGAAACAGTCACAAGATCACATACAAGAGTGACCAGCATGCAACTCAGGTAGACTTCCTCCTAATAAAGGAAGGGCACTGGGGTAGAATCAGTGATTGCAAAGTCATCTCCAGTGAAACAGTCAGTCCACAGCATAAATCATTGGTTGCCAAAATCAGCTGCAAGCAGTAGTCAGAGAGGGCTCTAAGTTCAACAGAGACCAGGCTGAAGACCTGGAAGCTGACTGGAGAGAAAGCACAACACTTCAAGAAATTACTCAGGGCTCTAGCATCTCAAAAAGAAGAGGCAATAGGTGGAGTTGAAGAAAAATGGCAGCACCTCAAAACAGTATGTGTAAAGACTACAAAACAGATATGTGGATGAGCCAGGTATGGAAATAAGGTACATAAAGAAATTGTTGGTGGAATACAGAAGGCCAGGAAATCACCAAAAGAAAGAAGGAGTGCAGAAAAAAGTGGTAGATAGAAAAGACAGATCAGGCTAGGAAGGAATACTGGCTGGCTATCAAAGAGACTAAGAAAGGAATTGCAATAGCAAAGAACATGGCATTGGGGGCACTCTACCAGCATCTGGAAAGTGACTCAGTAGAGGACACAAAGAAACAATATCAGGGTGCAAGGCAGAGACAGAAGCTAATGAAGATAGTCAGACACCTTTTATTAGAGATACCAGCAACAACCTGCTCACCAGTCCACAGGACATGATAGGCAGATGGAATGAGTACTTCCAGCAGTTTCTGAATGAAGAATACCCCACAGAAACTGTACTGCCCCAGACACAGCCTATGATGAGAGAAGAAGAGGAGCCCACCACAGAAGAGATAAGAACAGCACTAAGGAAAATGAAGACAGGGAAAGCAGCAGGCTCTGATGAGGTCACAGCAGATATGTAAAGATGCTGGGTGAGATAGGGAAGCTCCTGAGGGTACTAATAGCAGTGTGAAGAGAAAGGCGTATCCCAGATGACTGTAAAATAAGCATACTAGTGCCAGTGTCCAAGAACAAATGGGACATCCACAACTGTGGGCAGTAGAGAGGTATCAGACTCCTGTCACATTGCCTGAAAGTTCTGGAGAGGGTGATTGATAAAGGAATACGCAAAGTAGTAAAACGTAATATGGGAGATGAGCAGTTTGGATTCAGATCAGGATACAGCACAACTGACCGAATATTTGCATTGAGAGAGATAGTTCAGAAGAATCTTGAGATAAAGGAAGAGTCCTATTGGGCATTCCTAGACTTGGAGAATGCATATGACAAGGTCCCAAGAAAGATGATTTGGGCAGTCCTGTTTTGGTTCAAAGTCCCAGAAACACTGGAATAATTAGTGCAGGCTGTGTACAAGGACCCAGAGATTCAGGTATAAACACTTTTTGGTCTTACAGAGGGGCTCCCCGTGGGAGTGGGTGAACATCAGGGATCAGCCCACTGCTGTTCATACTGGTGTTGGATTACCTTAGTAGACAGATTGGAGGGGACAGATTAACAAAGTTGCTGTATGCAGATAATGTGACATTACAGGCAAACTCTGAGCAAGAACATCAGCAAAGGATGGGGGAATAGAATGTAAAACTGAAGGCACATGAGATATAACTGAGTATGCACAAGACAGTGGAAATGGCAGAAAACTGGGAAAATCAGAAGAAGTTGGGAACTGAGATAGACAGGAAGATAGTGAAACAGGTTAACAGCTTTAATTATCTGGGAGAGGAAAGTCTGAATAAAGAGGCCAAAGCTAGAATCAGAGAGGATGCAGCTAACTGGCACAGAGTGTCAGGTATAGTGTATGATAGAAGAATGCCAAACAAGCTGAAGGTTTATAAAACAGTGCAGTCCAGTACAACTGTATTGTACAGAAACCTTGGCAGTAAAGACAGAACAAATATGGAAGCTAGAGGTAATGGAAATGAAGTGCCTGAGATGGGTAGTAGGATGCACACTGTGGGACAGACAAAGAAATGAGGACATAAGAACAGAAGGCAAAGTAGTTCCAATTGCAGAAAAGATCAAAGAGAACAGATGACACTGGTTCAGGCACATGTGCAGAAAAGCAGAAGACAATCTTGTGAAGAAGATTTGGGACAGAGAGGAAGACGGCAAGAGGAAATAAGGGCATCCAACAAACAGGTGGATGGATTATGTGAAAGAAGATCTGCAACAGTCAGGCATGAGTGTCGAAGAAGGCAGGAGTGTAGCACTGAAATGAGAGAGATGGTGTCAGTTAACATGACACTCTGACCCCATGTAGAAAAAGGGGAAAAGGGGGTTGATGATGATATAAGGAAATGCAACACATATTTGCACTATTGCTGATGATTACCATACGGGTGAGTACTGCACACAAGTCCAAACAAATACTATCCCTGTATACTAAGAAAAAGAAAGAACCTTCTTTAGTCAAAACTACAAAGATGACACTAGAACAGTACCTTACTTTCCAGTATTAGTGAATATGTGCTTATTCTGTGTACCTAATCTGTGGGTTTTTACTGCAACCTGTAATGAAAAAAGTGTGGAAAGACATCCAGTGGATATTGGTAATTTTATATTTTGCCTGCACATCTGTCAGACAGTATAATTTTCAAGATATATTTAATAAAAATTAAACACTTGCCTATCTGAAGTATTAGTCTTCCATTTCATGAAAATCCAACACTTCCAAGTAACCACAGCCTAAAATGGTGGAGACCAAAAAATGCATTATTTATCCTTTGGGAAGTCATCTACCCAGGAGATCTACCACATTGACTATACACCCCTAAGATTTGACCCAGTTGTTTGGGATATGGGAACTTATGTGGACAGTGACCTAACTTTCAACCAACGTGTCCATTGCCCTAAGAAAGTCCTTCTATATTGCAAAGTTTATAAACAAAGGGATTATGTCTAGCTCTATGGATGGCATTGTCCTCCTTTACTCATAAGGCCAATCATTGAGTATAAAGCCCCCATTAGCATGTATCAGTCCAGATGCATGCAACAACTGGACAGCATCCTACAGACTGATAAAAGATGACCTGTGTCTGGCATACAAAGCATCCCCTGACCTAATACTGATGGATTTACTGCACATCAGCAAGTTAAATGGCATCAGAAATACTCGGTCTAGGGATTTAAAGCTCTACTGCAACATCAACAGGATGGTTTGGAGGGACAGGTATATCCCATAAATAATACTACTGCTCTAGAACAGACATCCCTTCCATGTAAAGCAAAGCTCAACTCCATCCATATTCAAGCACAACTTGGACCTATGGATGAGGAGCAGAAAATGTATCCCAGGACCGGTCCCTGTACTACCAATGGACAGCAGCAGCTCCTAAATGCTTTATCCCATGCATGGGTCCCCCTCAAATTATCTATGGTATGATCCAGTCATGCTCACTAGAAGTAATATATAAATATGGACCACGTAATGGGTAAGGCCACTCTAACACCAAACAGGATAGGTTAAATGAAGTACCAAAAGGGGACTTGGCTAGGCTTAAAATGGCCCATAAGGACAGCTAGCTTAATACTTACCTATTAACCTATAAACCTATGAGACATTCAGACAGTCCTCCTTGTCAGTTGGTCACTAATTAGAGCCATCAGTGCACACTGCATGCTTCACCCCCCCCCCCGAAGTCTATTGCCAACTTAAAAAGGAATGTCCACAGTTACTGAGCAGGAGGCCACTTCCAGCTTATACAGTTAAATTCATTTCCATGTGGATGTCACAACACTATTGATTTTACTAAGATACGCCTTTCAGAAATAGTACCCACCATGTCCTGTGGTCATTAAACAGCATCTTAGGGTAGGAGAAATGGCAGAGATCATAGTGAAGTGAGGTACTTACATTAAATAATATGACATTAACTATCTCATCTACTTAACAGAGTTGATCCACACTATTTATTTTTAGGGTCTATATTATGTGATTGAACGTTTAGGTGATCAAACACCTAAATGTCGACCCGTAAATATCAAAGTCTGACAATCACGAACAGCCTTTTACACAAATTTTTTTCCCTGGGAAAAAATTCACTTGGCTGTCATTGGTAAGTTGCCCTTTTCCCCAATGTAGAGAAACCTCAGAGTTGGTATATTTAGTTGGGGGGCACAGCCCCCCACGTTGGGGGGGGGGGGGTGAGGGGGGCAAAAAACCCCACTTGATTAGCGCTTAAAGGTTTGTTTTATTTCCTATGGCCAAGCACATTTTTTCCCAGGGGAAAAAAGTCACATAAATGGCTGTTCATGGTTTTAAGGGTTCACCATTTACTGGTCGACGTGTAGGTGTTCGATTACCTAAACATTTGATCACGCCATATAGAACCTCATTTTTATTTTATTAATTGCATTGATCCCCCTACACCTTTGGCTTATTTTTTGGGGAGGTCTTAGGTAGTACCCATATTGATTATGGGAAATCTATCCAGTGGATTTCGGAAATTCTCTTACTGGTTTTCACACCTCTCAACATCTCAGTTTAACAATTCTGGACAAAGGCAAACATAAATGGGTGACAAAGGCTCAAACTCAGGGACAGATTTTAAATATTGCTCTTATAATCTTACAAAGCTGCTAGAATAACAGGTTTTACATTGGCTTGCATTTTCTGAAGGATATGAAATCTGAAACTCAAATGTCAATTATTATTTAGTAACTTCAGTTCTCAATTACTTGAGAGAAATCCACATATCTTATGAGGTGCGTACCAAAAATATTTGGCAAAAACCTGGACATTCTGCAAAATTCTGGACAGTTGAGAGCTATGCTGTTTTTTCTTTTTCAATGCTACAAGAAGAAGAAAAGATAACAGAGGAGAGGCATTCATCAGGCTATGACTGTTGATGAAAATATTTTGTTGGATAACACAGTCAAAAATTATAATTTTGCAGTTCAGATGTTTGCCTGACACTCAGATGGAATAACCAATCAATTTGAAAACATTGCCTATATCAGTGGTATAGAGGGATAAAGCCCTGACTATGGCCCAGTTGGTCAGAGTTTGATTAGCATCTCAGGTGGTTGAATGCACCGGTAAGCATGATGGACATACCCATACTGGGGTAGGGGTGCACACATTTGGGTGAACCCCACAGTTGATTCCTGATGATGACTAGGGACATATGGAGAGCATTGTCCTTAGGGGAGCAGAGCTGTGGTTTGAGTTGCCATGGAGGCAGGGTAATACATAAGCAATACCCACTGCACATTCCTTCCTAGGATAGGATGGGTGCATACACCGGATTAGAATCTTAGCACATCACAAAAAAAGTCCTCCTTGTCAGAGTATGACATTGCTCCAGGGTGCCTCATTCTCTCCACCAGCCTTGAATATCAGTTAGAGGAAGTCCATGGGAGGCTAGTTCTATTTAGTAGACCAAGAAAATGAGGAGAGGGCCTGGGAAACCGCTTATAATTTGCTGTGAAGAGACAAAAAATGCATAGAAGTCTATGGCTGATTTTTCATAGAGTTTTTTTAATGAAATGAATGGAAGCCAGACTTCAGATGAAGAAGGAGTTGTGAGGTGCAGACTCAACAAATCTGTAGAACACAGAACTTGGAGCATTAAGTGTCTGAGGTAAGCAAGTCTGGGCATGCTTCAAACCAGGAAGTAAAACTGAGATAGCCAGCATATGTGTCAGTATCTCATGCATCTGTTACCAGGAGAAAACTGCAAAAAAATAGCTGCTTTGGCACCATACGACATGTCTAAAATTTACATGGGTATCACAGAAGTTATTAGACTGCCTTTAATTTTGGATGGAAATGATGTAGCCATTAGAAGGACAGCAACACATTAATGGGTGCTGATTCATTTATGTAAGTGATATGTTATGATCTTTACTTGGAGAATGAAGCTGCTTTATTTGCTGTACAGAAATACTTAGTTTGAGGGGATTTCTGCTAATCTGCCATAGTCTAAGTGTAGTGTAAATACAAAGAGGACAGTGGCCAGATTCAGAAAGGTTACCACGTGGTGTACATGTGCTTACTTTTCTGCTTCAGAGATAGCAATACCATAGTACTTTTACACGACTGTTTCCATGGCCATGCTAGATGCTAATGAGGCATTCCAAGACAGGGGCATATGTTAATTAGCCATATGCTGTCCCACAGAACTGCCTGTAGAAATTTGCATGGTGTCTCCAGGCTGCTGACGTTAATGAACACAGCTAAAAGGCCATGTTCATGCATCTCAGCAGAGGTCAGTGCTGGAGACTTCAGCAGTCAGATAGTGTTAGGGGGTGTGTGCATTTGGATATGTGAGGAGCTGCATGTCTCGGTGTATGTTTGAGTGTATGTGCCTGCCCGGAAGGTTTCAGTAGGGTCGTAGGAGGGGATAGGTTAGGAGGGCGTGTGTGTGTGTGTGTGTGTGTGTGTGTGTGTGTGTGTGTGTGTGTGTGTGTGTGTGTGTGTGTGTGTGTGTGTGTGTGTGTGTGTGTGTGTGTGTGTGTGTGTGTGTGTGTGGGGAGGGCAGTGGGCTAGGGTGATTGTCATAATTCCACATACCCCAGACCAACAAAAAAAGCCTGCAACATTGGGTCAGTGGGAACACCAGTCACCAGGAATATTTTGGAAGACATGGGATGGGAGGAACACTAGCCACCAAGGATATCTCTAAAGACATGGGATGGGGGAACACTAGCCACCAGGGATATCTCTAAAATTGGGAGATGGGAGAAACACTAGCCACCAGAGTTATCTATGAAGATGTGGGAAGAGTGGTCAATAGCCACTAAAGTGGATTCCAACCCTGTGCACTCCCACCAAGTATACTTCCTTTGTACCACCACTAGGCACCAGAGATGTAAAAGAAAAAAAATAAGACTTTGTAAAAAAGTAAAATAAAAAGGGAGGGGACTGTTTTGAACCCTGAAATACTGCCCCTGAAAACATCAGCATTAAGTTACTGAACTAACTGGTAAGTTAGCAGAGCAATTTTTTTATAATATATATTGAGGATCTCAAGCATTGCTTAATGCTACAGCATCTTGTGAGCTAACAGGGAAAAGGACAGGAAACAGAAAGCATACACCTGAACCTTGCAGAGTAAGAAACCTACACAAAGTCAAAAGTAATGGTGGGCCAAATTCATAGGGATGCATTTTAGAAAGTTGATAGAATAAAATCTTTTGTACTAGCATGCGTTTACTGAAGGATATGAAGTATGAAACTTTAATGCTGGCATTAATGACTGACTGTAATCATCCATGAATTACCAGGGGAAGGAAAAAGGAGACATCAGGGGCAATCTAACAACAGGGACATGTATGGAGTATGTAGTGTGTGTGTGTGTGTGTGTGTGTGTGTGTGTGTGTGTGTGTGTGTGTGTGTGTGTGTGTTTTGAGTCTGTCTGCATATGTGTGGGGGGGATCTGTGGAGGTTCACTGGCCACTGCCTCAAGAATACTCTACCAGTTCCCCAATGCAATGTTGCAACACATGGGGGAGCTTTTCTAGTTTCCACATACCTCAGAGGAGAGAGCTCCCAGCATGCAATATTTCTATGTAACTGCACATTTTTCTGAGGTACCGGGAGCCATGGACCGTACCCATACTGAAATAAAAGCTCCACATTTTGAACTGGGAAGGAGGTGCATAAAACAGAAAACTATCACTCCATCAAATATCAGGTGGTGTGTAATGTACAAGTTATCATCTGTAATGAGTGTTCAGGTCACCCTGGCAGTTTCTATGACTGATGTAACATCTATGACCTGTATCTAAGGTTTTCAAGTGGTGACTTTCCAGAAGAACATCTAGTAGGAGATGCAGGATATGCACTGGAACCTTGGCTCATGACTCTCACGAGAAACCGGCACAACCCCAAAGAACAAGGTTACAACAATGCACATGTACAGACTAGACATACAGAGCATGTATTTGGCCTGCTCAAGTCTCAATTCTGATGTCTAGATACATCTGGAGATGCCCTGCAATATGACCCCACCATCTCTGCCAAAATACTGTCTGTACCATCTTGCATAACATTATATGCAAAACGCAATTGCTGCAGGGTACCTCAGGGCAGGATCTGCAGTTCCCCACACCACAGACAGGATCAGCATATACTGATGAGGGGAGGTGATATGAGGAACCTGCAACAGAGAATGTCCATGGCAGACAAATGTGTGCACAATATGCCATGGCCCTGGATAACAGGCAGCAAAGAGCAGACATACTCACCACTTAATTAAAAAAGAAAAGGAGCAAAACACAAACAATCAGTAAGAGTGATGCATGCTAACTTACCTCCCTTTATTTACTCATGTATTGGCTGGTTGCTGTGAACATCTATCTCTGTGGCACAAGGTGTAAATGCAGTGAGGTTGGTGAAACAGCAGAGGTAATACTGAGTTCAAATCTATTAATCCTTTACCTGGGCTGTGCCTGCAAATGGTCTATTGTGATGCGTGTACTACCCCTATAAGCAAACCAAATAAGCATCAGACATGGGCAACTCTAACCTATGACACTGCCAGCAGAACAAAGGTGCGTGATTAACCCGTAATGAACAGATAATGCCTGATTATGTTTATGTACTGTACTTCAATAAAATCAAACTATTACTCAACTATACAGGAATGTCATAGGTCCTATACATGACTGATATATGTAACATATGCAGACCAGACCAACTATGAACTTTTTAAATGGATCCAAATTGCTTTTCCTGTTTCCAGTCTATACGTCAAGTCTATACAGCCCCATGACAAACAAACCTACAAGGGTATAGGGCAATGTTGCAATCATCTGCACAGTTAGGTGATCAAGCATAGTTACAGAACCTTAAACTACAAAATGAAAAAAAAAAAAGAATTAGTTAAAACAAAAATGAGTTGCAGTCCAACAGCAGAAAGAAAATAAAGTATATTGTCCAAAAATATGCTTGTCCTGCTCACTATTGTGCATCAGACGTAGCCCAAGTCGGAAACCCCAGCATGAATTAGGGTACTCTCATCATTCTCTGCACAAGGAGATGAGCAAGTAGTAATACATAAGTAATAATAATAATTATAATATAATAATTATACAACTAATAATACTGTTGAACTTTAGCAGACTAAAACATACTCATTACATATCCTGATGAATACAGGCATTTGACTAAGCAATCATTAGCTGGCTACTGGTTGCATCAGACATAGACCACCCTAAGTCACAGAACTGTGCAAAGAGCAGGGCTCTGTCATCATCATTTGCACAATGTGAGTTTGTGTGTGGAGGAGGGGTGTGTTACAGGAGGGCAACCTGACATAAAAGAAGTATGTGTGCATGTGAAGGATGAGGTCATAATAAGTGCACACTGTCAGGGCCAGTATTTCCAGATGTGAAGAAGTCAGTTTTGAAGAATATTAAGATTTTGTGTGAGGTGTCATCGGCCATGTGAGGTGTAATGTATGTAGGTATGCAATAACAGCCAAAGTATTTGTGCTAGCACTACACCTTAGTATCCTGAACAGGTGTGAGCCATACATGGTAGAGGATCCAGTTCGTCATTGATGCACCTGACCACATGAACTACCTCTGCCAGGGGTTGCACTGAGAGTTCCATGACCCTAGCTAGAAGTCGGGGTGCAACGTTAACATAAACGTTGTCTGTTAAATGATGTTGTCATGACTACATCCAAAACTATGACCATGACCACATGGCTGACCAGGTCTGTGTGTGGACACATCCACCACTGTGGAGCAGTGGAAGTAGTACCACTACAGGGGCAGGATCTTGCACAGCCAAATCGGCTAATATCTTACAATGTACTGGTTGTTTGGCCTTGGTGTATGCTGACCCTCTCCCAACAGACATTCTATAACACACAGACTGCAGATTCCAGTGTGTCATTCATCCTGTCCAAGGACTCACTCACACAGTTCATGCAGTATCATATGTCAGAATGTTTGACATGCAGTACTCTGACTATCTCTTCCAAGGTCCTTATGGAATGTGCCAGTGCCACCATGATTGCCCTGCACATAAGTTGGGTGGCAGATACAGACTCACACCAACATCTGGGGAGGGAGATAAGCATGCCTCCCCTGAGTATCTTTACCAATACCCCCATGTAGTTAATCATTATCATGAAGGCTAGGAGATCCTACCAGCTCTGCAACTGGAATAACCACAATACCCTGATCAACTGTGTGCCCATCAACCTGTCCACTCTGAAATGGTTCTGTGTCCTGGGTATGTAAGGGCATAGAAACCATGTCCAGAGTGTGGGGAGGGATGATGAAGTCACAGCTACATGTCAGACATATCCTCTGCAATCCCAAACTGTGCCTGTTCATTAGCACCATCTTTGTCAACATTGGGAGGTAGGAGCTCCACAGTGCTGGTGCCAGCTGCACATATGAATACAAATGAAAACAGAAAAATGGAACAAAAATAAATAAATGATTGCAATATGCTGCTTGCACCTGAAGAAGGCAAGAACAGATGCAAATGCAAATAACATGTACAGTAATATCCCCCCCCCCTCTCTCTCTCTGTATATATATATATATATATATATATATATATATATATATATATATATATATATATATATATATGTGTGTGTGTGTGTGTGTGTGTGTGTGTGTGTGTGTGTGTGTGTGTGTGTGTAAATAAAGACAAAAAACATATGCCAATATCATGTGCAGGTGATCATTCTAACTCAATTGAAGATGTCCCTAGCCATACAAATGGCAGGTTTGTTTTATTTGTATTTTTTTAATTTAATTTTATTTAACATTTGATACTGGGAAAGTCCGACTTGGAAAGAGGCAACTTTCAGCAGAGGCCCAGGGAGAAACACTCCAGACACATGTTTTTGTAACATTGATAGAGGTATTATAAGTATAAAACATAAAATGTAAGACAACTTAGGAGAAAAATAAAATTTCTAATATTTTATATGTATTCAAATATGCATACCTGGAGGGTTCCTATTATATAATCGAAGACACAATCCTTCGAATGCATCTTGATCAAACTTGAAAGCACGAAACAGAAAACTAGTGAAACGGCATATAAGAGATTTCTTAAATCACTTGGCCACCTTCATTACTTTGCCGTTTTCCTCACTGCAGTGCAATCTCATAGTTGGTATATTTAAGTAGGGGGGTGTGAGGGGCAAAGCCCCCCACACACTTTTTGTAATGTTTTAAAGTTTTTATTTTTATTTATTTATTGTTTTTGTGGAACAGCGATTTTTTTTCACTGGGGAAAAAAAATCACTGTTCCAAGTGTTCGGGATTGTAAGCTTTTGCTTACATGGCATTGAAAATCAGCGTTCGCTTTTTTAAGGTTCAGCTGATTTAATATAGATCCTACCTGGAGCATCATTAACTGACATCCTGTGCCTCCACATCCATGGCAGCACTCTGGAATTCTTTTGAGCTGCCTGGTTCCCTTATAGTTGACAAGAACTCCTATATCTCAGTCAGTGGTAGTTTGGTAGATGGCCCACCCATAGAAGCTCCTCATTCCTGTGCCACAGTCTTGACTGTATTATCAGCCTTCTTAATCCTACCACTAGCACTGTGCCTGACACTCTTGTAGTCACAGCCCTGGCCATGCACAGCATTGACCGCATTGACCACCTGCTGCCAGATACAGTCACAAATGGGCTTGTCAGCTAAATGAGGATCTAGGGGGCATGCTTCACAGAGCTGGAGCAGCTGCACTACAACCTCATTCTCAGCAACTCAGAATGGAGGTTTCTGTGGGACCGATGCCTTCATTTTTTAGTTTTGGTGCCATATACTTGTTGTGAAATAAAAAAATTAAAAAAATGTATCAGACACAAACAATACAACAAGGGATGATGCTTACAGGCTGATCTAATAGTAGGAAGAAAAAAATCATTATGCAAGCATCACTGATTAAAATGTAAAAAACATAACTGAAGTATATCATGCAAGACCTGAACAATCAATATATGCAACCCCCCCTCCAACCAGCATAACATATGACTACAGAATGGAGCAAACACTAATGTGAGGGACATATAGATGAATAGTCAAATATATAAATACCATACAGATAGAACAGAATAAACAGAGAACAGTTTCTTAATGTAACAATAACCAACATACGCTTCAGAAGTCAGACAAATCTGAAGATCCACAGAATGTTGCCAGAAACCCATGAAATAGAAGGAAAGGAGCACTGCAATAACAGTTGTTCATATGTTCAGAACTTTGCAAAGTTAGATACATTCATTGCCACTAAAAGCATTCAGAATCTAAATCTATAAGCAGTACTTGTAACATTACATGCATGAGACGATTTTCAGATAATTCTCCAAAAGGTATTGGAAAACCAAGCAGTTCCATTAGTCAACAACAGTGGTTTAATTTGGTAACATTTGGGAAACCAAGCAGTATTCCCTAGCACAATGTAATTCTATAGACCCAGATTCTGCTTTTGTGGTGTAGGCTAACCACTCTGAGCACACTGAATATGTTAACATTCCAGAATTACTCAATCTGCTTGAGGTGTTGAGCAGGTAAACATAGTGTTAGTACCTACACAATGATATTTATTTATTTATTTAGTTATTTAACATTTGTTGACCGGGAACGTCCTACTAGGACAGAGCCTATTTTCAGTGGAGGCCTGGGTGAAATGCTCCAGACACATGTCTTTGGAATGCATACATCTGAGCAGTACGAGAGAGAGAGGGAGAGATTATTAAGACCTTTGGCTAGGTATTGCTTTGCAAGTGTGACTCATTAGCAGTTGTGCAAGTTCAATTACTTGTTTAGCACTTCTGCTGATGAGATGCATAGAGAAAAGTCTTACTGAGAAGGTTTCATCTGCATTTACTAATTTGAGAGACAACCCTAATACACATTTCATTTAGCATTTTATAAGACAGTTATCTGCCTGTGATGACAAATTCACCGTAACTCATAACAAATACATACAATGTAGAAATACAGAAAATATGTCAAAATCATTGCAAAACAATACATTTGTGGTACAAATGGATTACAGTGATGTAAGGCACACAGAAGGAAATCAGACAATCTTGTTTGCATACATTTGTAATCGCCCATGCTTAACTATCATCACTTATGCAAGTATCCCATTCACTAAGAATTGTAATGTGACAGGACAAATGACATCTGGGTGATAACATAGGTATATTGCTGTCTAAATGTAAATGTCAGATGTACAAAGCTGAGTGCACATGCTTGACTTTCTATACATTACTTTGCAAACATTCAGGTGAAAAAAATTGTGAATCATGTCAATGTTCAATTCTACTGGCATAGGTATGTGGTACAAATCTAGAGAATGTGACATATCTGTGACAGTAGGAATCCTTATTGTCAATATTTTACTTGTAGTATAAGGATACAAAGTTGAGAAATCAACACAGTGATTCATAATTAATTTTATTTTGGCTTCATCCTTTGCATGACACTTGGAATTGTGCATTGAGCCACATCAGTAAAGGTCCTCACTGAATGACAGTTCACTTCACATGGCAAAAATTCAGAATTTAATTTCTCATGCACAAATACTTAGCCAACAGTTGTGTGAATTAGACTGATTGTGGACAGTAGTGAATATAGAAAATATACCTGTTATGTCACTATCTCAGGGGCTCAACATGTTAATTATGTATGTTTGTAATAACAGCAGAAGCAGGGCAGGGTTTGAATCGGTCACAATACATGTTTTTTTTTCTGTACTTGAAACATAACTGGAATTTGCTATTTAAAATGAGAATGTTGCATCACAAGTGTGTATAATGGATTCTAAACAAGGTAAGTGTCATCTACATCACCTGCAGTCATCATGGCACTAATTATAGTAAAACTATGTATATATGTGCATGGTGTTACAAATAAGACTCTTGAAAATGTATGAGGCAGTACAATTAGCAGCATAATAGTTTAGAAAAATATGAACAGCAAATCAATACAGCATAAAAAATGTGTGATAATGACTTCAGTGAAATGTAGTTTTCACTATCTCATGCGTACATTGTACTGATATATGCTGTGTAAAACATCACCTCCTTATACTCTCTATGTCCCCTTCTTCAAAATGTCTTATAACATAAATGCATCATGATGTCAATAAAACAGATCATCAAAGTCAATAATTCTAAAATTTTGCATGGCAGTTGGCTCAGAATACTTAGAATATGTAGACATGACTGTAGAGAAGTGACATTTCACATCTTATGGAAAAATCTCAGAACAAAAATTATACATGCGCTAAGACTTTTCCATTAGCCAGGCAAATAAGCTTAGCCATGGCACACATCCATTACTACTGAAGATATTAGAAACATTAATGCAATGGAAACATTTCTACTGGAATACATATTTGCCTAAACTTATTACTCCAATGCAGAAATACCTTAAAGTGCAGCACTTGCATGATTGGCAAAAGTAGATCTATATCCAATCCTTTTCAGAAATGTATACCTTACACCCTATGAATGTCAGTTCTTTGTTGGCATTAACAGTTAATACACAGAATAAAGAAGTTTAGGTTCCCTTTTTGTCATGGGTTCGATTACAAGGTGCCATCACTCGTAGTTTTTCACATTTTATGCACTCCCAAGTCATTGTATACTACTTAAACAGAATTTACAAAAGGACAACACTGAATGACAGCAACATTGAGATTTTCATATCATATTTGGCTATGACTATGTTTGTGTTATGAAAGCTATCAATCATCACTGAGAACATGCCAACAGGTGGCAATATATTATTTAAAATGTAACTGAGACATCCAGCACTTGCTGGACTTGCTGTGGAGCATGTATATATACACAGAGAAGTACATATGGCTAAGTCTTAGTGCAGTGCTCCTTCCATAAAGTGAGTCTAGAGTGGAAAATGCTGATGGAGGAAGTAACAGATAGGGGCTTTGGTGCCTGCATCAGCAGAATGGAATGAATCCTATATCATATAACCAAATTGATGTCTCATCTGACACTGCTCAGTGTGTCTTGGACAGGAAACAGTGGTGACAGTTCAGAAGGTATGGATTATATTCCCACTATACTCATGATGGATGAGGATATGCCTCTGAAGTCCCATACCTATTCCCAATTATTGTGTCCCCAACCTTTTGTGTCCAGCTCCATCACTGTCTGTCTTGTATGTCCTGTATGTATGTGCTTGCTGCCTAACCTATCAAACCAACCTAACCATCTTATTCCTAAATACCTCCCCCAATATTCCTTTCTCTTTTGAAAAAAAATGAAAAGGGTAACTATCCCACAGAAACGTTATTACCCATATGTAGCTCTTCTCTTCGCATATATGTGTGTAATATGTAAGTGTTATGACACAATTTGGTCAAACTGGCCACACCACATTATTAAGTTGTTGTCACACACACCCTTGATGTTGTGACTACACCAATTCCTCAACTTCTTTGTAGAAATACACTATTAACCTGTGAAGAAGTGAATAGCTGTGGTGCTCTCCAACCACCATCCTGCACATTCCATTATTCCTCCCCCAGTATCCTAATTCCTGCTTGCCCTCATTTTCACCACTGTCCTATCAATCCTATTTCACATGTCTAATCTGGTCAAAAAATAGATTCACACACTAGACACATACATATGGCCAGAAATGGCCCATAAACCAAAGTCTACATCTCTGTCCTCAGCATTTCACCAGTGCTAAGTGATGGTAAATCACACTTCACATCCTATGGCAAAAGCTGAATTTACTTTTGGCCACGTTAGTACAGTGCTGCTTGCACTATTGTGATTAGCACCACAGCATGATAGAAAACAATACAGATAGCATTGTGAGGAGACAGTCTTACATGGATAACAGGTTTCAGGGCTTAATGTACACCATATAGGATGTTTCACTTCTCATTCCTGTTACAGAGTCTAATGCACACATGGTCCCTTGCTTCATACAGTTCTCATTGTCCCTTCAAATGTGTGAGTTTTACTATCAGAAATATGACTTCCTTTGGGGTGTGCTCAGATAATTCTCTCATCTAGAAAATGTTGATATAGATTGGCAGGGGTTCGAATCCAGCAATATGTCAAACATTAGTTAAGGTTTTCTTTCTCATAATGTTTCCCTTGTGAAGTTCTGGATAGATATATTAGTCCAATACCAATATCCTGGTTAGTCCTCTACCTAGTCTACTAGTATCCCACTCCTGCTCATACCTTTCCCTCACTGAGTGTAAGAAATCTGGAAAATGCCAAAAGTAATGGGGGAATAAAAGCACAAAAAAGTGACAGATTATAATTACTGCTCTTATAAACTTATAAGGTTGCTAGAATAATAGGTTTATCATTAGCATATATTTTCTGAAGGATATGAAGTCTGGCATGTAGATGTATGTCACATGTAGTGATTTTACTCCTCAGCATTTTACTATAAAACCACAAATTTTATAAAGAACACAATACAATTATGAGGTAAAACTCTGAACAGTCTGTAAAAATCTAGACATTTGAGAGGTATGTCTCTGCATGCTAAATATTATGAACACTTGACTATAATGATCCTGACACATGTTATAATGTTGACACACAAAGCAGTAACACACAACACACATGGTCTGAAATGGCCCAGAAATAGAGATGTCTATACGCCTGTATTTCCCATTGCACAACTCTTGCCATTGAGTAAGACAGACCACTGCTATTTCCTGTTGTAAGTTCATAAAGAAACACCAGCAGTGTGCTTCAGTAAGTGATTTTGACAAAAAGAGAATAATATCAGTGGCTTATATTACTTGTATATGGTGTATTGACTTACTGCAGCCAAGATACAAGTAGTTCACTGTGATGCTGTCTACATACTACATAAAGTATATCCTTTTTGAATTGAACCACATTACCCTTCCAACTGTGTTCCAATGAAGTGGGACCATTGGACAAATCCTTTGAGTATAATGTTATATGTTTTGCATGTATGCATGTATGGGGTGAGGGCTCTCATAATGCTTTCTTTTGCTTTTAAGCCAAGTATCTACCTTGAGATGCAATGATGATGATGTCAAACCTTCAGATATGATCGGATCTCTAGACTGCAGACATAGATAGGCAGGTGTTTGAATCTACCAGTGACTAACCAGCATTAATGTATGTGACTGTAGTGCTAAGGAATGGCTTATCCAAAAATCTGGTGTTAATAATAATTCCACTCAGTTGAAACACTTACACAAGGAGAGGTCTCCCATAACTCTTTCTCTCAGCTTTTACATCATAATGATGATGCCATCACTTTAATTATATTCTGTCTCACACTTGCAATAAGACTTCTGTGGCATGAGCAACTAATACACAATGCTATAGAGTATGTACATAGATAGGCAGAGATTCAGATCTGACAGTGTATACATAATGTACGTGTGTACAACAGCAATGGCAAACAGAACTGCATTACCCCAAGAAATGGTGATACGTTGATTCTCACTCATGTGAACACTGACATGGCTAAAGCATTTTGATCCTTCAAAATACATTTTAGGGTATGCATGAGCATTCAAAAACACCACTTAAGTCAAATCTTGAAAGTTGTGCTTTCTGACACATGTTGCTTGAAGTATGCTCTGGCAGAAGCAGTTAATACACAGCCCACTTAAGTGAGGACTTAGATACGCAGTGGGTCAAATCCAACTATTTTCAACTACTGGGATCATATAACAAATAATTGAAATTGTGCAGTAATGGCATCATCAATAGATATCTTTCGGCTTTTCCCAGTTAGGGGTCGCCACAGTGGAACTCCGGTCCGCTAATGATTGGCAACAGATTTTCACGAACGCCGAGGTGCAGCTCGACATTCAACCTTCAACGAAGGCACACCCATTTACGCATGTCTTTCGAACGCCCACCCAACCGCGGTGAGGACATGCAGACTCCACACAGAAGGCACTCCCCGCACTCCAGCCGAGAATCAAATGGGAGAACTTCTTGCTGTGAGGCAACAATGCTACTGCTGCACCACCGCGGATGGCATCATCAATAGATGTGATGTGGATAAATCAACACAGGGTTAAGACTTACATGGCTGCAGCATTTTGATAACTCACATATTTTAGATGAGTCATACGGCTTCAAATATACCACTGAAGTCAAGCTTTCAACTCTACTAATTATTTCTTCCATGGCTTCAGCAGTTAATATGCAATTTTATAGAGTGTGGAACTAGACAGGCAGGGGTTTGAATCTCGTAATGTATGCATCAAAGAGAATAGTGACAGACAAGACTGGCTTACCCAACAGATGGTGATATGGCATAGGCACATATGTGTGAACACTAACAGAGGTAAATGTTTTCAGCCCATATAACCATTGTAGCAGACTGCTAATGTAATCCCTCCAAGTGTGTGTACATGAAACATCAGATACAATTCTTTCTGTGGTGTCAGTCATTGATACATAGCTCTATGAACTCAGATAGGCAGGTGTTCAAGTTTAGCAAGGTGTAGCCACTGAGTTTGTAAGAAAATGAGAACAGACAGGGTTGTCTTTTCCAAAACAATTGTTTACAACTTGACTTAATGGAAGCATTTACAACTGGACAGAGAAAGGCCAAGTTTTGTAATAATTTTAATGGAAGCCATATGCATTCACACTCAATGCGCAGATTATCCCTTCATGTATATGTGCTCCCTGACAAATGTGGTATGAAATCTTGTGTGGTATCATCAGTGAATGCACAGGTCAAGGGGGTCATAATGTACATTACATATGTTTGAAGCTAGTACTGTATGCCTTTTATTATTTTGTTAACAATATAGTGGTGACAGGCAAGAATGGCTTGTTCAACAGATCTTGGAGTGTATCGTGCTACATAGTAGTCAAAAAGTGTAATAGGGCCTGTGTTGTCATAGTTTGTTATGGACTGAGGATGGGTAGGTGATGTTTATTCAGTAATTGTACTTTCTTTTGAGCATGCCAAGTATAATGATGTATTATGTTACACAACAGTTAACACAAAACACAATAAGTAACCAATGTTGTGGAATAGTTATTGTCATTTGTTGTTTTGTGGCAAAACTTCTGAGAATTTGTCTCAGGTAGAATAGCTGTGCTGGTGGCCATGCAGTGGAAGTATTGATCAATGTGGGGAGAAAAACAACATTATTATAGCTGGTGTACCCCTGCTGTATATAACTTCAAGCAGTTTCTATAGTTCTTTACTACCTGATGGTACTGATGCACCTGGCTATGAGGTATGTTGCATGCTGTAATCCAAGTATTACAATGTGTTGCACAATGCTCAGTTCAGCAGACATTTTGATTTAAAACATGACAGCATACTGCTTCAGAGCTGTACTTTATCATATTGCATTAACTGCACATGTGTGGCAGCAGCAGGAAGTACACACATAATGCAATGTTAATATAGCAACAACTCCTTTAATACTACCATTACATGTAATAAAGTGAAATGCTGCATGCAGAAACTGCCATTACACAATAATGACATTGGGCACACTTGTGTTGTGATTAGTTCTCCTAGGGGCTAACTATCTTGCGTGGTCTTCCTTTCACACATACCTAATCATGTCAATAGGCATACATTGGTATTCATAAACACACATGGCAGATGTTGTTGGACTGCCTCCACATGAGTTATGTCTTCCAGGATTTCCATCTTAACATATTTTTCATAACATTCCACATCTCTCATCTTCTTACATCTCATCTGTTTTATTTTAACTATATAACAATGTATTGAAGCATAATTTTCTATTAATTTGTCTTTTCAACGTAACAATTCTACTTCTATGACACGTCTTTATGGATTGCACTACATTCTGATTTGGAATGTATTAACTATCTAAATTCCTACCCTTTCCAAAGTACATGTTGCTATCACAACAGTTATTGTTTCTGCTATTAATACTTGTATGGTCAGCATGTCCAGATGTTCCTTAATTTCCTCAATTTGTCCCCAGCTTTATTTATCTGCTTTCTTATTACCCCAGCATAAGACATGTGAATTTGTCAACTTGTATAACCTGCAAGTCTATTCAAACAACACCCATTTTTTTTTCATTCTTACTGCCCTGTTTTTTGTTTGTTTTTTCTTTTACAAATGTACATGGCAATGAAGATGAAGTTCCATATGTACACTAATTGACTCATTGCCATCGACAGTTGTATCAAACTTTCTTGTACATGGGAACTGTTAGGATTTTCATGTCTTTCATGCATTCCAAGTTGCCATATCTGTTGTGGTGTGCGAGTGTACTTGTTTAATGAACTCTGCTTTGTGTATATTCCTTTGTCTACATTGTGTACATGAGCAGTGCCTTACCTGCACATGACCATTAGCAGCTATGGGCTCATTCAGGGGCTGCCTGATGTGTACAGCAGCTTGCAGTTTTTCATATTCACTTAGCAATGCTGCTCATTGTGTACAGCCAGCCTATCATGTTCACTTTAGCATGACTCGTATGTGTGTTATTGAATTCTGGGTATGTTTATGAGAGGGAAGTGGGAATGAATAACTGATTTAACATTTCTTTAACATAACAGTGTCAGGAGTTTTTGACATATGTTAGCTCTAAAGACAGGGATGAGGTATTTAAAGGATGTTATAAAACAAAAAAGTACTTTAATCTCACTTCAGACATATTGGAGACTTCATCTGAAATCTCCAATAAGATAAATGTTTCTCTATGCTAAACACTCTGATGGAATCATTTCCATTTTCCAAGTTAATTACTTTTGTATTTGTGTTTACATTTTGCTAATTTAGTATGTCTGAGTTAGGGTGATTTCTAAGTAATGGAATTATGGAATTGTATAATATGATTTGAGATTATTTTGAAATTAAATAAAACAATCCTACCATACCTCTCAACCTCTTAGAGCAAAAAATCTAGACTAAGCTATAAATAATGGAGGGACAGAGGCCAAAAAATAGGGACAATTTTTAAATATTTTTCTTATAAACTTAGAAACTCAATAGAATAACAGGTTTTGCATCAGTATCAATTGTCTGTATGGTATGAAGTCTAAGATTCAAATGTCTGTCATTATTTTCTGACTTTAATCCTTAATGATTTGCCAGTGATTTGTTGGAAAACCACAATTTTATGAAAAACAGACCAAAAATATGAGGTAAAAATCTGCACATTCTGCAAAAATCTGTACAGTTGAGAAGTATGAATCCTACTCCTTTTTTATTAAGTACCTGAGCTGCCACAGTCTCAGGCAGATGGGACTTTGGGTTGATATCTCATCCAAATGATGGTACCTCAGGAGTATTTGACCTGCCTTGTGCTGCATCATCTGCTGCAGTGTCAGCACTTAAAAATTAATCCAAGAAACTAGTGTAGAACTAAACCCCACATTTGTCTGATCTTCCAGCATCAGTTGTGACTGTGCTGCCTGTTGAGCTAACAATATTTTAACTCATTTAAAAGTAAGGTTTTCTACGAGAAAGAAACTCCACTATTTTTGTATGATGAACAAAAAAACATTCTTTGCCCACTTATAATAATCTTAGAAGATTATTGGGTATGTAGAATCAAGGAGGCATAAACCTTGCTTAGCAAGAATCCAAATCCTATATCCAGCACACATAAAGCAGTTATCTAACAAAGAAGAATATTTACACTACGCATAATCATTTCCAGCTATTCCAACATATATTTGGCTTATGAGTCACTTTTGATCATTTAATCATAGTTGTTATTGTCTAAAAGACTCCAGTTATGCAAGTGAGGTGTATTTAGCCTTGCAATGATTATATAATCCAACATACATTTCCTTGTATTTTAGTCAGTCACGAATGGTTACAACTTCTTCATATTCTTTGCTATATATTCAAGTCTTTAAATTTACTATATGATAGATATTGTGCTATTCTAAACCATACACAAATCCTTATTCCCACATGGTTAATACTTTATCACACTTTTGCAAACTCAACCAAACACAGTAAACTATCATTCACAAGTTCAATACATACAACCATAGGCTAGTTAAAAGAGCACTATAAAAAAAGCCTAAAATATTAACTTTGCTACCAAAATGTAACTATCATAATGCATTACTCAATTCTGATAATTATTAACTGTATGGATAATACTTCACCTTAGTTCAGTTCACACACATATTAGTTGTATTTCCATATGATTAATACCTCACTTTATACCTTACAATTTCTACTAAACAATATTATAATTCAAACATAATAGTAACATTTACAAGTAGATGATAATGCACCATATTCAATAATGTTTGAATATTTTCAAAAAGTGTCATAAATATTACATCATATGATTACACTTACCTTTAGTTCAATTCAAATCTTATACTAGCATTTTCATATTATTGATACTTAACTATGTATTATATTGTCTAATCCAATGCAATGGGTTAAGAAAAAAATATTTAATGCAGGCCTGCATTCACAGACATAATGTTAATAATGTTATTGCTATAGAATAGAAAGCACATACTTACCAGACACCCATGCCACAATTTATCCATTTGAGTAATATATTGGGTGAACATTCTGGCAAGTTTGACTTCATTACTACAAAATACGTTTTGCATTATTCAGGAATTCCAGCTGAATTACCATGAATTACAAGCCATCTTGTTCCAGTGATTGCATATATAGACAATTTTCTTTCCTCCACCAAATATGCATTCTCACTCATCCTCAGCCAGTATCAATATCTTTCTAGCTAATCTCCTTGCATCATCTTTATTGACATGTAGCTTTGCTGTTCTCAATAGCAATTCATTTATCTTTATTATTGCTTCATCAGGGTTTTCAAAAGTCAGTACAACACATGTACTTTAAGGCAGCAAGAAATGATAATATATGTTTCAATCTTCGTTTTTATACCACTTTATATCTTCCATGAACTGCAGGTGATATTTCATAGTTACCATGGAGTGATTATGCTCAAGATACACTAGCTACCTAACTGCATATATGCATCTACCAGGCTGCCATGGCTGCCAGAGACATTGCTCTGTCTCATAATACATCAAAAAGTCATTATAGGTCTATCCTTCCCATACTTAACATCTAACTTCTATATTAATACATGCTTTGCCATTACAATCCTCAGCAAATTTATTTGCCATCTTCATTCTCACACAGTCTGTCAAGTTTGATCTTTCCACTTTTCCAGAACTTTTGCCTCCTATGTTTGTGTTCCATTCCAGTCAATTATTGGTCTACCTGCTTATATATATATATATATATATATATATATATATATATATATATGAAAACCAAATAGGTGCCGCTATAGATCCAAAGGTCCACTCGTCAACACAAAAGCATGATGTTGATTATTATTATGATGTTGATTATTCTTGTGATTTTATGAGAAGCGCTGGGTAACTAGGGAATGTCCATTAGGAAATTGTGTTTCTGAGTAATTGATTGATTGATTAATTGCTTTCATTAGAACGAAAGACTTTTTATATAAAAAGGGTGTTTTAAATTAAATTTTTTTTAAGATCTGAAGAAGCGTTACTTGTGTGTACGCGAAAGCGCTCATCTTTTTTTTTTTATAATTACAATTAATGTACTGAAACTTTGCTGCTCAGTGTATTGGACTTATCGTGGTGATATCTACTCGTGTATTGTTTTTACATGCTTTTATATATATATATATATATATATATATATATATATATATATTTTTTTTTTTTGGCTCTGCTGTTTTATCGCCTATCACAACTATTTGTCATTTAGCCATTTCCATGACCATCCAAAAACTATGTATCCTGGACTCCAACCACTTCCAAATCCTTTAGGTATTTATTTGAATTTGTTTATTGGACAAGAGCACAGAATCCTTGGATCATTTTCACGGTCATCCTAGAAGAACACTAGAAGTAACATCAATAAAAGTTGATCATGGAAATAAGAAAAAGACATACTAAGTAAAGTATTGGAAAGGCATTCAACACCATCCTGCATTCAGGTAACATAGAGAAACTCTTCCAGTTAAATTTCAATACCTATGTAACTTGGATAGCAAATAGAACCTAGGAATTTAGGACTGGTGCCTTTATCACCTGCAAAAGACCTGTCACATCTGGGATACCCCATGGTTCATTTCTTGTGGTATTTTTCTTTAGCATTTATCACCCAGAGGTCAAAACAAGGGTTTATGGTTGCAAAGTTTGTAAATGAACTTAGTACCTTCATAAATCATCCAGAGGACAAGAAGAGCCTCAAAGATGGCCTGCCCTGAGCAAATTGTTGGTGTTAAAATCATGGACTAAATAAATACTAACAAATGTATAATCATCTCCTTTGGCAAGGATGACTTCTCTTGTAACTATCACATTGACAACCCACCTCTGAAAATTGATTCAATAGTTAGGGTTCTGGGAACCTTTCCTGACAATGAACTCCCCTTTGATTACCACATATCCACTGTTGTAAGGAAGTCCTTTCTCACTGCACAGTTTATATCTAAATGTATGGCATCCAAGTCCAGGAATGTAATTGGTCCACTGATCAGCACTCATTAGGCTGATCATTAAGTGTAATGCCTCTTTCAGTATGTACCTTTTCAAATGCATGTCACAACTGGCATGACCACAAGACATTCTCACTAAAAGTCAAGGTCATAAATCATAAAAACTGTGAAGACTGTCTCAAGCTCTGTCACTCTTCTCAGTATAATACAAGTTACTGAGAGGTGAGCTGTGTCTCAGGTATAGAGCTTCAACAGACCCTTTTCTGTCAACCCTATTACACATCCACAAGTCCAATGATATAATAAATACTTACTCAAGGGATCGCAATCTCTTTTACAAAATAAATAGAAGATGTTGGAAGGACAGGTATGTATCCAGGAGAATAACACTTCTCCACATCAAGCAGTGGAGAGGCAAGCATGACTTCCCTTGTAACAATCACATTGACAAACCACTCCACATAGAGCAAATTATACTTCTCTTATGTTACTCAAATGCAATTTGGATGAATAGATTTTTGCTATGCATTAACTCATGACTCATTTTCCCATCCAAGAAGGAAGGAAGACAATAGCACTGAAAATATCCAGACAGATACCTTAGAGGATCATGTGGAAGTTAAAGTAAAAAAAATAGCAGAGTTTAAAGTTAGAGAAATGCAATAAAAAAATCAGTCAAAGAATTGATTTATTGTTATAAAAATAATGACACTACACATACAGTATCTAAAGGGAAAGATAGTATACCTAGTAATGCAACTAATTACCATCTATTCCCAGAGGTAATAAAAAGCATAGTCAGACAAATGGTATAAATATGGTCAGTCAGATGGATGTGTGAAACCATTCCCACATCTGATGATTCGCACAGGATAGACAACCTTGAAAATGGAATTTCAACAGGAGATGAATATTCGGGAGCATGAAGGTGTCATAAAAGAAAGATCAGATAGAAGGAATAGATCACCTGAAGATACAGGCACATCAAACAGTAGGGAAAAACGAAAACAAGTCAGTAGCATCTTTCATGAGGATACAAACCGAACAAAATACAAATAATGAATGACATAACCAAACGCAACCAAAATGATTGCAAAACAGAAATCATTCTCAGAAAAAAGTTACAAAGAAAGGACAATGAGAATCAAAGAATGCATATTCTAAAGACGACCAGTAACAGCCGGACATAATTACAAGCTGAGAGCAGAAAGACAGCCATAGAGAAGGATATGAGTCATGGACAAGAAAAGGGTTTGAGTAAGGAACACATGGGTAAATGTGTAAGTAGAGACTCACGTACCAAATATCAGGTAAAGGTGATAACCAATGCAAATAAACAAATAAAGAATAATAGTTTCATCTATGTCGGGAATAATGTGTGTGTATGTCTGAGATACGACCTTGACCATGATTCAATAATTACCAACATTTCAAGGACAAGATCTGATATTTGGTTAAGACGATAAATATAGATGGTGTTACAGTTATAATAATGTAGGTAGAATGTGCAAATTTAATACATTGTCATAAATAAATATTTCAAGGGATCAAATTCACTTGAGTCTAATGAGAAATGATCTGATAACTAAAATTTATAAAAAAAATTATGTATTTTTTAGAAATAAGCAAGATACAAGGAAGTCAGTATCTAGACACATTCAGTCTGTTTGTATTATAAAATACAAGAAAGTCAGTATCTAGACACATTCAGTCTGTTTGTATTATAAAATGCTATTATACCAAAGGTCATAGCTTATGTAATATGATTGGGGAGCCTATCCATAAAACTGGCTTACACCAGAGTAAGTCACTTATACAGAGAGTAAATCTTTTAGAATTGGGGCCACAGAAGTCTCACTACATACAATTAACTCGTTACTGAAACTATGAAAATTTATGCCACAGTAGGCAGGGAGGACATAAATTATTTACACATGACTTTTTGACTTCTGCAGTTGACAAGTCAAGACAGGGCAGAAACTCTGAGTATAAAATCAGAAGATGTATTGCCTTGGGAAACTATTAACATTGTACCGGCATATATGTCAAAGTCAAAATGTTGAACATGGCGCATGCAAACGATTTCACTGCATAAGAGTAGAGAGTTATTCTAAAGTTGCTGAATGCTAGGGTAAATCTTATTTGGTAGAAGGAGTTCCAGACAGTAGATAAATGTTTAAGGAAGAGCCTTTCTGTAGAAAACAAGATAAATCTAGGTGTTTTTTTAAGTGAAGCAGCTCAACTGATTTGAATCCTATGTACTAGGAAGAGATGCACAAGGAGAATTTGAAAGGCTAGTGGTGAAGAAAACTTGAATACTTTTAGAACAAAGACACAAATCAGTAACTTAAGCAGTCTACTTGTTTCAGTAGATGACAGTGGCATAGTCTGTGTCTTGGAGAACAATGACGACATATTAAGTATTAACTGAAGGGTTTGGGTGTTTTTCAGGGAGTAGAAAACAATCACAACTAGTGCATACTGAAGCTTGGGAGAAACAGTGCTAAAGCTGTGACCCTTTGAGATTTGGGAACAAGATGTATAGCAATTTCATAAGCTAGAATAAGGGATGGATCTAAAGTTAATCATAAGTATTTGTAGGAGGCAAAGTATAACATGGGGTATCCCATGGATTCTTGGTTTACATCAGAGATGTAAGAGATACCGTGAATCCTCGACTTCTAAAAACAGGAGTGTGCAGGTTTTAGAACCGAATGTCAAGAAACCTGTTTTTCAGAGAATCAAACAATTTGCTGCAGGCAGACTGAAGTCCTTTTTTTAGTATGGAGACCACCACTGTCACATTCAGGAGAGATCATCTGTGTAAATAACAAGCATCACACCAGAAAAGACAATAGTTAGATGGCTAATGAAGAAGAAGAAGAAGAACAGAAATAGGCAAATGAATGCTTCTGGAGGGATTCGTGTGGCTGCAGAACACAGGGCAGGATGAAACATGCTTAGCTCTGTCTCAGAAAGGTAGCTGGAAAAACAGTTAACTGATTCATCAGAGAGTCTGACTTGAGACAGGCGAGTAAGAAGAATATGGTCACTGATCAGAATAAAGGCATAATTAAGATCAACAAAGGGTTGCAGCTTGTCAGCAAGAAAGTCAGTATCTATACTGATAAACATTTCCAGTAGTACACAAGAGATTATGCCCTCTCTGTTTATCATATAGGAGGCTCATAATGGATGTTTCATGCAGACAGACTGAAGCATCTATCTGTCTATCTATCTATCTATCTATCTATCTATCTATCTATCTATCTATCTATCTATCTATCTATCTATCTGTCTGTCTATCTATCTATCTATCTGTCTATCTATCTATCTATCTATCTATCTATCTATCTATCTATCTATCTATCTATCTATCTGTCTATCTATCTATCTATCTGTCTATCTATCTATCTATCTATCTATGTATCTATCTATCTATCTGTCTGTCTGTCTATCTATCTATCTATCTATCTGTCTATCTACAAGAAATAGAGAAAAGGAGAAGGGAAAACAAAGAGAGAAAAAAGAGCACCCTAACCATTTTCTCTGATTCGATCCTTCTAGCACATTGTAAAATTATTCTAAGAAATGTTCTCCCGATCACTTATATTCATCCATTCTGAGGACTTTTTCTTTTCATCTTAGTGACAGCCACACTCTGTATGCATTGTCACACAAGTTATGCCATGCCAGTAAAGCAGCAAACAGAAGAGTATAAAACATGGGGGGGTCTTTGACAGAGTAGGCTTGGCAGCTCTTTTTATTCTGTGCAACTTCCAGTTTAGAGACTCCTGATGAATCTGATAAATAGGAAATGAGAGGAAAAAAGCCAACAACCAGAAAAATGAAGACCCCATAGTCTTGGACTACAAGAGAGCAGTTCACTAAGGCAAAGTCTGGAAATAATTCAGACTGCTCAGTGGTAAATGAAAAGGCACAGCAACTTAGTGATGCATGAAAATGCCTATAACATTATGAGAGTACAGCATGTACTGCAGGATAGACAGTGAATTGCTTCCACAAAAGCCATCACGCCAAGTTTCTGTTCTGTCGTTGAGAAAGCTTAAATAGCATGGCAGGCAGAGAACAAATAATATTGAACAGAGGGATGGAATTCAGCTAGAATAGGCATTCATGCTCCAGATGTCACCAACAAAAGAAGATTTTGTAAGATAAGCAGCATTTTGGTAGGCCCATACCGTGCCTCTGTAGTAATGCAGAGAAATGATAAGATCAGTGAGAGATGAATGTATACCAGTCCAGTTGTTATTCTGCAAGTACATGTGGTGTTGAAAATGCCACTTTTTGTTATATTGAGATAGTTTCCCTTAGCAAGAGAAATCTATCAGCAATGACTTTAAATTATGGAAAGTGGTTTTACTAACAAACCCACTGAAATTTGTTGTTAAAGGAAAGAGAAGAATTAATATAAAGAGAATTTAGAGTTGCAGCTTGTCTGGTTTATAGGCAGGGACTTGTAAAGTAAATAAAAGCGTAAGATATGTCCTCTTTTATGCATAAAGAAAGTGAAGCATATTGTAAGAACATTTTAAGATCAAAATACTAACACATTAGGAACCACTTTTACAGCATCAGTTATAAGCACAAAATGTCATGTGTTTCAGCAGTGAGGTGTTATTTATGAGCAGTTGTAGGCTCACCTATACACAGTTGATCATTATTTATTTATCATTCATTTATTAAATGATGTTAACTAGCATTACTGATCAGATCCAAGTTTTAGAGGGGACCTAGGACACAGGAAACAAAAAACAGTACAAAGACAAAAATGTCCTCATTTCTTGATGCACTGGAAAATATTAGGGTACAACCCAACACCCTAATAATGGGTGATTTCAACTGCCCCACCATTAATTGGGAAAACTACTCGTACCAACTCTTTTGCTCAATGTTTTCTGGAATTCATAAATTCCAAAGGCTTGGATCAACTTATCCACACCCCCATCATGGGCAGCCTAGACCTGGTCATTACCAACATGGGTGACCAGTGTTCCACACCAGAGGTCAATTCCACGTTGGTCAGATCTGACCACAAGCTAATCAGCCTGGACATCCACATTCCGCCCCCACTCCCCATTAGGGAAACCACCGTAAAAAATTTCTCCAAAGCCAACTTCATGCTTCTTAAAAGAGAAGTGGCAAACTTCATGAGACCCATGCCGACAGACAGTAGAGGTACGACTGCTGAATCCTACACAAATGCACTTTATAAGAATTACACGAGTGCATGTATCGTGCTATCCCAAACAGAACCAAGATGCTATCCTCCAAAAAAAAGGAAACCAATTTGGTGGTCCCTGCCATAAACAAACTCTACAACAGAAGAAAGAAACTGTTGCAAAAAAGAGTAAAATCCCATGATTGGAGGAACTCCCTGGTCAACCTCAGTAAGAAGCTGAGATCTCTCATAAAATTCTCCAAAGCTAGTTATGAAAACAAAATTGCCACTGATTCTAAAGACAACCACAAAGCATTCTATAGCTATGTCAAGAATCTCAATGGCAACACTCAGATCTGCTCTGAGTTACAGCACAATGGCACTAAATATACAGAACCAACTGATACTGCCAACATCCTGGCAGATAGGTTCAATGCTAACTTTACCACCCCCCTCACCCCCTAAAGGGCCCATCTATATACTGGAAGAATGCAAAGTTCCTGTAATCATGGCTGCACAGGTAAAAAAACACACTCTCCAAGGCAAAGAACACAGCATCCATGGGACCTGACAACATCCCAGGCTGAATTCTACATGAACTACAAAATGAACTGGCACCCCACCTAAGCACCATGTTCAATCATAGCCTCACCTCAGGCTTTGTGCCCACTGAATGGCACACAGCAACGGTTATCCCACTCCACAAAGGGGGAGCCACCACAAACCCCGGGAACTACCGCCCCATTAGCCTAACTAGCCTGGTCCGCAAAGCCATGGAATGTATCATCATGGAACTTATAAACAAAGACATTGGTAATCTCCAAACTCTGGACCCCATCCAGTTTGGGTTTGAAAAAGCCAGATCATGTCTCCTAAACCTGATAGACTTCTTTGAAGCTGTCACCAAAGCTGTAGACGAGGGTAAGGTGGTTTGCACAGCCTATCTAGATCTCGCCAAGGCTTTTGACACCATCCCCCATTCTGGAATTATAGATATACTCACTAAACTAGGTATAAATCCCTATGTCACAAGATGGGTTGCCAACCGGATCACTGACAGAACCCACACTGTGAAAGTAGCAGACTCCAAATCTGACTTCAGACCAGTGACAAGTGGAGTGCCACAGGGTTCAGTCCTGGGTCCTCTCCTGTTTGGTATCTACTTTTCTGAAGTGCAAGCTAACACAGAAGATCTTTGGCTAGCGAAGTTCGCAGATAACTGCAAACTAGGAGCCATAACTGAAACTCCTAACAATGTGGACATCTGACAAAAGGGCCTCACTGAGACAGATGCCTGGTGTCAAAGCCATGGCCTCAAGCTCAATGCCAAAAAGTGCATTGTCATCCCCTTTGGTAAAAACTCTATACCCATGAGCTACCACCTAGGTGGTAGTCTACTTAACACCAAAAGTGTGATAAGAGACCTTGGGACACAGGTGGACAGTAGTATCTCCTTTAATAATAACATCAGCACAGTAGTCAGGAAATCCTTCTACATGGCACACCTCATCAGAAAAGGTTTCTCATCCAGGAAAAAAGACATCATTATTCTGCTCTACTCATCACTCATTAGACCCATTATAGAGTACAGCGCCGGTTTTGGTGTGTACCTCACAAGACATCTACAACAACTGGAAAGGCCACAGAAATACCTCACAAAGAGGATAACTGGGCTCAAACAGATGCCCTATGCAGACCGTTTCAAAAAACTACAGCTTTACTCCATTGCGTATCGCCTACTCAGAGGCGATCTCTGCCTAACATACAAAGCTATGTCAAACCCAGAGCTGTTGGACATGCTCCACTTAAAGAAATCCCAATCCCTCTGAGCTTCATGCTCTAGGGACCTAAACTTTGTCACCACAATAAACAGAACATGTTGGAGGGATAGATTCCTGTCCCAGAGACTTCCCATACTCTGGAACAAACTACCTATCTATATCAAACAAAGCTACTCTTTAGCACTCTTCAAGAAAAATCTTGATGATTGGATGGGAAATAGGAAATTCACCCCGGGGATCACCTCTGTGGTTCTGCTCGACAGGGGCACATGAAAATAATTTTCTTGGGTGGCGAAAGCCAGGGTACCTTTTTGGCTAGGCTTGTATAGGCCCTAGGGCCGATAGTCTAGTACCTACGTATGAACCTATGAACCTATGAGTTGAGGACAAAAAGGTTTATTGTATTCTGTACTTCTGCAATTGTAGCAACCTGCTTGTAATGAGCACCTTGCTATAGTTACTAGCACACAAAATACCTTATCAGCATTCATTTATGAAGACCGAATGCCCTCAAAGCTTCATGCTCAGATACTCTTGCAGCTTCATAGATAAATGCTGGTACTGTTCTTCTGTCCCTTAACAGCAGCTGATCACACCCCCCTAACAACTCGCACCCACCGCAGCAGTCTCCTTCACCCCACCCTAGTAACAACTGTGCTGACTAAAATAAAAAGTAAAAAAATAATATGCACAATAATGATGAGGCAATCATAACTAATAAAGCTGAAAGTTGAAGATTAAGCAAGTCTTTATATATAGGTAAAGCAGCAGTAAGAAACCAAAAACATGCCCAGCACATTAAAGTGCAAAATATATTTAATAATATCAAGTTGGCAGAAACCAGTTTCACTTTACACTTCTTCAGTCATAATATATAGACACATGAAAGGCATACAATAAATATGTAAAATAGTACATAACCTGACAAAAAATACACCTATGAAGAAGCATATTAAAAAAAGTATCATTTAAACCCAGATGAATTAAAGCTCCCAAACTGACCATCTTATTTTTTTTCCTTAAGTCTCAACTTTTTTCTGCTACCTAATGCCTTTAAATACTCTGTTGATACCAATGAAAGAAAATATTGCTGTTGGATGCATCAAGGTATGTTGGAATAAACTGTTAGAATATATATAACACCGAATGTCACTTAGATGGTCACTCACCCATAATTTGAATGTATGGGTAGTCATCCCAACAATTACAAATAATCAAATAAATCACTGCCTCTATCACTAAGTACGTATGTAGCATACATATATGCATAGTATATATATATATATATATATATATATATATATATATATATATATATATATATATATATATATATATATATATATATATATATATATATATATGTATAGTATATATATATATATATGGATAGTATGTATGTAGCACTGAGTTACATAACTGTTAGATATCAAATAGTTTCTTAATATTACGTGAAAAAATAGAAATCTGTACCAGATATTTGAAATGAGTGTAATGGTCACATGGAAAACATAAAGTGAGATTGTTTCATTGACCAGATGGCTTTTTAGTTGGTTTAGTCACTTTTCCTTGAGTCTATAAGTTTAGCATGTTTACACAGCTTTTGACTAACTTCCACAGAGCTCACAAATGCTTGGCATCCTCTCCTGTGCTGTCAGAGTGATTGGCTTACATCTGGTGCCATTCAGGCTAAAATGAATTAATTGAAATGTTACACTTTTCTAAGCTATTTCTGAATATTGCTGCTGTATTTTCAAATTATTTATTGCATGTTTATGCATTTCATCACTGTAAAGTCTATTTGCTTTTCTTTGATCTAGCCAGAGCAAGTGTGCTTTGAAATCAACTTAGAGTGTGAGTGTTCCTCATTGCTGGTTTGTTTGACTTAGAATCACCTTGTAATTACCTGTTGAATGTAGTTGTTAGATTTGTTTCTGGTACCTTTTCACTTTTTTGCTATCTAAGTTGTGTTTTTACATTAAGAGGATTGAGCCTGCAATTCTAGTGGCAGTAAAAAGGTAGCCTGGTGCATCAGAGTTAGGAAATACAAAGGGAGGCTTAACATGAGATTTTTTTCATTAGCCAGAGGGCTTTTTAGTTGGTTTAGTCACTTTTCTTTGCATGTATAAATTATGCTGTTCATCATACAGTGGCATTTGGTAGTGCCTTATACAGATGCAAGCACTTAGAAATGAAATGTTCCCTATATAACTTCTACTGTAGCTTTACTCAGTACTCAGAAGTGCAAAGAGTAACTTGTCTGAGTACTGAAGAGCACTGCCATGTGAATTCAGGCATACATAGCCTAGCTGTAGTTTCTGCTCTCACAGCAGCCAGGTTAGTCAACTGTAAATTCCCACTGTGCCACCCCTTTGTAGTTCACCTAGGAAAGACCAGACACCATGGATGGGCACTCTCCCAATTTCCTCACCACCAGCTTGGGAGATATGGGCATCCTGAGACAATGTAGGAATTGTCTCATGTTCACTGACAACCAACTACTCCTTAGAGAACTGCATACAGTATAAGAAATGTAATTATACAACTTCACTAGAGGCAATACTCTCATACAAATGCATTCGAAATAACAATCAGGTTGTGAGTAAGGTAAGCATTATACCCACCTCACATAGTACTGATCCAACACACAGACCAGCATATAGTATAATGAAAAACCACAATAAGGCTACTCCCTCCACATGGTAGCTAGCTCCAAGATGGTCCATTTAGCGGGTATTATATACCCCCTTTCTTGTAGTTGCTGGTATGCAAGCACTACATATGTATCCCAGGTCCTTCCTTAAATAAAAACAATTTTTTAATTCTGTTCAGTTAAAAACGACAAATTGCCTACTTCAAAGTACTGGTTCAAACATTAATAACACTTTCCTCTGAGTAAATTTTTTGTTATAGTAACTTGGCTCAATATGATGAGAAATTACTCATTCATTGGAAGTCACTTCCAGCTACCTTTCTTCCTTGAGTGCAAAACCTCCATTCACTGACAACTATATGCTCCGCTTCCTCAGTAGGTACTTCCAACGTTCTAAGTCAATAAATTGCCTGTATGCAAAAGCACTAAAGCAAGTTGCAAAAAGTTCCTTACTTGGAAGCCAACCTGTGAACTGCATACAGCCTGTGTGTAAAGTGGGAGGGGAGGGACAAGTCCCAAAGCTCTTCCTTCTTCTAAAGCCAATTGATTCCAATAGGCATACCATGTTCAAGGACACTGGAATGAATTTCCAAAGTCTAAGGCCAACTTCCAATCGGCGTGCTGCCTGTGCACTTAAACGAATTCCAGGATAAATAATTCTTCCTTCCTCTGAAGCCAACTGGAATCAGCAAACTGCCTGTTTACAAAGTCTCTGGAGCAGGTTCCAAAATATTCCTAGTTCTAAAGCCAACTTCAAATAAGCATGCTGCTTGTGTTCAAAAACGGACTCAGGAACAGATAAGCGCTTTTGGTTGTAAACCTTCTTCAGATCCTGTGTTTATCTGCTTTGCTCTTCCTTTTATACTGTGTGTATTCTAGGTATTGACCAATGAGGTATTATATTCAAATAAGACTCTCTGCCTTCATTATTCATTGGTTATACTTACTACTTGTAGCCAATCTGTCTTTTTATATACACTGCCAAATCAGTTTAACTTCCTGAGTTCCTGAAAGTATGTCACTGGTTATTCTATCCTCTTGGGAGGAGTCCATTCTCACATGTTCTTTAGTAGCTGGTTGTATAGCTTTACTGTCATGTCAGATCAAGAGAGGTAATCGTGCCTCTTTATTCATCCCTCATCAGGCCTATCATAGAATACAATGCCCCCTTTGGGATGTACCTTACCCGACACCTGCAGCAATTAGAAAGACCCCAAAAGTACCTCGCCAGGAGGATCAATGGACTCAAACAGATGCCATATGCTGCTCAGTTAAAAAAACTCCAGCTCTACTCAGTTGCATACCGCCTACTTCGAGGCAATCTATGCCTGACATATAAAGCTATGTCCAACCCAGAATTAATGGACATGCTCAACCTCAGTAAATCTAAATCCCTTAGAGCTACGCGCTCGAGGGACTTGAACCTCAGCACAAAAATAAATAGAACATGCTGGAAGGACAGATTCAAAACCCAGAGGCTCCCTTCGCTCTGGAATAGAATTCCAATTCATGTTGGGCAGAGCACCTCACTGACTCTCTTAAAGAAGATTCTTGATGAGTGGATGGGGGATCGTAGGTTTGTCCCGGGGATTACTTCTGTGTCACTATTAGACAGAGGCACAGTAAACTAAACTTTAAAAAGGGCACAGTATACTCAAATCAAGGGGTGGCATAAGCCAAACACAATCGGGTTAGGCTTATAAATGCCCCAGGGCAGATAGCCTAGTATGAACCTATGAACCTATGTTATTCAGTCCTATTTCTTAGTGGTTTTATGATAGAAGTATATTATCACCCCCTAAGCCTCCTTTCTTTTAGTACTGGTTTTAAGAGGACTACTGCATTAAGGCCAGGACTTTGACTGGCACGCAAGTTCATAATCTATTCCATTTTTATTTTTTCAGTTCTGTTGAATAAATCTCCACCTCGTGCTGTAACTGAAATATGAGTTAATATCATAAATTTAAAGCTATGCCCTGGATTATGCTTTATATGCTGATACAAAGCATTAATTTCTATCTTGTTGTTGATGTCTCTTAGATGCCATAAAATACGTTCTTTGAACTTTCTGTTAGTTTTGCCCATGTAGAACGACATACATCCTTCACAGCTGGCGATATATATCGCATTCTCTGTATTGCAATTTCCATTCCCTTTGTAGGAATATACTTTATGTGTGATAGGATGTTGGAACACATTAGTCATATTAATATATTTGCATGCCTTACACTTCCCACATTTGAAAGTTCCTGTTTTCTTTACTACTCTTATCTGTGTTGTTTCTGTTCTATTGTTACACAGTAGACTTTTCAAGTTCGTCTTGTTTTTATATGTGAGTTTGGGTTTTTCTCCTACTATACTTTTAAGGACTATTGGGTTTCATTATTCTTCTGTCCTTTTTCATGTTTGTAATGATAATATGGTTTTCCTTTGCCTCTTCGTAATTCCATCGCTTGTTCAAAGTCCATCTGATTCTTCCTATACCCTCTAGTTACTAAGTTATCCACCAAATGGTTAAACTCTTGTTGGAATGTATCCTCCTTGGTACATAGTCTAGAAATGCGTATGACTTGATTTTCAAATATGTTGTTGAAAATATGTGTGGGGTGCATGCTAGCTCTATGTAGCATGTGGTTCTTCCATGTAGCTTTCCTATGTAGGGCCATCTCTACAGTTCCCTTTTTAAAGATAATACTTATATCCAGTCAATACTTTCCTGGGAGTACTTGGATTCAAACTTCAAAAAGTCTGTTGTAGATGTTAGATATCTTAGAAACTGTTGGTATTGATGGACTTCTCCTTTCCATAGTAATAGTATGTCATCCACAAACCGACCATAATACAGTACTTGCTCTTTCCATATGTTATCTTTACTATTCATCCATTGTAACTCCCACTGTGCTAGTACTATGTTCGGATAGCTATTGGCACAGGGGGTGCCCATGGCAACCCCCCATTTTTGCCAATAGATATATAGTATAATAACCTTCCTAAACCACAAAACCTCCAAGACATTCATCCTACAGAAAGAATCTTCAGCATCCCAAAAAAGTATGCAACCAAAACAACAACCAATACAACACATACAGCCACACCCTCTGGAGCCTCAACTGCAAAGCCCATAAGGCAAGCTAACACACAACCCAATATTTTAATCATAGGAGATGCCATTGTGAGACATACAGATGTCCTACTCACTAGGCTGAATAAGCAGAAACTCATGGACAGTTGCATATCAGGGGCCAGAATCTGCAAAAATCACTCATGCAAGTACCAATGTGACTCAGTCATAATCCATGTGGGTTTAAATGACCTGAGATGTATCTCTCTCGATTGTATAAAGAGAGACATTATGGGGATCTCGGACTATGTATCACAGGTGGGTGTGTGCCTAAGCACTCAGCAGCATTCTACCTTCTTCAAGGATAATACCACAACATGAACAAAATATGACTGACTTCAATAATTGCCTTAGTTTTGGTGTCATTCTAAGGGGGTACAATGTTTGTCAGCGTGGGAGAATATGGTCAACAGACAGCGTTATTTGCTAAGGATGTTTTGCACCTCTCTCCTCTAGGCTTTTGAATATAGGCTAAAACATTGTCCTCCCCCATAGTGTCTTTTTTCAGTATTGCCAGACTGACAAAGCATCTGACATAACAAAACCAACCCATAGGAATCTAAAGGTATTACTGCTCAATGACTGCATGTTAAACAAGAAACTCCACTCCCGCCTGGCTCTCCTCACCTTGGAGAATGTAGACATCTGTACAGCTACTGAGATATTGTTGGACATCTGTACAGCTACTGAGACATGGCTGGACATCTGTACAGCTACTGAGACATGGCTAGACATCTGTGCAGTTACTGAGACATGGCTGGACATCTGTGCAGTTACTGAGACATGGTTGGACATCTGTAAAGTTACTAAGACATGGATTAAAGCCTCAGAGACCACCTCAGCAGTGCAGGGTTAAAATGATTTCTACACATTGGGGCCAGTTACTGTACAGGCAGGGGAGGAATCTCAGTCTAAATCAACAACAAACTCACCTCAGGACTACTCAAACAAGATGATGAGCTTGAGCTTCTCTATGTCCAGATTTCAATATCCTTACCAACGATGGGTCACCCTCTATGACCCAAGAACCCATAGTTCATATTTGAACTTACTGGAGTCACTTTCCATACAACCAACACCATATACATGCATAACTTCAATTACTCAACTACAAACTGGGATAATTACATAACCCCAGAACTTATAGGCCCAGAGATTCCTGGACTTTGTAAACACAAACACCTTGGACCAGATAGCCCATTTGCCCTCTAGAGGTGCAAACATACACAACATGGGACTCACAAAGACGTGAAAATGCTGTACCTTCTCTAGTGTAATGTCCTGTCTTTAAAGGTCAGACCAGAAAGTATATCCTTCATAATAAAAATCAGTTCTGTGACCCTGGCTAACCCTATAACATTTAGAAACTATTCTAATACAAACTTCCAACTACTAAGTGATAACTGGTAAAAGTTTTAAGACCCCTAAATTCTGAGAACACAGCTTCCTATGCAGAATTTTTCACAGAAACCCTGTATAATCATGTCAATAAATGCAGAGACAACTGAGCTGAACAAAAATAAGTCCAGAACTAACTCAATAAACAAACCCCCCTTGTGGAATAAAAACATAAACAAGTTGTGCAACAAAAGGAAAAAGTCAATGCCAAGCTTAGGAAGTGTTACACCCAGCATGATAAAAGCATTTTGTCACTCTAAACAAACAACTAAGAGGGCAAATTAAGTCTGCTAAAGCCAAATCTGAGGTAAAGATAGCCTCCCAGGGAAAGGACAACCATGAGACTTTTTTTACTTTAGCTATGTCCAAAATCTCAAGGCAACATACAGCAGTGTGCAAAACTGATTGTAACTGGAGCCACTTACATGGAGCCAGAAGATATAGCAAATCTGTTTGCCAAAAAATTCACCTCCAGTTTTACCCCCTCTTTCTCCCGGCCACCTCCCAGGAAATACCATCAAACTTAACCCTCTCAACTATACCTAGGGAGTAGGTCCTATATATGCTCTCTAAGACCAAAACATTGCATTGACGAGCCCAGATAATTTCCCAGGATGCCTCCTAAATAGTCTGAAACATGATCTTTCAGGACCACTGTAATAACCATTTAACTGTAGCCACTAGACAGGCTTTGTGCCACACAAATGGAGACCTGGAACTTTCATCTCTCTACACAAGGGCATGCCATCAATGGATCCAAGGAACTACAGACCCATAAGTCTGACTAGTTTCACATGCAAAGCCATGTAAAGGGTTAATAAGGACACAGAAAACCTTCAAACACTGAAGTCAATTCATTTTGGTTTCATCAAGGGTAAGTCATGCCTAGTCAAGCTGGTGGACATCTTTGACAAGTTCATCAAGGCAAGTGCCTACCTAAACTTGGCTAAGGTATTTGATACAATGCCCCATTTAAGGTATTGTAAACAAACTCATGGATATATGTACAAATCCCTGTCTCTCAGAAAGTACCCAGGAAGTTAGGATAGGGGAGACCATCTCCACAAAGAGGCCGATCACCAGCAGAGTCCCTTAGGGCCCTGGGCTGGGTCCACTCCTTTTTGGCATCTACTTCTCAAAAATCAAGGGTGACGGCAATGGTCTCTGGCTGACAAAGTATGCAGAAAATTGAAACCAGCAGCAATCATACAATCCTCCCAAGACATTAACTTCCTACATGAAGGACTAACACAGACAAATGATTGGTGCCAAAGCCATGGCTTAAAACTCAGTGCAAAGAAATCCACAGTAATACCCTTAAGGAAGTCAGCCACCCTAGGAAATCTGCTCATCAATAACAAACCACTAAGAATAAAACTAGTAGTCAGGGATTTGGGTATGTACGCAGATTGTAACCAGGCTTTCAAATAACACTCATCTAAGGTAGTAAGGAGATCATTCTATGCTGCTCAAGTTATATATAAAAGCATGACATCTAGGTACAAGGAAGTCATCGTTCCAGTGTAGTCAATCCTCATTAGGCCCATCATTTGGCATATACTGACCAAATACATGCAACAAAAATAATACAAGGCGTAAACAGCATGTCCTATGCAGATCACCTCAAGCCCTGCCACTATCCTCTGTTTCCTACAGACTGTTGAAGGCAACCTATGCCTGGCATTCAAGACATCACTGGATCCCACTCTGATGGATCTTTTGCAAATCTGCAAAATGAATAAAATCAGAATTACTCAGTCTAGGGACTTGAACTTTGCTTCCAACATAAATAGGACATGTTGGGGGGACAGATATGTGTCTCAGAGAATTACCCTTCTCTGAAACAGGCTTACCATCCATGTGAAACAGAGCTCTTCCCTAAACTTATTCAAGAGAAACCTAGATCAATGGATGGAAAATTAGAAATACACACTGGGTCTAGCACGTATATTTCTAATGGTCAGAGACAGCCTGTAAATCTTGCCCTACCTCACTTATACCCCTTAAAATAGCATCTAAGGCACATAAACTTGGATACATTTGGTAAGCTTGGCTAGACTTACAAAGGCAAGCACATAATCTTGCAGGATACATTTGGGATGCTTGGCTGGTCATTAGCCTAGTATACACCTATAAGCCTATGAACCTGAAACAACCATTAATAGAAGGGGCCCATTTCAACACCCTAGAGTACTTATGTCCACACAACAATTCACCCAGACTAAGTGTCCTCCAATAAGAAAATATATTTAAGTGGTGCCTAAAGATAGGTGTAAAATTGTGTTATTCATCATAATATACCAATGCTTCTGCATGGCAGATTTGATTTTAAAGAATTTTGTCCTACATTGTGTTACAAATTTTTTAGCCTCCCTAAAGCTTTGACCCTGATCTCTGTCATTATATTGCATTAAAGCACTTCTAGGTATGTTCTGAACATTAGTCTTGGCCCTCTATGCACAAGGAACACAGTAACCTCTATTAAAAAATATCCTTGCATATGCAACAAACTTTTTTTTCATAAGCTTGAAATCATGCACAAATGCATTTAATAAGAATCACCTATGACAGAGAAATATTGTCTCCCATATGACTTGGATGGCAACTGGTACCATGCAAGAGTAAACTCTTAGCAAAGGGCTTGTGAAAAATAAAAGTCTGCAATATACCTTTGCGTATTTTTGTTATTGAGACATACAAAAAATCAGTATGTATTAATTTGGCCCCATTAAAAATCTACATATTCTACTGAATAAAACTGAAAGGTGATCAACCAAAATTTCAAAAGCTAAACATTCTTATTTCATGTAACTTATTAGTTTACAAATATTTAATATCTAGCAAGCACACCCACCAGTCTTGGTCTAACTAAATGTCATTAGCAAGTTTAATAAATAATTGATATCCTTGATGGGGGATGAAGTCATGGAAACTACTGTTTTAGAATTCCGTCCCAAAAATAAAAACATGGATTCAGATATGCAACCCTTACTTAAAACAATAGTGTGACAAGGTAGGTAATTGATTTTTGAAGCTTGGGTGATGTGTAAATTTTAAAGGGAACAGAATAAGAAATCAGCAATTCCTCCATCACATTCTTAGAAATAGTATAATGCATTCACCCAGTAAGTTAGAAAATCTTTCAAAAGCCATATATTTTTCAGGGGGATCAAAGGGTAAATATATAAATATAATAATTTAAATCTAATAGATGACATTTGAGGTCAGAATGATAAAAAACCTTCATTAAAAATTTGCCACCACCCCACTTTTGTAAGTCATAGTAATAACACAACTATCCATCTATTTTAAGCCTGTAAAGCCTCTTTTTGATTCCAGAAAATTATATCATTAACATAATGCAACTCTTTCAAAACACCTCAAACAATTTAATGTAAGCAATAATGCCCAATAGGGTGTGTACACACAGTAGCACATACCCTGGAGTGCATTACTGAGCTTAGAGCATGGGCTGTCTGTAAAATTGTTGTGGTTTACTTACTTACTTACGTATTTTTTTATTACTATATTTTTTTTATATATTTTTGATGTAAAATAGTTCCTCTGCCTAATGCTTCATACTTGCTGTAGTGTAAGTAAATGGTGTTGGAGGAAGTATTTTACATCCAAAAATATAACATGTTAAAAATGTCCTTATACTTACTTCATGTTTGGTTCCTTACTCCTAAAATTTGTGGTTTGCTGCCAATCATTGGGGACTGAAGTCACTAAATAATGACATACATTTGAGCTTCAGACTTTATTTCCTTCAGAAAATTTATGCTAATACAAATGCTGTTATTTATGCAATATTCTAATTTTTATAAGTGCAATATTTAAAATCTGTACCTCACAGCCGCACACACACACACACACACACACACACACACACACACACACACACACACACACACACACACGTTTGAGCTTCAGAAAATACATGCTCACATAAAACCTATCATTACAGAAACTTTTTGATTTTATATGAGCAATATTTAACATTTATCCCTATTTTGAGTCTTTGTTCACCTTAACTTTAGGCTTTATGGATATATCTTGAGCTAAGAGGTCAACAGGTATGCAAACCTCAGCTGCTGCTGCCACTGTTCAATCACTCACACTCTTCACATGCTCACACACACACACACACACACACACACACACACACACACACACACACACACACACACTTCCGCTTTCATACACCCAAGCACACATACACTCACACAAACAGGCAGAAACAAATGCACAAACACATACACACACTTTTGTATGTTTCGTTTCCTTTTACAGTTACTAAACAGCAAAATGTGTTGCTTAGCAACTGTAAAATAATGGCTCAGTCGATCTTACTCTCATTCACATGCGCACATACATACACACACACACACACACACACACACACATGGACATAAGCTGAACATTACTATATTTGTCATGAAAAACAAAAACAAGTTTAGCTGTTGGCAAAAAGATTTAAGATCACAAACAACCTGAAAGTATGAAGCATTCCTCTCAACCATACAGATTGTAACAGAAAGTCGGGATTATTTATTCATATTTTTGTTCTGGTCATCAAAAGATTTGTGGCTTTTTGGAAAATTATTGAGGACAGATGTCATTAAATAACAACAGACATTTGAGTTCCAGGCATCACAAAAAATGCAGAATAACAGAAAACCTGTTATTCTAGCAACTATCTAAGTTTGTAAGAGCAGTAATTAAAATCTATTGCTATTTCTGGGCCTTTGTCCCACCACTAGTTTTGGCTTTGTAAAGTTTTCTTGTGCAAAGAGGTTGAGAGGTATGGTATGAAGTATAAAACTGAGGCCTTTATTCAACAATGAAAGTTCATCATTATTAGAAACATAACATGGCAAATTCAAAGACAGATTATTCAATTTCTGTAAACTATTCAAGTCTGTTAAACTAAAAGTTGCTGAAAAATGCTTTGTATGCTTGCATCCAGTACTTTTATATATATAAAAGGTGAGAGTCCGCATTGATAACTACATGCACATGTTTAGCATGATGCAAACATCACTATCATCAGTGTCAGAATCTGTAGCAGGACAATTTCAATGGTGGAATTAAGGTCAGAAACAAAAGATTCAGAGTTCTGCAGTCAGAATTAACTGCTATAGTACAGTAAAATGAGTACATTACAGAAAAGGAAATTAAATGCATTAATCATAAAGATGAAAACTTAGTATTAACTTGAGAAGTACGTTTCTTTATGGTGATAGTCAACAGAACAAAAAAGGAGTGGTAAAATAAATCAGTATAAAATGGAGTGTGAGAATTGCAGGAGGTACATGAGAAATGAAGAGTAAGTATTACAGTGAGCAAGCTGTAACAGAGTAGGTAGTAAAAGGGTACATGAGGAATAAAGGCATAGGATGAAAAAAAAACTGACATGAAAAAAGTTTATAATACCTGAAGTGCACAACCAAAACTGGCTAGTACTGTAGCTTTGTGCTATAGCTACAACAGAGACAAAGTACTAAAAATAGACATATGTGACACTTATCAATTAGCATAAAAGACTTATTACAATAATGCAAATGTGGGAAAATGGGGTGGGAGCAAAAATTTGGTAAGGTATCTGAATAGCAACTGTTTTCTTTCATTTTAACTTGCCCATATTATAAGCTGTGCGGAAGCTAGTGAGTATTCCACCCCTATATTTCTTCTGTATTACATTTTAAATTTTGTGCCTGATCAGCAGGATTTCAGATTGTTGTCAAGCTATAAGCCATATGAAACTGTTTTGTTCTATTGGCAAAGAATTCTGTTTCAGAGCCAGGGGATACCCCTTTAAAGTACTGCTCTTGCATGAACTAAGGACCAAGGTACATAGACGTACCTGACACATGTTACAGATGTGGCTATCATACAGCTGTACAGCAGTGGTTCTGTTGTTATTATTACATGTATTTATATTTTTTTCATGTTATGTTGGACTGTCAAGTAATTAGCATTAACTACTTAATTTTCAACGATCACTTTAATAGTTTCTGTCTTACTGAATTGATTGGAACTATTTCCTTTTAACAATACACTAAATATAAACTGTAGTCATCTGACACCTGTTGATGCCTCAGTTTGTGAAGGTTCCACATATATAATCTGAGTATGAGTCAAGTAAAACTGGACCTGACTAATAATATGCTGCCTACCAAACGTTTTCTGCCAACTGTTGGAACTTTTTTATGCCATTGAAAGTTTTTTTTCAACAACTTTTTATTTGGTTTTTCATTCAAAAATAAACATTCAAAATGATTAGAACATGAGAAAAGAAAAAACAACAAAATAATCAACTATTTATAACTATAAACAATTATCCATAACAAAGTTCAGTTTAAATTATATACACCATTAATATTTATCCAATAAAACTTGCAGTTTCTGCCAAGCTAGTCTTTCATGAATGTTAGATGTTCTGGTGAGAATAGTTTGCATTTCTTTTTTACACATACATTTAGCTAAACTTATAAAGTCAGTAACTAGAACGTGCTGTTTATTCTTCCCATTCATTGTAATTACTTTTCTTGCAATGGCCAACAATGACCAAAGAAGAGATATTTGATGTTTTGGAATCACATTTAGAAACATTAAATGACAACGAGGAGTCTGTGACATGACAATTATCTGATCACAAAGTTTTACAAAATATCTGAATACAGTATTGTAAAACAACTCTACACTCGATAAACATATGAACCCAATTAGCCACTAATGTTTCATCACATCTCCAACATTTTATTTCTTTACTATTAGAAATAATAGCAATTTTATAGGGCGTAAAAAGACTTCTATGTAGAAATTTCCAAGTAAATAACTTCCAATAGAGAGCAGAAGTGGTGTTATTTATAGATTTTAATAACAGTTTTTAATTATCCTCTGGAAAGGATTATTTGTTCATTTTACAGAATAATCCCAAATAGCCAAGTCAAGTGGTAAAAATTCATCACATAGAATTTTATATATAAATGAAATGCGCAATTCATTTTCAGTGCCTATCGAGTTGTTACGCATTAAAAGTTGTAACAGTTTTGGAGTAGGGTGTGTTTCTAAATGTATTGATATTTTCACTTTGTTCTCAATAAACTGTCTTAAAGTTTGTAGGGATAGCCAATTATCTTGTTTAATATTATATCTAGCTAATAGGAAGTTTGCTGAATGAATCTTGTTGCTGTCTAGAAACTGATACCAAAATTAAAGTCATTATCTTTAAAATTTTACATTTTACTTAGATTAAAGGACACTAAACAATCTGGAGTGTATGCAATGGGAAATATAAGAAAAATAACTGCTCAACACTGCAATTGCCATCTATTATACTTTTAAATATGCTGAAGATATGATTCATACCATAAGTGAAGTGATTAAACTTATTATATAAACAGTAATCTCGCAATACCCAATATACTTTACTAATGTCTAATGAAGCATTTATTTGCATTTCATAACTAGTAGTAGATACTATATGGATATTATGTAGCTGTTTCCAACTTGATATATAGGTGGTGCATAGCTAGTGTAATAATGTGTTAATAATAGTAGCTTTTGAAAATAATTAAATCATGGAAAGCTGATTCCATTGTTATCCCATCCTCTTACATGCCAGTTATAAGCTATCATTGTTTTTTGAGGGAATCAAAGAAATGCAATTAATATAGTATTTATTTGCTTCAAAATTTGTTTTGGAGGAATTAAAATCAGGGATTGCATATAGAATAAAACTTTGGGTAAAATAACTATTTTTATCAATGTAAGTCTGTCCTCCATGGTAAAGAGCATTTTAATCCAATTACTGGATAACTTGGTGATAGTATTTAATAAATTAGTATAGTTTAAAAGTACAGTCTCTTTTTTCCAAATTGGTTTTATAGTAATCCTTAAATATTATATTGTTTTATTTTCCCAGTTATAGTTTTTTATTGTCTTGCAAACTCTTATTAATTTTCTTATTGATTAATAGGGTTTCAGTTTTGTTTTGATTAAATATTAGACCTGAGATTTTTCCAAAGACATTGATTGATTTGGATATATAGTGTAAAGAAGAATCTACATCCTCACTTGTTAAAAGGATGTCATCTGCAAACAGCTGAATTTATAAACAATGTTCACTATTTAAAGAAAATCCCTTTGTATTAGTATAATTTCTTATATAAGTAGCGAGAAGTTCTATTGACAGAGCAAACAATAAGGGTGACAGTGGGCAGCCTTGTTTTGTACCTTTTAAAATTTTAAATGATGATGATAAGCAGGACCCAATATTAACATATGCTTGGAAACCATTATATAATTTTAATGTAGATATGACCAGCTAACAGAGTCAAAGGCTTTATCAATGTCTAAGCTAATAACAGTGAGTTGCTTTTTAGTTTTATTTGCAATATCAATCAGGGATAATAATTTAATAATAGTGTCTTGAGCTTTTCTATGTAATATGAAGCCTGTTTGATTATAATCTATTAAACTAGGCAATATATTATTCAATCTTTTGGCAAACATAGACATAAATATTTTTAATCAATGGTTAACAGAGAAATAGGCTAATAGGCGGAACAAAATTGCAGATTTTTACCCTGTTTATAAAATGGGGGAAATCAGTGAATATTTCCAAGAAGTGGATAGCTCTGATTCATTTTTAATCATTTCAAATGCATTTTACAGAATTTTTAATTTTGAATCTGGGAAAATTTTGTATATTTCTGGAATCATTCCATCTAGATATGGGGCTTTACTTTTTAAGTTTTTAATTTGATCTTTCAATTCCAATACTGATACTGGTTTATCTAGTATCTTATTTTGTTGTTTTGACATTTTATTTGCGACATTTGTTTAGAGAAATTTATCAATTATAGAATCATTCACTAAAGAAATATTTTTTATCATTAATTGATTCATAATATGTTTTAAATGCTTCTAATATACATTTTAAATCAGTTGTTTTTTGTGGAATTATTAACTGCATATTGAATTTCATTAATATGATTTCAATTATTAATTTGTTTACTCATAATTGCCAACTTATGTAAATGTTTAGGATTTATAGAATAGGACTGCAACCTAAGTCTTTTCAGATTAAATGCAAATTTGTGTTTTAATATTTCTAAGTATTTTTACTTCAACTTTGATAATTCTGTGCATGCAGTCTTGACATTGGGTTTTAATTTTGATTTTAATTTAAATATTTTAGTTTGCAATTCTAATAATTCTCTATCCCATTATTTCTTTTTTAGAAGATACCAGTACTTTATTCTACCATAAAAATTTGCTTTTAATGCATCCCACAACATGGTGTCTACTACTTTGCCATTATTATTAAACTCTAAGAATGTATTTATTTCCTTTAAGACCCAGTCTTTAAAATCCTTAATTTTTATTATACAAGCCAGAATACTTTGCCAAAAAAATTAAATCATAATTTCTTAAACTAAGATTGAAAGTAAGGGCATTATGATCCGAAAGTGGGCATGACATTATTAATACTTCATCTCGAATAACTTATACTCCAAACTACATAAAGACCTTATCTATATTCATTTGGGTTCCAAATCTGAAGGAATAATGGGTATAGTTAAGGGAATTTGTCATTCTTAGATCATAAATATCTCTAAAATTCATTGAGGTAATAAAAATGATCCAGTTTCTTGGACTGAGCTATTAATTTTGGTTTGTTGACTTTGGAAGTATCTCTATCTGATAATAAACAATTAAAATCTCAAGCTAAGATGATTTCACCTCTAGCATGTAAAGTTATGGTGTCTATATATTTAATTACAAAGTTCCCAATCCAGGTATCCAATAAGAATTAATTAAAGTGTAACATTTCTTATTAATTTCTAATACCACCAAACGCAGCATCCATCTTTATCAGAAAAAGTACTAAGAATTGTTGGTGTTATATCAGAATTTTTCCACAATATAAGAGTGTTTCTCTTTTATTTTTATAACAAGAGTCAGAAAGTATTGAATAACCATTAAATGACATTTTCTCCAAGTCTTTTTTTTTTGTTTTGTTTGTTTTAGTGGGTGATTCTGTTGTAAAAAGATTACATGTGCTTTATGAATTTTAATAAATTAAGTAAGCTGGCTCTTTTCATGTGACTGTTAATACCACTGACATTAAGTGCTAAACACTTATATAGTAGCACGTGAGTCAGGTGTATTTAGAACATCTGTAATATGGTTTAATATAGATTGACTTATAATAACCTTTAAAATAACTTGTCATGGATGAAGTAAACATTCTAACTTTTGATTTTTGAAATAAATCTCTATATACAAAGACACAACATGTTCCTGGTTTGATTAAGTAAATAATCAAGCAGGCTGACTGAATGTGAAAGCCATAATGAATTTCTACTTAAGCAGAATACTAAATTATTAGAAAAAGTGGAAGATCCTAGAAAGTAGGTCAAGGAGGAATAATATAAGAATTTATCGAGTGCCAGGAAAGGAAGATGGTAAAGATATGGTACAATTTTTAAATAACTGGATACCAAAAACTCCGAATCTGCCTGAATCCTTTTCATTTGCAATTGAGAGAGTGCACCAGACTTTGTCAAAACCAGCATCTTTTGGTAACTTCTCCACTCCTAGAGCTATAATAGTTAGATTTTTGTCCACCCAAGACAAGGACTTGGTATTAAAATCTGCCTGGTCAAATTCTCCTGTCAAAATAAATGGAAAGAACATTCATTTCAATAATGATTATACCTCTTCTGTCATCTTCAAAATAAAATAATGTGCTCCTTTAATAAAATCCCTTCAAAATTCCAATATTAAAGCTCAAGTGTTGTTTCTGGCTAGAATAAAAATATAAATGCTGAAAACGACAAACAGGTAAAGTGCGGTAACTGCAGCACGTTGACAGCACAAACCAGCAAAGACTAAGTAAAAACTGTTTATTTGAAGAGCTTTTCATTTGCTAAAATGAGCAAACTTCTTCAGAAACCATTTTTAACTTTTAAAAATGTATAAATAGTCACATCTGCTACTGTTAGACCAATCACAGCACTCGCATACTTAACCACTTTCTTAAAGTCAACTACACTATTTACAAAATTACCACTAATAAAAATAATTTATATAACTATCACCACAATACAAAATACTGAAATGTTGTGCTTTAAACAAAATAACAACAATAAAAATGAATAGACATGATCTAATGAACTCAATATACTCTGCATTTAGTGCATGCTATTTTTAAAAATAACTTCCTAATGCTAGTCACGGCATCATCGCCTAAGACTATTTAACTTAAGAATGCTGCTTATAGAGCATGTTTTATTCAACCCAGGATAATTATAGCCATTTAGTTTAATATTCCATACCAATTCTAACTCTTCTAGACGTAAAGGTGCTGGGCCACCTCTTATGTTTATATTCACCTGATCTATTACTGAAAATTTAAATCTATGGTCCATATAGGACTGGACATGTTTTGCTAAAGCATTGTCCTGCTTTTGCCTATTAACGCATACTGATGTTCATAAATCCTTTCTCGGAGCCTACGCTCCATTTTGCCTATATAAAAAGCAGGACAACACTGACATGTCGCTATGTAAACAACCATCTTTAGATCATGTCTATTCATTTTTATTGTTGTTAGTTTTTTTAAAGCACAATATTTCAGTATTTTGTATTGTGGTGATAGTTATATAAATTATTTTTATTAGTGGCAATTTTGTAAGTAGTGTAGTTGACTTTAAGAAAGTGGTTAAGTATGCGAGTACTGTGATTGGTCTAACAGTAGCAGATGTGACTATTTATACATTTTTAAAAGTTAAAAATGGTTTCTGAAGAAGTTTGCTCATTTTAACAAATGAAAAATGCTTCAAATAAACAGTTTTTACTTAGTCTTTGCTGGTTTGTGCTGTCGACGTGCTGCAGTTACCGCACTAGAATAAAAATATATCTGATTGATGGTGAGAAGATCTTAAATTCTATACAGGAAGTGATGGACGTTATTCAAAAGAAAAATATATTAACTGACATTGAGGAAATGGACTTTTCTGCACAAAGTTTGAAGAGAAGTAACAAAAAAATGGATGGTCTGTTAAAGAAGGAGCTAATAAAAAACTAAAGGACACATGAACATGAATTATAAATCTAAAATTATATAGACACTAAATGTTTTGTTTTCTAGTTTTTACTTATGGGAGTTGTTAAAAAGCCATTTTTTTTCCTTTCCTCTCTCACGTTCTCTTGCTTATTTCATCTCCCAGTTCTCCCTCGCCTTCTTTTTATAATTCCACTCATACGTCTGTCATTCTAACCTAACCTAACCTAACCTAACCCATCCCTTTCTTTAATTAAATTTATTTACTCCTTTTCTGATAACTGTCATGGGTATGATGAATCAATTTATGAATGAATGAATGTGTATACTTACTGGTTTGTTTTGTAATGTGTCTTAGAGTCTCTGGGAAATATTTATGGTAGAGCTGTAACTGGACTATCTTTATATATGTGTGTGGTGGAATAATAGTTTAACACCCTGTCATAGTGTGAACAAGGCTGTAAATGTGGATATGGTTCTGGCTGATAAATCAAATTCTTTGTATATTTATGCTTGTGGATGCTAAAGTGACTGTTGTCCAAAGAGGTGTTGTGGCTGGCATTTTATTTTGAGTGGACATCTCTTTCCTTGCCTGCGTAAAATGTTTGTTTCAGACATTTGTGTTTTTATATATATATATATATATATATATATATATATATATATATATATATTTACACTCTTTTTTTGCCACCCAAATGAAGCGCCATTTTTGTGGTGCTAGCTCAAGTGTTTCTAGGCTTTGAAAATACTTGTTCCATTTCATTTTTGTATGCTGCAGGGGGGTCTACATTGGTGGAGTAATACAGGCAATTTATGTTCCAGTCATTTGTGTTTGTATATATGTAGCTATTTAAGCTTCTTTTGCCTTCTGAGTGATGTGCTGTTTCTGTGGTGCTAGCTCGAGCCTTTCTAGGTTTTGAAAACACTTGTTTCACTTCATTTTCCCACCTGATAGCCTTAGAAGAACATTTGTGAGATAATTAGAGCTTGTGAGTTCCCCATAACTTTGTTGTGTTAGTGTCACCCTATTGAACTTCAAGCAGCTGATTCAGGAAGTTATCGATGACCTTTGACCCCATGCAGGGCACCTGGAATTCAGAGATGAAACTCTTGACAGCATAAGTCAAATTCCTAATGACTTTAAATCAGATTTCATTTTTTGATTTTGTTAGAACAACAATAATGAGTTTAATTTAAGATCATTAACCCCTGCTGGCTTAGGTGAATCTGCAGAAATGCTCTCACATTTTGAAGAGTGAAAAGAAGAGTTGACTTTTTCAATGGTAATAATAACATAAGGTTAAAAGATTGGTGTTCTTCTTGTCAGTAAAGAAAAGTAGAGGGAAGAGAGGAAAAGGGGAAAAAGAAAAAAGGAAAATATTCTGCTGGGATTGGAAACATTTTGTAGTAATATTAAAAGGCAGTAATTTAGTTTATTGTGGTGTTCTTATTGCTAGGAGAACAATTAACATGGCAATTAAAAGAAATACATCCAGTGATTGGTCGAAGCATGTAGTCTAGTGAATTGGGCCCTATCTCCAAAGCATACATAGGTTCATAGGTGTGTACTAGGCTAATGGCCTTGGAGCCTTAACAAGCCTAGCCCATAGAATTACCCTGGCATCATGCCACCTGACCTTTGTTCCTAGTGCCTCTGTCAAGTACAACCACTGGAGTGATCCCCGGGGTGAATTTTTTATTTCCCATCCACTCAAGATTTCTCTTGAAGAGGGCCAGTGAGGTGCTCTGATTGACATGTATGGGAAGTCTATTCCATAGCATGGGCAAACTCTGGGTTATGAACCTGTCCCTCCAGCATGTTCTGTTGATTGCAGTAATGAAGTTGAGGTCCCTGGAGAATGTGTGGTGTGGAGGGATTGGGATTTCTTTAAATGTAGCATTTCTAACAGAGCTGGGTCAGACATGGCTTTGTAAGTCAATCAGAGATCACCTCTAAGTAGGCGATATGAGACAGAGAATAGTTGGAGTTTTTTGAGTCTCTCCATATAGGACAAGTGTTTAAGGCCTAGGATCCTCTTTGTGAGGTACTTTTGTGACCTCTCCAGTTGTTGCAGGTGTCTAGTGAGGTACATGCCAAATGGGGCATTGTACTTGATGACTGGCCTAATGAGAGAAGAGTAGAGGGAGACAATGACCTCTTTTTTCCTGAATGCAAAACCCTTAGTAATGAGATGTGCCACATAGAAGGACTTTCTGACCACAGTGGCAATGTGGTGGTCAAAAATGTGTCAATCGAGCCAGGTAGAAGTCGAACCTACCGTCTTCTCATCCATAGTCAGACATGTTATCCATTGAGCCATTTGCCTTGGTGCTGTATAGATTAGATTGAGATGTAGTTCTGGTAAAATCATTGACAGCTTGGTAATTATTATTTATTGTAGATTATGTTCTCTTAGTTGGAAGAATGTTTCAATCATTGCTATTTTTGTTCTTTAAAACATTATGAAGCAAAAAATCTGGGCATTTGAAGAAAAAGAAGAGCTTTGAGAAATGCCTTATATTTTCATAAGAGCTTATGTCATTCTTTACTACAGGCTATGTGTTAGCCTTCTCATGATGTGCAGCACTGGGCATTGTTACTGCATTTTCTGCAGGACAAACATTGTATAAATGTTAGTATACTGTCTGACTCCAAACTAAAGATGTATCTATTTTTATATAGACCCATAAGTTAGGAAAAATGGTTTAATTCTAAAGCACTTTTACTTCCTTTTCAAGATGGTGTTTTTTGTATGACGTAACTACTAGATTCAATATGATTATAATATATAATTCACTGCAAAACTCTGAAAAATCTAACTATATTTACATGGTTAATAAACCATTGCAGTTGTTTTTCTGGATGTTTAATGGGTAACTTGAGAAGGGAGTAGGACCTATGTTAATTCCCGAGTTTACTGCTCTTTATAGTAGGCTGAATATTTTCCAACATCCTAGCATGATATTCAGTATATACTGCCCCAGTTCCTCTTAGATATTAATCATTATGATTTCTGTCATTTTTGTTCATAGCTACTGATCTGCACTTACGTTCTTCTATACTCACCCTTTTAGCATATGCATTAAGCTTTTGTGATCCTCTTGGAACCATAACATAGTTTATTCTGGCTTCCAGCTCTATATCCAACACTCAGTATGGGGTCACATTGTTGTGAGACACAGTGGCAGAAATTATTTGGCCTTCTATTTATTGTGACTGTTTAGACATCATGCAAGGTGGTGTAATGCAACTCATATTCTTAATTTACTTGCATATTGCAGTCATAACATCAGGAGTAAAACATTATAGGTTGATAGACTTTATTAAGTTAATGACTACAATGGCCTTTTGAGCAAAGCCATGAACCCCAAATCTCTGACAAACTCTAGTACCCTTGATAATTGCAAGGGGTGGCCAGCCTCCATTAGAGATACAAGTACCAAAGCAGAGATGAATTTTCTGTTCCCCATTCAATTGTCCAAGTTACACTTGAGTTGGTATAGAGAGGAACTCTGCTACACTTAGAGAGGGAGCCAGTTCTAGAGAAGGGGTAGTCTTTACGACACATACCTGTTTCTCATCGTTGTTCTAATTTTGGAGAAATTCAAGATCTATATCAATCTTAAAATCATCTGCAAACATAATTATTTAGAAGCCTTTGAACCGGGATAGAGCATCAGAAGTTACATTCCAAAGAGAAATGGGCCTTGCATTGTTTCATGAGGGAGCCCACTGGTAACTAGTTTGTATGGGGAGGTAGTCTCATTGATTTTAATCCTATACATGTTGTTAGTGAACTAAGAATACAGTCAGTGAATTTTGTTTAGATTTATATTGAGTAATTACATAAATCAATCATATTTTGCTTTCATTACTTCAATGTATATAAATGGTTAATAGTTATTTTCATAAAAAATGGATATACATAATTCTGTTTTTTACTCCTTTCAAAATATTTTTAAATAATCTTATAGATTTTTACATTATGCTTCATATTAGTGTTGTTTAACACTTATCTTATTAGAATGAACAGCTATGTGTTTTTGATAATACTTAACTATAGAATTGCAATAATTTGAGTTACAGGTCTTTATAACTATATTGTTGAAATTTTTATTTTCATTCAAGGCAGAAGCTGAAGACAATGCTTTTGGAGTTTGAGATATGGATAGTGGGTGGTTTGATTATTAACTTAATCAAACCAGGAATATGTTGTGTCTTTGTATACAGAGATTTATTTAAAAAATCAAAAGTTACACTGTTTACTTCATCCATGACAAGTTATTTTAAAGGTTATTATAAGTCAATCTATATTAAACCATATTACAGATGTTCTAAATATACCTGACTCACATACTACTATACACTTAATGTCAGTGGTATTACCAGTCACATGAAAGAGCCAGCTTACTTATGTTTATTAAAATTCATAAAGCACATGTAATCTTTTTACAACAGACTCACCTACTAAAACAAACAAAAAAAAAGATTTAGAGAAAATGTCATTTAACGGTTATTCAATTATTGCTGACTATTGTTATAAAAATAAAAAGAGAGGCACTCTTATATTGTGGAAAAATTCTCCTGCCATGACAAAAATTCTTAGTACTTTTTCTGATAAAGATGGAATACTGTGTTTGGTGGTATTAGAAATTAATAAGAAATGTTACACTTTAATTAATTCTTATTCAATTCCTGGATTGGGAACTTTGTAGATAAATATATAGACACCATAACTTTACATGCTAGAGGTGAAATCATCTTAGCTGGAGATTTTAATTGTTTATTATCAGATAGAGATACTTCCAAAGTCAACAAAAAAAATGAATAGCTCAGTCCAAGAAACTGGATCATTTTTATTACCTCAATGAATTTCAGATATATTTATGATCTAAGAATGATAAATTCCCTTAACTATACCCATTACTCCTTCAGATTTGGAACCCAAATGAACATAGATAAGGTCTTTATGTAGTTTGGAGTATAAGTTATTGGAGATGAAGTATTAATAATGTCATGCCCACTTTCGGATCATAATGCCCTTACTTTCAATCTTAGTTTAAGAAATTATGATTTAATTTTTTTGGCAAAGCATTCCGGCTTATATTATAAAACTTAAGGATTGTAAAGACTGGGTCTTAAAAGAAATAAATACATTCTTAGAGTTTAATAATAATGGCAAAGTAGTAGACACCATGTTGTGGGATGCATTAAAAGCATATCTTTATGGTAGAATAAAGTACTGATATCTTCTAAAAAAGAAATAATGGGATAGAGAATTATTAGAATTGCAAACTAAAATATTTAAATTAAAATCAAAATTAAAACCCAATGTCAAGACTGCATGCACATAATTATCAAAGTTGAAGTAAAATGCTTAGAAATATTAAACCACAAATGTGCATTTAATCTTGAAAGACTTAGGTTGCAGTCCTATTCTATAAATCCTAAACATTTACATAAGTTGGCAATTATGACTAAACAAATTAATAATTTAAATCATATTGATGAAATTAAATATGCAGTTAATAATTCCACAAAAAACAACTGATTTAAAAGGTATATTAGAAGCATTTAAAACATATTATAAATCAATTAATGATAAAAAATATTTCTTTAGAGAATGATTCTATGATAAATTTCTCCAAACAAATGTCGCAAATAAAACGTTAAAACAACAAAATAAGATACTTGATAAACCAATATCAGTATTGGAATTGAAAGATCAAATTAAAAACTTAAAAAGTAAAGCCCAATATCTAGATGGAATAAGTCCAGAAATATACAAAATTTTCCCAGATTCAAAATTAAAAATTCTGTTAAATGCATTTGCAATGATTAAAAATGAATCAGAGCTATTCACGTCTTGGAAATATTCATTAATTTCCCCCATTTTAAAACAGGGTAAAAATCTGCAATTTTGTTCCATCTATTGGCCTATTTCTCTGTTAAACATTGATTAAAAAATATTTATGTCTATATTTGCTAAAAGATTGAATAATGTATTGCCTAGTTTAATAGATTATACTCAAACAGGCTTCATATTACATAGAAAACCTCAAGACAATATTATTAAATTATTATCCCTGATTGATATTGCAAATAAAACTAAAAAGCAACTCACTATTATTAGCTTAGACATTGATAAAGCCTTGGACTCTGTTAGCTGGTCATATCCACATTAAAATTATATAATGGTTTCCAAGCATATGTTAATATTGGGTCATGCTTATTGTCATCATTTAAAATTTTAAAAGGTACAAAACAAGGTTGCCCACTGTCACCCTTATTGTTTGCTCTGTCAATAGAACTTCTCACTACTTATATAAGAAATTATACTAATATAAAGGGATTTTCTTTAAATAGTGAACATTGTTTACAAATTCAGCTGTTTCCAGATGACATCCTTTTAACAAGTGAGGATATAGATTCTTCTTTACACTATATATCCAAATCAATCAATGTCTTTGGAAAAATCTCAGGTGTAATATTTAATCAAAACAAAACTGAAACATTATTAATCAATAAGAAAATTAATAAGAGTTTGCAAGACAATAAAAACTATAACTGGGAAAATAAAACAATATAATATTTAGGGATTACTATAAAACCAACTTGGAAAAAAGAGACTGTACTTTTAATCTATACTAATTTATTAAATACTATCACCAAGTTAACCAGTAATTGGATTAAAATGCTCTTTACCATGGAGGACAGACTTACATTGACTTAAAAATAGTTATTTTACCCAAAGTTTTATTCTGTATGCAATCCCTGATTTTAATTCCTCCAAAACAAATTTTGAAGCAAATAAATACTATATTAATTGCATTTCTTTGATTCCCTCAAAAAACAATGATAGCTTATAACTGGCATGTAAGAGGATGGGATAACAATGGAATCAACTTTCCAATATTGAATTATTTTCAAAAGCTACTATTATTGACACAGTATTACTCTGGCTAAGCACCAACTATATATCAAGTTGGAAACAGCTACATAAGATCCATAAATTATCTACTACTAGTTATGAAATGCATATCAATGCTTTAATAGGCATTAGTAAACTATATTGGGTATTGCGAGACTACTGTTTATATAATAAGTTTAATCACTTCACTTATGGTATGAATCAAATCTTCAGTATATTTAAAAGTATAATAGATAGTAATTACACTGTTAAGCAGTTATTTTTTCTTATATTTCCCATTGCATACACTCCAGATTGTTTAGTGTCCTTTAATCTAAGTAAAATATTAAATTTTAAAGATAATGACCTAAAATTTTGGTATCAGTTTCTAGACAGCAACAAGATTCATTCAGCAAACTTCCTATTTGCTAGATATACTATTAAACAAGATAATTGGCTATCCATACAACCTCTACAACAGTTTATTGAGAACAAAGTGAAAATATCAATACATTTAGAAACAAACCCTACTCCAAAACTGTTACAACTTTCAATGTGTAACATCTCGATAGGCATTGAAAATAAATTGCGCATTTCATTTATATATAAAATTCTATGCGATTAATTTTTACCACTTGACTTAGCTTTTTGGGATTATTCTATAAAATAAACAAATAATCCTTTCCAGACGATAATTAGAAAACTGTTATTAAAATCTATAAATAACACTACCTCTGGTCTCTATTGGAAGTTATTTACTTGGAAATTTCTACATAGAAGTCTTTTCACGCCCTATAAAATTGCAATTATTTCTAAGAGTAAAGAAATAAAATGTTGGAGATGTGATGAAACATTAGTGGCTAATTGGGTTCATATGTTTATCAAGTGTAGAGTTGTTTTATAATACTGCATTCAGATATTTTGCAAAACTTTGTGATCAGATAATTGTCATGTCACAGACTCCTTGTTGTCATTTAATGTTTCTAAATAAGATTCCAAAACATCAAATATCTCTTCTTTGGTCATTGTTGGCCATTGCAAGAAAAGTAATTACAATGAATGGGAAGAATAAACAGCACGTTCTAGTTACTGACTTTATAAGTTTAGCTAAATGTATGTGTAAAAAAGAAATGCAAACTATTCTCACCAGAACATCTAACATTCATGAAAGACTAGCTTGGCAGAAACTGCAAGTTTTATTGGATAAATATTAATGGTGTATATAATTTAAACTGAACTTTGTTATGGATAATTGTATATAGTTATAAATTATTGATTATTTTGTTGTTTTTTTCTTTTCTCATGTTCTAATCATTTTGAATGTTTATTTTTGAATGAAAAAACAAATAAAAAGTTGTTGAAAAAACCTTTCAATGGCATAAAAATGTTCCAACAGTTGGCAGAAAACTGTCGGTGGGCAGCATATTATTAGTCAGGTCCAGTTTTACTTGAAGTCATACTCAGATTATATATGTGGAACTTTTACAAACTGAGGCATCAACAGGTGTCAGATGACTACAGTTTATATTTAGTGTATTGTAAAAAGAAGTCGTTCCAATAAAATCAGTAAGACAGAAACTATTAAAGTGGTCATTGAAAATTAAGTAGTTTCTGCTAATTACTTGACAGTCCAACATAATATGAAAAAATATAAATACATGTAACAATAACAACAGAACCACTGCTGTACAGCTGTATGACAGCCACATCTGTAACATGTGGCAGGTACGTCTGTGTACCTTGGTCCTTAGTTCATGCAGGAGCAGTACTTTAAAGGGGTATCCCTTGGCTCTGAAACATAATTCTTTCCCAATAGAACAAAACAGTTTTATATGGCTTACAGCTTGACAACAATCAGAAATCCTTCTGATCAGGCACAAAATTTAAAGTGTAATACAGAAGAAATATAGGGGTGGAATACTCACTAGCTTCTGCACAGCTTATAATCTGGGCAAGTTAAAATGAAAGAAAACAGTTGCTACTCAGATACCTTACCAAATGTTTGTTCCCGCCCCATTTCCCCACATTTGCATTATTGTAATAAGTCTTTTATGCTAATTGATAAGTGTCATGTATGTCTATTTTTAGTACTTTGTCTCTGTTGTATCTATAGTACAAAGCTACAGTACTACCAGTTTTGGCTGTGCACTTCAGCTATTATAAACGTCTTTCATGTCAGTTTTTTTTTCATCCTATGCCTTTATTCCTCATGTGCCCTTTTACTACCTACTCTGTTACAGCTTGCTCACTGTAATACTTACTCTTCATTTCTCATGTACCTCCTGCAATTCTCACACTCCATTTTATACTGATTTATTTTACAACTCCTTTTTTGTTGTGTTGACTATCACCATAAAGAAACGTCCTTCTCAAGTTAATACTAAGTCTGTAATTATGGGAGGTTTTCATCTTTCTGATTAATGCATTTAATTTCCTTTTATGTAATGTACTCATTTTACTGTACTATAGCAGTTAATTCTGACTGCAGAACTCTGAATCTTCTGTTTCTGACCTTAATTCCACCGTTGAAGTTGTCCTCTATTACAGATTCTGACACTGATGATAGTGATGTTTGCATCATGCTAAACATGTGCATGTAGTTATCAATGTGGACTCTAACCTTTTATATACATAAATGTACTGGATGCAAGCATACAAAGCATTTTTCAGCAACTTTTAGTTTAACAGACTTGAATAGTTTACAGAAATTGAATAATCTGGCTTTGAATTTGCCGTGTTATGTTTTTAATAATGATGAACTTTCATTGTTGAATAAAGTTTTATACTTCATACCATACCTCTCAACCTCTTCGCACAAGAAACCTTTACAAAGCCAAAACTAATGGTGCGACAAGGGCCCAGAAATAGCAATAGATTTTAAGTATTGCTCTTATAAACTTAGATAGTTGCTAGAATAAAATTTTTTCTGTTATTCTGCATTTTTTTGTGAAGCCTGAAACTCAAATGTCTGTTGTTATTTAGTGACATCTGTCCTCAATAATTTTCCAAAAAGCCACAAATCTTTTGAGGACCAGACCAAAAATATGAATAAATAATCTGGACTTTCTGTTACAATCTGTACGGTTGAGAGGAATGCTTCATACTTTCAGGTTGTTTGTGATGTTAAATCTTTTTGCCAACAGCTAAACTTATTTTTGTTTTTCATGACAATTATAGTAATGTTCAGCTTATGTCCGTGTGTGTGTGTGTGTGTGTGTGTGTGTGTGTGTGTGTGTGTGTGTGTGTGTGTGTGTGTGTGTGAGCGTGTGAAGAGTGTGAGTGATTGAACAGTGGCAGCAGCAGCTGAGGTTTGCATACCTGTTGACCTCTTAGCTCAAGATATATCCATAAAGCCTAAAGTTAAGGTGAACAAAGACTCAAAATAGGGATAAATGTTAAATATTGCTCATATAAAATCACAAAGTTTCTGTAATGATAGGTTTTATGTGAGCATGTACTTTCTGAAGCCCAAGTGTGTGTGTGTGTGTGTGTGTGTGTGTGTGTGTGTGTGTGTGTGTGCGTGTGTGCGTGTGTGTGCGTGTGTGCGTGTGTGTGTGTGTGTGTGTGTGTGCGTGTGTGCGTGTGTGTGTGTGTGTGTGTGTGTGTGTGTGTGTGTGTGTGTGTGCGTGTGTGTGTGTGTGTGTGGGTGTATGTCTGTCTGTCTGTGTGCGTGTGTGTAGCTGTGAGGTACAGATTTTAAATATTGCACTTATAAAATTAGAATATTGCATAAATAACAGCATTTGTATTAGCATGAATTTTCTGAATTAAATAAAGTCTGAAACTCAAATGTATGTCATTATTTAAGTCCACAATGATTGGCAGTAAACCACAAATTTTAGGAGTAAGGAACTAAACATGAAGTAAGTATAAGGACATTTTTAACATGTTATATTTTGGATGTAAAATACTTCCTCCAACACCATTTACATACACTACAGCAAGTATGAAGCATTAGGCGGAGGAAATATTTTACATCAAAAATATTTTTAAAAAATATAGTAATAAAAAAATAAGTAAGTAAGTAAGTAAACCACAACAATTTTACAGACAGCCCATACTCTAAGCTCAGTAATGCTCTACAGGGTATGTGCTACTGTGTGTACACACCCTATTGGGCATTATTGCTTACAATTAATTGCTTGAGGTGTTTTGATACACAAATGACTGGAACTAAATTGCCTGTATTACTCCACCAATGTAGACCCCCCATAGCATACAAAAATGAAATGGAGCAAGTATTTTCAAAGCCTAGAAAGACTTGAGCTAGCACCACAAAAATGGCGCTTCATTCGGGTGGCAAAAAAAGAGTGTAAATAGATACATATATATATATATATATATATATATATATATATATATATATATATATATATATATATATATATATATAAAAACACAAATGTCTGAAACAAACATTTCTCATGTTTCTCCACCAATGTAAATCTCCACAGCATACAACTCTCTCCCAGCACTACATACTATAACAAGAGAATCTACGCAGGCAAGGAAAGAGACGTCCACTCAAAAAAACATCCTAGCCACAACACCTCTTTGGACAAGAGTCACTTGAGCATCCACAAGCATAAATATGCAAAGAATTTGATTTATCAGCCAGAACCGTATCCACATTTATAGCCTTGTTCACACTATGACAGGATGTTGAACTATTATTCCACCGCACACATATATAAAGATAGTCCAGTTACAGCTCTACCATAAATAAGTATTTCCCAGAGACTCTAAGACACATTACAAAACAAACCAGTAATTATACACATTCATTCATTCATAAATTCATTCATCATACCCATGACAGTTATTAGAAAAGGAGTAAATAAATTTAATTAATGAAAGGGATGGGTTAGGTTAGGTTAGGTTAGAATGACAGACATATGAGTGGAATTATAAAAAGAAGGAGAGAGAGAACTGGGAGATGGAATAAGCAAGAAAACGTGAGAGAGGAAAGAAAAAAAATACCTTTTTAACAACTCCCATATGTAAAAACTAGAAAACAAAACATTTACTGTCTGTATAATTTTAGATTTATAATTCATGTTCATGTGTCCTTTAGTGTTTTATTAGCTCCTTCTTTAACAGACCATCCATTTTTTGTTGCATGTCTCTTCAAACTTTGTGCAGACCAGTCCATTTCCTCAATGTCAATTAATATATTTTTCTTTTGAATAACGTCCATCACTTCCTGTATAGAATTAAAGATCTTCTCACCATCAATCAGATATATTCTTATTCTAGCCAGAAACAACACTTGAGCTTTAATATTGGACTTTTGAAGGGATTTTATTAAAGGAGCACATTATTTTCTTTTGAAGATGACAGAAGAGGTATAATCATTATTGAAATGAATGTTCTTTCCATTTATTTTGACAGGAGGATTTGACCAAGCAGATTTTAATAACAAGTCATTGTCTTGGGTGGGCAAAAATCAAACTATTATAGATCTAGGACTGGAGGAGTTACCAAGAGATGTTGGTTTTGACAAAGTCTGGTGCTCTCTCTCAATTGCAAAAGAATAGGATTCAGGCAGATTCAGAGCTTTTGGTATCCAGTTATTTAAAAATTGTACCGTATCTTTACCATCTTCCTTTTCTGGCACTCAATAAATTCTTATATTATTCCTCCTTGACCTACTTTCCAGGGTCTTCCACTTTTTCTAATAATTTAGTATTCTGCTTAAGTAGAAATTCATTATGGCTTTCACATTCAGTCAGCCTGCTTTCAATGTCATTCGCAGCTTCTTCAACAGAGCAAATTTCTTCAGAATGCTTTTTAATTACTTCATTAAGTAAGTCCAGTTGTTTTCTGCTGTCTTGTTTTATATTATCTGTTTTGTTCTCCAACTTTTCCATTTTGACTGAAAGTTCTGGTATGTCTGCTATGATAGATTGTAATTCCTTTTTCATCATACTCTCCTGGTGCAAGTTCTTTGAGTTACTCATAGCTGTATCACTTGTATAAGAATTTCTGACAAGAAAAACAGAAAAGCACAGCACTCCAAAATTGATTTTTCTTGAAAAACAACAACTAGATGACAAAGTCATTCTTATAAATAGGATTTATACTTTTTTCTTCACAAAAATAATAAAATTTCCTGTCAGAGTAATAAGGATAAGACAGAGCTAAACTTCAGTGCTGTTAGCTGATTTGGCATCTTGGCCATGCCCCTCCTGTTGAAAGATTTTGAATCACCTGGTAATTTATTTTGGAAAACCTATATTCCATGTTAACAGAAAGACAGTGAATTTATGAGTGAATTTTCTATTCTTGAGTCAGTAGTGACTGAAGTAGTCAGAAGCTAGAAGGATATAAGAGAATCCAGCTGTACTTTTGATAGCACCAGAAGGCAATGGGCATTAAGTGATGGTGTAGTTTGATCACTTTCAGTACTGGTAGTTAATTAACAAGATTGGGTAAATACAGTGCCACTCTTGTGTCTTTGTCATCTCTAAAAGTTATTGATTTTCTTGTTCCAGTTCAAAAATCATTTACTCACAAAATATTAAGGTCATGCTGGTTCATATAGGTATAAATAACCTGAACAAATTTGTAGACTGTTATGAAGAAACAAATGGTTGCATTAAATATGTTATTAGTGGAAATAAATGTACTGTATCTGTTGAGTGAAATTATTCCATCTCTTTCTTTAGCTCTGTCTCTGCTATCAAAAGCTAAGAGGTACATAAGCTCTTTAAGAGAGTGATGTGTGAGGTATAATGTTAACAGCCTCAGGTATTGGTAAGATTTTTTTTCCTTAACTATACTTCTTCATAACAGTTAGCTCTGCTATGCGGTCATTTGGATAAATGTGCTGTATAAGACCCTTTTGTTTTGTTAAAAACTTGGTTTACCAAGTATTTAGGTGTTGACACCCACAGGTATGCTATGGAAATGAATACCCTGCTGGTAAATTTCTAGCACTTAACCAACCAAATCTATTGACTGGCAGATTCAATATGTCCAGAAAGCATGGGTGTGAGAGTTCATGAGTGCGTGTGTGTGCGTGTGTGTGCGTGTGTGTGCGTGTGTGTGTGTGTGTGTGTGTGTGTGTGTGTGTGTGTGTGTGTGTGTGTGTGTGTGTGTGTGTACTCAAGGAAGTTGGTGTTGGGTAACGGGCATTTAAATATGAATTGATTTGTTGGCTTTAGTGGGATTAGGTTTAATTAATTATAATGTGAAGTATCCAACAACCTAGTTGAGTCCCTGTTTTCTCAGTTCATGTTTATGCCATTAGAATGGAAATTATTACAAGTACACATGTTTGGTAGCATGAATTTTGACATTTAAGTCTGTTAGATCAACTACTGATTCCATGTGACCATACTAATTTTCACGTCTATATTACAACATTGAACATTTAGATTGTCGAATGCCTAAACGTCGACACCTAAATGTCGAATACTGAAAACCGCGAATGGCCAATTAAGCTAATTTTTTCCCCATGAAAATATTTGCTTGGCCAAAACAAAAACAAACTTTAAAACCCTAACCAATAGGAGCTTTGACCCCACACCCCCAGACATGGGGGGCTGTGCCCCCCCAACTAAATATACCAACTCCACAATCACTCTACATCGGGGAAAAGGGCAAATCCACGATGACGGCCAAGTGTATTTTTTCCCTGGAAAAAAATTTGCGTAATTGGCCATTCGCAGTTTTCCAAGTTCAACATTTAGGTGTTGACGTTTAGGCATTCGACAATCTAAATGTTCGACAATGTGATAGGAATCCTACTTTTCTCTTTTACATTAATTTGATTACTATTTCAGGTACCAGCATATTAATGGATGATTTAAATAAGCTTAATATTAAATGAAGTATGTTACATTTTTTAACAAAAGGTATCTTTATTAAATTATCACTTATAACATAGGCAATCATGCATTTATATAAATGAAAACAACCCGTATTGACATAGTCCCATTTGCAAGTATTTTACATCCCAGAACGTATTGACACAATTTTAGTTGCAAACATTATATATCAATTATTATCTAAAATCATTGTCAGTCAAACATTACATAGCTTGTTCAAATCCTGACTTCTTTTAAACATCATTCCTCCCTGTATGTATTGTTCCCACAGTTCCCATTTTTTCCTATGTAATTTGCTCCTACCCTTTTAGACACAACAAGGCTTTTCTATGTCCAGGCAATTCCGATTCTGCATCATAGCTCAGAAAAATCATTTCCCTAGTTACACCAATTTGCTCACCTAGTATTTCTGACAGAGTAGTCTGCAGGGAATCTTTGAACTCTGCCAATTTATTACACTTCCAGAAAATATGTCCCCAGTTACCTCCTTCTTCCCCATCATACCTCCAGCATTTGCTGTCTACCTGAAGAAACATTCTCTGGACTCTACTTGGTATAGAAAAATAACTATGTAAAAAATTCCAAGCAAATATTCTAAATCTACTAGATTTTCTTGCATATTTGGGAGACAGACACATATCCTCCTATTTTTTTTATGAATTGCTTATCCAATGTCTCTTCCCAATCCTTTCTAACCTTCTTTGATTGATTCGTATAGTTATCATGCAATATTTTGCATGATGTACTAATTATTCCTTTTTAAACAGCAGCTTCTCTTCTAGATTCTACTTAAAACTCTACCAGTACTGGTATTTCTTTTAGGACCCCCCCCCTATTTGTTTCTGTTTGCCTATACTCTGATATCAATCCTTGATAGGGAAGGCAATCTCTAACCTGCAGTCCAAATAAATTCTTGGCATCTTCCCATTCTATTACCGTTCCCTCTCTAGTTATTTGCTCCCAATACTTTGATTCCTTTGCCAGTTTTCTCCAATAAATTCCAGCCCCCTCTTCCCTATTGTCTATATCCCTAGTTGCAGTCATTCCTATCGCAGAATCTTCTTTCTCCATTCCCATGTTACCATAGTTCTTAGAATACTTTATGCTGCTTTATAAATATAATATTCTGTATGATTACTGTTATACTCCTTAAAGATCTGAATCCAAAATCCCACTCTCTCCTTGTTTCTTAAGCTCCCCCCCCCCCGTTTCATCATCATCCCTTTCCACTTTTAATTATAGGTTTCTGCTTGTGCTATTTATAAGAGCCTTAACTGTGTTGCTCTGAAATACCCCTTCAAATCAGGCAATCTCAATCCCACTTTTTCTATTGGAAGAAGCAGCTTATCCCACTGGACTCTTGCCATCTTCCATTCCCAGATAAAATCCTTAAGATCCTTATTGATTGCTATCCACTTCTCCTCTGGTTGATACAAATATTCCCGACCTGCATATAAGACTAAAGGGACTAAAAACATTTTAACTGCTTATATCTTACTATCCATATCCTTATAACAGAGCTTCCAATTTCTCAGTTTTTGTATACTCTGTTGTTTAGTCTCTTCCCACATATCCTTATTTGCCACACTGGATTCATTTTTAATCCATGCTCATAAATACTTCATTTTATCATGTCCTCATAAATATGAATATTTATGCACTAGTTTGGGTGAATTTGGCACAATGGTTAAGGATGTCACCTGATAGAAACAAGGATATGTGTGGGAGTACATAATTTACCACTACTGCCTTTGCTTTAGCTTCATTAATTTTGTATATCAAACAGATATGAAACTGTCTCAAAATATTCCACAACACTTTAATGCCCTTTTCTGATTTTATCAGGTATAATAGAATATGAATATCATCTACAAATAGACCCAGCTTTTCTTGACTACCAATACAAATTATATCCTTCAATTTCTGAGTCCCTTATTTCATGTGCCAATGGTTCTAAATATAATGCAAATAACAAAGGGAGAAGCAGACACCCATGCCTGGCTCTTCTGCTCAAGCAGAAATTGTCAGAGAGGAACCCACCCAATTTAATTTTCATGTCTTATCTCTCATATATCTCCTAATCAACTTTATAATTTTTTCAGGGAAAGTAAATGCTTCCATTGCCCTGCTCATAAAGTCCCAACTTACTCTGTCAAATTCTTTCTGTGTAATCAAGACCCAACAACAACAGTGGTATTTTCTTGCATTCTCCTTCCCTCTGGATCATGAATGTTCTGTTAATGTTGTTAAATGTTTGCCTCCCCTCCACTAAACCACATTGATCCATATCTATCAATTCTAGCATCACTTTTGCCATTCTATTAGCCATTATAGACATAAACATTTTATAATCATGTTTTAGTATTGAAATGGGCCTGTATGAAGCTGGATCTGAAGGTTATTTACCCTCTTAGGTATAGGATCATAGGGGGTTACTAGGCTAATTACCCTAGGGCCCTTTCAAGCCTAGCCAATTTTTACCCTTATTTCCACGATCAGCACCTATCACCCCTGTCCAAGAGGGACACAGGTGGAACCCCAGGGGTGAATTTACAGTTACCCATCAAATCATCCAGACTGCATTTGAAGAAGGCCAATGAGATGTTCTGCTTGACATAAAGCAGGGGTCTGTTCTAAAGGTGTGGTAAGCTCTGGGAGATAAATCTGTCCCTCCAGCAGGTTCTATTGATGTCACATACCAAGTTAAGGCCTTTAGAGTGAGTAACTTGCGTACCATTTGACTTATGGATATGTAGCATTGCCAGTAAAGCAGGGTCAAAGATTGCCTTATATGCAAGGCAGAGATCGTCCCTGAGTAGTCTGTATGAAACAGAATAGAGTGACAGTGATTTCAGATGATCCTCGTAGGACAGATGCTGAAGACCTTCATGAAGACCTTGAATTGTCCTTGTGAGGAACCTTTGTGGTCTCTACAATTGCTGCAGGTGCTTGTAAAGGTACAGACCAAAAGGGGCATTGTACTCTATAATTGTCTTGATGAGGAAATAGTACAGGGAGGTTATAACTTCTTTTTTTCTGGAGGCAATGCTCTTACTTATGAGATGAGCAATATAGAATGCCCTTCTTACCACTGTGAAGACATGGTGATCAAAGGTAAGATTGCTGTCAACCTGTGTGCTCAGGTATCTCACCACTGAGTGGGTACTTAGGGTGTTGTTACTGATGTGGTAGTTAGCAGGAACATCGCTCTTACTGAAAGGGATGATACATTTTTCTGCACTGAGTTTAAGGAAATTACTTTGGCACCAATCATTTCTCTGTGTAAGACCCTCTTGTAGGATGTTGACATAGTTTGGAGATTCTATGACTGCTCCAAGTTTCCAGTCATCAACAAAGTTTGTCAAGCCACAGACCACAGACCTTTAGTTTTAGCTTGTACTTCAGAGAAATAGATTCCAAACAGTAGAGGTCCCAGCACTGATCCCTGTGGAACACCATTGGTTACAGGTCTGCTGCTGGAGGTGGAGTCCCCTGTTTTTACTATATGGATTCTATCAGTGATCCAGTTAGCGACCCATCTAATGATATAAAGGTTGATACCTAGCTGGGTGAGTCTGTCAGTGATACCTGAGTGGGGGATAGTGTCAAAAGCATTGGCTAAGACTAGGTAGGCTGTATGCACAGATTTCTCCTCATCAAAGACTTTGGTGACTGTCTTGAAGAAGTCTAGAAGGTTTATCAGGCATGATCTCCCTTTGACAAATCCAAACTGAGTAGGGTCAAGTGTTTGGAGATTACCAATATCTTTGTTGATAAGGTCCATGATGATATGCTCCATGGCATTGCAAATAAGGCTAGTCAGACTAATAGGTCTATAGTTCCTGGGGTCAGTGGAAGCACCACTTTCATGCAAGGGGATAACAGTGGACTTTTTCCATTTAGCTGGGAAGAAGCCAGTGCTTAGGCTATGATTGAGAATAGTACCCAATGATGTTGCTAATGCTTGTTTGAGCCCATGTAGGATGCAGCCTGGAATGTTATCAGGTCCCCATAGATGTTGTGTTTTTTGCCTTAGAGAGGGCATTCACAAGATACAAGGTATAGGACAGGTGGTAGGGATGTCATGGGTTACTTGTGGAGGGGACAGGGGAGTGAAGTTTTCACAAAACCTGTTAGCTAACAGGTTAGCGATGTCCACAGACTCAGCATATGTGATATCACTAACTACCAGTTTGGCACAAATCTGGGCCTTTCCTTTTAGGTTATGGATGTAACTAAAGAACACCTTATGGTTGTCCTTAGTTGAGAAGGCTAATATGGATTCATAGTTAGCTTTGGAGGACTTCAGAAGAAGTCTTATTTGCTTATTTAAGCTGAGGGGACAGTGTTTCCAATTTAGGGCTTGCTCCCTCTTACTCTTAGACAGCAATTTCTTCCTCTTATTGTAAGCCTGTTAATGACCTTTGTCCACCAGGTAGGTTTGCTCTTCCTTGAGGAGCTTGTTTTGGTCCTATCAGGTATGGCTGAGTCAATGCAGTTAGACAGGTGTTTGTATAAAGCATTTCTGTAGAACTTGGCATTGCTGCCAATTCTGTCTGAGGTGAGAGGTGCAGTGAAGCTATTTATACCATCCCATAAGAAGTTATAATCAGCTCTGGAAAAGTTTTTTTAGTTTAGTTGCTGGGAGGAGTTGGGTGTGATAGTTACTTCAAATGAGACTGATTTGTGGTCAGATCACACCAGGTAAAATCCTCACAGTGGGGGTGCTACAATGGTCCCCCATATTGGTAAGCACCAGATCCAGGATGTTGGCACCCTTTGTGGGGGTGTCATCCAGCTGGTCTAGGGCATTAGAGTTAATGAAGTCGAGGAACCTTTGGGCAAGTGTGTTTGCACATGAGTAATTTTCCCAGTCAGTGGATCCATAGTTAAAGTCACCCAAAACCATGGTGTTCGGATGAATGTTGATAGACTGAAGTAGATCCAGGCAAAGTGGGTGTCCTGACTCATGGAGGGGGTCCTCTAGCTGGCAATGACTTGAATAGGTGTCCTACCAACAGTTAATTGCACCTGAAGTATTTCCAAGGAGTCATACTGTTTAACCAATCTGGAGGTGTATTTATCTTTAATGAATACTGACACACCACCTCCTTTAGTTTTCATGCCTTCAGTTTGTGGTCTGAGCGTGAGGAAGGAGATGTAGTCTTATATGGCTGGAGTGCTCTCTACAGCCTTTAATCACATCTCCATGACTGCGCAAATGTCTATATCTTCCAAGGTGAGGACTGCTTCCAGTGAGTGCAGTTTCATATTAAGACTCCTAGCATTCAGCAGCATAACCCTGAGGTTGTTTTTAGATGGAGTTTTTACATCAGAAATTTTGTTCTTGAAACACTGCCTAAAAAAGGCACTATGGGGGTGGCAAGAGCCTTGGCCAGTAGCCGTAATCCCAGGGGTGACATATGAAGACCATCTCTGGCAAAGCTTTGAGGTCTGTTGATCATGTCATCCCAGGCTGACAGATACTGTATCCCCTTAGAATGACACCAGAGACTAAGCCAATTATTAAAATCAATCATTTTCTGTTTTTATTGAGATATCATCCTAGGTGAAGGTAAAATGCTGGTCAAGGCTAGGGACATACCAGCCTGAGACACGTAGTCCGAGAGCTCAGTCATGTCTCTCTCTTCATATAGACAAGAGAGGTATTTCTGAAGTCATTCACACCAACATGGATTATGATGGAGTCATAACAGTACCTGTTGTTGAGATACTTGAGTGCATGTGTGATGTGGTGGATCCTGACACCTGGCAGACATCTGACCGTGACCTTCTCCTTATTCAGCCTGGTGAGAGGGACATCTGTGTGTCTCACGATGGAATCAACTATGATTATGTATTACAGCTACCACCGTGTTCTTTCAGGATGTTGGTACTTCTCCTCTACTTAAAATACTGTTAAAACTTTCCAGATCTTTATCAGTTTTTCCCTCCTAGCTTCCAAACTTCCACAGGAATGCCATCTATTCCTGGGGCATTCCTGTAGATTGGTTATATATCACTATTTTCATCTCATCTCCTCCTAACTGTTAGTAACTGAGCACCATATACCTCTAACCATGGCATATTTAATTCTTCCATAAACATTACCATTTGTACCTTTTCTTGATTTCCATATTTCTCTGCTTTATATAGACTTTCACAGAATTTCCAAAATATTTCTAATACTTCCACAGGATCTGCTGTTATCTTCCTCGTTATAGGCTCCCTTGACAATATCCCTTTCTACTTTCTGTTGCCTGAGTTGTGCTAAAAGTTTTTGTGCTCCAAAGTTATTATCAAAAAACAGTTACTAAACAGCAAACATTATAAACTCTTGCATATTATCCTGGCAATCCCTTATTTTCTGTGTAGCATTCTGTAGTTGCTCCTCTTCTTGTTCTGTGAGATTCCCCCTGTTTTGCAATACTTTAACATTTGTCAGTCCCTCTAAATAATTCTTGCTATTTCATAACCATGGCTCCCTTTCTTTTATTTCTACCCTATTTTTAAATTCCACTTTAATTTTATCCCATTCCCTAGCCATACATCCCAACTGCACCAAGCTACTCATTTTTTACCAAGTTTTGGGGTACAAATAATGGGGTGCCACGATTTCCGAATTTTTTCCAGATTTTTAAAAATTTTTTTTTTCACTTTTTGAGCTGACGTCATCACATGCGCAATGACGCCAGCTCCATCAGCCTGTCAGAACTGAGCTCAAGGGCTCACATGCACACATTTCCAGCTGTTACTAGCAACCAGGAAACATTTACATTATGCTGGATGCTTTCTGTTGGGAGTGGGATGGACATTTATTTTATGCTGTTGCGAGTGGGAAGGACTAGTGGATACTAGCGGGCGAGAGAGATCATGGGTACTAAGAAGTCTGCAGAGCTGTGGATAGCGAGATTGTGGGGCTTGCAGTTCTTTTCAGGTAGTGTGTGTGTGTGTGTGTGTGTGTGTGTGTGTGTGTGTGTGTGTGTGTGTGTGTGTGTGTGTGTGTGTGTGTGTGTGTGTGTGTGTGTGTGTGTGTGTGTGTGTGTGTGTGTGTGTGTTGTTTAATATAAGAATGCTGCTTTTTCAGCCCTTATGAAGTGCATTGTTTATTTGCTGAATGCGGTTGGCATCTGTCTGCAGCAGCTGCTGTTCCATAGTTCAGAGATCTTTGCCTGAAGTTAATATTATTTGGAGATGCTTTTTGCTCTTAAATGAATCATCAAATTTCCATGTTGCTCTTTTTAATCCTTTAATGAAACCAATGTTTTGTGCTCTTACAAAGCCTGTTTTACTGTCAGTATGCTACAGTTCACTTCTGTTAGGCATATACTTCCAGTAGATAATGATTTATTTCACAGATGATAGCAGACTGTGAGTGAAAATGCCCCAGGTGAATACACCTGGAGGCTAGAGATGTACTCTGTCAGGCTCAAACCCTGTACCTTGGTTAAAGGTAAAAAGAGCCTAAAGTCCCTAACCACTACCACTTGTGAATTTATGCCTTCTATTTTTGCTCTGTTCCTCATAATGTCTGTGGTTTTCAGGATTATTGTGGCAAATCATTGAAGGATTAAATTCCCTAAATAATGACAGGCATATGAATTTTAGACTTCATATTTTTCAGAAAATAAATGGTAACACAAAACCTTTTATTCTACCAATTTTCTAAGTTTATAAGATCAGTATTTGAAGCTTGTCCTTATTTTGGGTCTGTATTTCCCCATTATTGGCTTTGTCCAGGTTTTTGTGCTAAGATATTGAAAACGATGGTGAGAAGTTAGAAGTGAATTCTGTATTCCCCCATTATTGGCTTTGTCCAGTTTTTTTGTGCTAAGAGATTGAGAGCTATGGTAAGAAGTGAGAACAGAATTCACTAAATGATAGCCATTTAAGTTTCAGTCTTTCTATTGCTCAGGAAACTGATGATTTGGCATAGTGATATGTTGCTCTGACTGTAGTGCACAAGGTCCTGGGTTCAAGACATGGCAGTGAAATGCATGGTGGTAACATAAAATTTTATTCTAGCAACTTTCCAAAATCATGCAAGCAATGTTTAAAATGTGTACCTGTTTTTTGGCCTTTTGCCCCCCCCCCCCCACACACACACACATACACACACAAGCACACACACAGATACACAGAAATTGAAAATAAGTACAAGAAGCTGTGCAAGATGCCTATAGCTTACACTATTGTCATTATATATATATATATCTATATATATATATATATATATATATATATACATTGTGTGTGGAAGTAGATTTTATGATGGAAATGTTCTGAATGGGACAGTTTTGCCATTATTGTTTCATGCATTTTGTTTCATTGCCTACTGGAAAAAGGTTCAAACAATAAATTTTAAATGCGCTCTAAGTCTAACACATGTGTGCTGTATTATACAAGGAATGCAATTTAATAACATCAGGAAGGTCTATCAAAGAACACATGTATGTTTTTTGTTTTGTGTGCAAGGGGCCTAGGATTTGAAAACAGCCCAAAAGTAATCTTTATCCACCACTGGTCAGATGCATTTTCTTCAGATGTGGTATGGGTTTCAAAGCTGTTTCAATGAATGTGAGTTTCAAGGGCAGAGAAGTTTTAATGCTAAGTCTATTTTCATTGTGAGACAGTATTGCTTTGTTTAGCAGATGTCTGTTAGTGTTTGTGCATTGTGCTATAAAATGTAAAAATAAAATCCATATAATCATTGTAGAAGTAAACAGTATGGACACATTAGTGTTTATGGTAAATGGGGCAAAATAGCCCAGTAATGGGACATTGGAATGGCTGCAGGGGGACTCTGGTGCCATATTGTTGTTGTCTGTTCTTCAGTTTGCGTTTGAAAGTCGGCATCCCACAATTCCATTGGAATGGGTGGGGTTACACAATTATGTATGCAAATGTTATGTTAATCAGTGTACAGATTTGTACCTATTTTTCATGGGCCTTATCCAGATTTTTGATGTTTCCAGGTTGAAAGGCATGTCCCTAGCTATATTTTCAGAAGACATTTCTGTCTTCTCTAATAGCTCCTGAATAATCTTCACTACCCATTCCTTAAATTCCTCTCTTTTCAACAGATAGGGGGAAAGTGCAAGTGTCTCATTTTTATTTCATTACAATGTGTGTTTATTTTAGTTATTATTGGTGCATTATCTGAAATAGTTATTGGGTACATAACAAACCTTCAATTATATGCACATGTTCCTGTGAAATGTAAATTTTGTCTAGCCTAGCCGAGTTTTTTGTATCTTGGGGAATAATATGTAAATTCACCCAGAACTCATAGTACTGAATTCATATCTTCCATGCCAAATATTTCCATAAATTTCTTCAAAAATCTACCTTTCTTTGTTATATTTTCCCCTCTGGGTCCCCAGACACATTTTCACTGTTTCAAATCAAGCTCCAGTACCTACCTATAAGTAATATTCTTTTCTGAAAGCTGCTTATTTCTCCCAGAATTTTCTTAAGTTCCATTATAGCAGTTTTAGGTGGAATACAAATACATGCCAGTATATCCACATCTATGTATATAAAACCAAAATCTTGACTTTACATTAAAATCTAATTATAAATAACTTGTATTAGGTCCAAATAAAGGTAACTGTATGTCGCTTGTCTGGTCAGGATAAAACATATGAACATTTGTGGGTTCTGTTCAAGCTACTTTATTATGTGTAAACACATCATGATTGAGGCTTAATGACTTTCGCTTCTTTAAAATAGTGACTAGAGGTTGGTGATCAGTTTCAATCTGAATAGTTTGACCATACATATAATCATGAAACTTTGAACATGCACATATTATTGCCAGAAGTTCTTTCTCAAGTTGAGCATGTTGCATTTCAGTTTGGGTAAGAGTTCCAGATGCATAGGCTATTGGTCTGCCTTTTAAAGAATAACTGCACCAAGAACAAATTTTGAAGCATCACAGGAAAGAGGGACTGGTTTATTGACATCACAGTATCTTAATGTAGATGGGAAGGCAATTTTCTGCTTAAGGTCTTCAAATGCTCTCTGGTGCTGTTCCAACTAAGATCATGTAACATTTTTGTGCATTAGCTCTTTCAAAGGTGCTGTCAACTAAGTCTGGTATAAACTTGCCTAAATAGTTGACCATACCAAGAAAATGCTGTAGAGATTGAACATTAACTGGTGCTAGCATCTCAAGAATGGCTGCTTGCTTGGATGGGTCTGGTCACAAGCCAGTGCTAGTAAATAAATTACCTACATATTTAACTTCTGGTAGTCTGAATTTGTACTTCAGGGGATTGTGCTTCAGGTTCACTTCACATGCTCTATCTAGAACTTTCTTAAGGTTTCTGTCATACTCTGCTTCACCATTGCCTCCAACCAATAAATCATCTACTATTATGGCACAAGGATAACATGAAAGAATTTGCTCCATTGCACACTGAAAGACTTCACTTGTAGAATTTATTCCAAATGGCATCCTGAGGAATCTATATCTTCCAAATGGGGCATTGAAAGCAGTCAGTAGTGAAGATTTGTGATCAAGCATCACTTGCCAAAATGAACTTTTAGCATCCAAGACAGAAAAAACAGTGGCATTCAGTATTAGGGCTGCGACTTCCTCAACTGTACACATAGGATGATATTGTCTCTTTAATGCTTTGTTCAAATCTCTTGGGTCAATGCATATTCTGATTTCATCTGAGACTTTTTTTGTGGGCTGCTACCATGGACGACACCCATTTAGTTGGTTCTGTAACTGGACAAATTACACCTTGCTGCACCATTTTATCCAACTGAGCCTTGACTTTATCCTGCATAGCTATCGGAACTTTTCTTGCTGGTCTGACCACTGGCCTGACCTCTGGGTCTAACTCTATAGAATACACAACTGGAAGTTTGTCTAACTTGTCATCGAAAACATCCGCATACTCTGAAAAAATAGCTTCAGTAAAATTGGTACTGGGACGTGCTGATATGATGAACTTCTTTGGTAAAGGAAAGCAGATTCATTCTCAAACTGTCTCTGAGACCCAATAATGACTGTACAGGTCTTCGGACTACACAGAATAGTAAAGTGTAGCAGTTCCTAGCCAAATAACACGAAAGCACTACTGAGCCTTCGGTTTGAATTTTTTCTCCTCCATAAGCAACAAGTTTCACACAACTGGCCACATTAACTTGCTCACCAGCTCTCACCTTAGCAAATGTGTCTTCTGACATAAAATTATACTTTGACCAGTGTCTACTTTGAGCTTGGAGGATTTGCCATTGATCTGGACAATAAAAAACACGTAATTCTTTGCCAACAAATCTGCTGCATCAAACTTTTCACCAATTACTGATACACTATCTACATAGAAAGTAGGGTTGCAGCTCTCTATATGATCAACCTGTTTTTTTTAATGACCATTCTTTATAACTGTGTGAGGTTTACTGAATTTGCAAAATTTTTCAAAGTAGTTCCATTTTTTACACTTGTGGCATCGCTGACCAAATGCTAAGCATTTTCTCTTGTAGACTCATGATTGACACCACAGTTGCGGCAGTTAACAACAAAGCTTGATTTGGGCTTTGATGACTCACCCTTGTACTGCACTGAGCATGTCCTTCTCACTGAAGCAGTCTTAGAACTTGCTGGAAAACTACAGGTTTTGCCTGCCACACTCATAGGGGTTACAGCTGCCATGTGCTTAGGCCTGCTTCTGCTAGCCACATGTTGCATGCTGTCTACATTTGCTCTGGAGCCTGCTGAAACCCTGCTCTTATCACTTACAAGCATACCTGTGTGCCTTTCTGTAACCTCATAAAGCAGAAATGATTACAGCTTTAGTCACAGCTGCATCACAGAACAGCAACCAGGAGGAAAATCAGACTGGCCTTGGGAATGTACAACTCTCAGAAAATGGACAATTCACCCTTTCCACAGAGAACATACAAATCCATCTGGAGTTAAAGAGACTTGAACTGGAGGCCAAATATTTGGAAATAAAATCAGTAAAGAGACTGAGATGCCTGGAGGCCAAAAAGAAAATGACGCTGAGATGTCTGGAGACTGAGGAAAATGAGAAACTGTGACATCTGGAAGCTGAGTAGAATGAGAGGCAGAGGCAACATGAGAAGGAGATGCTGACTCTTCACTAGGGTCATGGAGGTAATGGGGAAGGGAATAACCAAACCCCAGAAGCCACAAAGGTCAGTAAATGTCTTCCACAATTTACAGAGGGGGATCATTTTGATAGTTTCATTCATATGTTTGAAAGGGTATGTAAACAGTATAATGTTGGCCAAGGGCTCTGGGTACGGGGTCCCTGAGCCCCTTATACCATGGTAAAGCTGTAACTGCTATTTCTAAATTGTCTGATACTGATTGTTTAAATTATAATACTGTAAAAAACTGTCTGTTAGAATGTTTTAAGTTAACACCTGAAGCTTATAGGAAAAGGTTTTGTGAGCATAGATGCAAGGCAGATGAAAGTGTGTGTGAATATATTGCTGAACTAAACACTTATTTTCATAGGAGGGTGAGTGGATGTCAGGTCACCACTTCTGAAGGGCTGACAGACCTTTTGGTGAGGGAACAAGCCCTTAGCACTTCGCCTGAGGAGATGAGAGTCTGGCTAGCGGATAGAAAATGTAGCACATCAGTTGAGTTGGGGCAGAGCATCACTGTACAGGAAAGGGATACCCAGTGCTGTTCATGGGCCTAAGGGAACCCATGATGGGCAGCCTAGACCCCCTCAACAAAGTTTGCCAGTAGCAGGGGAAGCCACTAGTCCAGGTACACATCCAGGACCAAGAGTTAGATGCTTTAAATGCAGCCAGTGGGGGCATGTAGCATATAGATGTCCACAGAGGTAAGGTGGAGAACAAAAGGGAGAGCCAGTAAGTGGGATTGACAGAATGCCAGAAGTAAGTTGTCTCGAGACAACAAGGGTACCAAACTGCCATAAGAGGTTATATTCTATCTTAGTAAATGGGAAAGAGGCCATTGCTAAGAGAAACACAGCCTCTGACCTAACCATTGTGAAGCCTGCAATGGTTAAAGAGGAGCACTACTTGCTTGGGCAGTCTACTCCAGTCAGAGATTTAGGAGAGACTGCATTCCAAATACCTTTGGCTAGGGTTCATCTTGACTGGGAGGGTTCTAAAGGAAGCCAGCAAGCAGGTGTGTTTAAGGATATCCCTGCAGATGTCCTGATAGGGAATAATTTTGATAATGCAGTACCATGTGTGCATGCAGTTACATGCAGTCAGGCTTGGAGACAAGCATGTGGGTCTGACAGCCTGGGGGAGACCCAGGCAGACGACATACTTGCAGCCAGGACTGGTGAGGTGATTACATCAGGGAGGGAGCTATCCTGTAGCAGTGAGACTGAAGGTGAGCCACAGCTGCTTGTAGGTACTGATGTTCCCTTGGACAGAGTGACTGCAAGGGCAGAGGTGAGTAGTCATACCCAGGCTGACAGTGAGGCACCACTGTCAGAGAACACCACACTTCCTGTGGAGGTGAGCTGGAAGGGTTACCAAGAGAGAGCTGAGACATGCTCAGCTCTCAGACTCTACATTACAAGGCCTGAGGGAGTTAGCTAGTGAGGCACCTGATTCTCAAGGGAAGGCGGAATCTGTATATTGGGACAAAGGGTTACTATATAGAGTGGACCCCAGATGGAGGGCTAGTGGGTGAGAGAATACAGCAGTTGGCAGTGCCCAGAGACTACCATCTGGCCCTTCTAGCCGTAGCCCATGATATTCCCTTTGCAGGTCATATGGGCATAACACGTACAAAGAGATGCATTATGCAGAACATTTATTGGTCTGGGATTTCCAGAGATGTAACAGGGTACTGTAGGACCTGTGAGCAATGCCAAAAGGTTGGCAAAGCAGGAGACAAGGTGAAAGTTCCTTTGATTCCTTTACCTGTGATTTAGGAGCCATTTCAGTGGGTAGCTATGGATATTGTGGGGCCTCTGAGCACCCCAGGTTCCACAGGGAAAAAGTATATACTAGTGGTAGCAGATTATGCTACCAGATAGCCTGAGACAGTGGCTCTGTCCTCCATTGAGGCAGAAAAGGTGTCAAATGCTTTGTTATAGATTTTCAGCAGGGTAGGTTTCCCAAAAGAAATACTGACTGACATAGGTGCCAATTTCATGTCAGACCTGCTGGCTTGTCTGTGGAAGCACTGTGGGTTGAAGCACCTAAAGACCACCCCCTACCATCCCCAGACTAATCTTCTTGTTGACAGGTTAAACTCTACACTCAAGACCATGTTACAGGCATTTGCAGACCAGTTCAAGAGGGAGTGGGAAAATATTTGCCCCATCTATTGTTTTCTTCAGAGCGGTTCCCCAGAAATCCACAGGTTATTCACTCTTTGAGCTGCTGTATAGGCATAGGGTGAGGGGGCCACTAGATTTGATTTGAGATGACTGGGAGGGTGAGTGTGAATCCCACAAGGACTCTGTTGTGGCATATGTCCTAAACTTCAGGACAAGGCTCAGGGAGCTCATGGGCTTAGCCCAGGAGAAACTGGAAGAAGCTCAACAGCAGAAAAAGGGCTGGTGTGACAGGAATGTCTGAGCTAGACAGTATGCTGTAGGTCAGCAGGTAATGGTTCTCATTCCTGTCAGACACAACAAGCTGCAGGTAGCCTGGGAGGGACCCTTCAAGGTGGTAAGAAAGGTCAGTGATGTTAACTATATGGTAGAACTGCTAGGCAGGAGGCAGGGCATAAATTGTACCATGTTAACAACATGATGAAACCTTACCATGATAGGAAAGCCCTTGTGCTGTGTATTTGCAGTGGATGGCAGGAGGAGTCTGTGGGGGATCTGATGACTGATCTTCTCAGTGAGGCTCGGACTTACACCTCAGTGAAAGGGGTAGCAATGTCCCACCAGCTATCCCCTACCCAGGTTCGAGAAATCCAAGCAGTGTTACAGGAGTTTGGGGACATGTTCACTGGGAAACCAGGGTGCACTCACCTGGTGCAACACCATGTGGATACAGGACCCCCAAAGACCTATTAAGAAGGCCCCTTATAGGGTGCCTGAGAGAATCAAACAGACTCTGAGGGAGGAGATATAGGAAATGTTGGAACTAGGGGTAATCCAGTCCAGCAGTCACTGGGCCTCCCCAGTGGTGCTGGTACTGAAGAAGGATGGCAGCATCAGGTTCTGTGTAGACTACAGGAAATTAAATAGTCACACAGTGTCAGATGCTTACCCATGCCTAGTACAGATGAAGCCCTAGAGCAGCTGGGTGGGGCTAAGTATCTCACCACTATTGATCGTACCAAGGTTACTGGCAGGTATCCTTGACTCCCAGAGCTAGAGAGAGGTCAGCCTTTGTGACTCCTTTTGGGTTGTATGAGTTCACAAAGATGACCTTTGAAATGAAAAATGCCATAGCGACTTCCCAGATGCTGGTAGATCATATCCTAGCAGGAGCAGGAGGGTTTGCCCTTGCTTACCTGGATGATATTGCCATCTACAGCCATTCCTGGCAAGAGCACCTTCAGCATGTTAGGGAGGTTCTGGGAGACTACAGAGGGCAGGGTTGTCCATTAAGCCAAGCAAATGTCAGGTGGGTATGGCAGACGTGTCCTACCAGGGACATAGAGTGGGGAGTGGCAAGATCAGGCCAGAACCTGCCAAAGTGGAAGCCATTCAGGCATGGCCTGCCCCGTTACCAAAAAGCAGGTGAGGGCATTCTTAAGGACAGCAGGGTACTACAGAAAGTTTGCCCAATTATAGTACCATAAATGCTCCCCTCACAGACCTGACAAGGAAAAACGGGCCAGATAAGGTAGTGTGGACCCCAGCATGTGAGCAGACATTCCAGCAGCTTAAAGGAACTTTGGGAGCACTCCCCTGTGTTAGCCAGTCCAGATTACAGCAAAGAATCTGTTGTGCAGGTGGATGCTTCAGACAATGGGGAGCGGGTTGTACTCAGCCATGTCTCCTCAGTGGGAGAAGAGCACCTAGTGGTATATCTCAGTCGTAGGGTCCAGCCCAGGGACGAATGCTATGCAGCTGTAGAAAAGGAATGTCTAGCCATAGTGTGGGCACTCCAGAAACTTCAGCCTTATCTGTATGAAAGGAAATTCACCGTAGTTACAGACCACAGTCCCTTAACATGGCTACATCAAGCCAGCCAGCAAAATGCCAAGTTGCTAAGGTGGAGCCTAGAGTTGCAAGTATATGATATGACAGTGTAGCACCACAGTGGGTTTAGCAATGCCAATGCAGATGGGCTCTCAAGACAAGGAATGGGATAAGGTGTTCACAGATAGGCTGAACCCACTCAAGCAATATTTCTCAAGGGTCACTTGAAAATCTAGTTTGAGTTTCCGGGGGGGAGAGAAATGTCACATTGTCAGCTCAGCTATCTGGAATTTTGTAAATAATTATATGTCATTTGAGAATATTAATATGATTTGTATAGATGTGTGATAGAAGGAGATATTGCTAGCCCAGCCATCTGGAATTGTGTAAATAGTTATATGTCATTTGTGAATATCAGCAGGATGAAATTGCTTGTGTTACCACTATATTAGAACTGTGGGTCTATATCAGAACTTCGAAGTATTACCACATCAAATGTTCTAATATCGAACCATTTCACTCGAAACACCATAACATCGAACACCCAGAACAGCAAATTTTTTTCCCAGGGAAAAAATTCTCTGTTACAACAAACATACACTCAACATAAGCACACTAAAATACATAATCCACACACACACACTTCACAAAACCCTACACTAAACTATACATACACTACTAGCTATCCACTTACCTTAACCAAACCCTAACCCTAAGGTCCGTAACTACAGCACACTCACCTTACCCGCTCCCTAACCCTAAACTCCCTATCGTACACTCACCTTACCCGCTCCCTAACCCTAAAGTCCCTATCGCACACTCACCTTTCCCGCTCCCTAACCCTAAGGTCCCTATCGCACACTCACCTTCATTTGCACACTTACCTTAACCCGGTCCGTTACCTTCACTCCACAGCTGAGAAAATAGCAAAGCTGCAGAAACAGCCCACTGAATACTTTCCCTAGGAAAGTATTCGATATTCTGCAGCTTCGCTATTTTCAGCGTTTGATGCAAAGGGTTCGATATTAGAACATTCGAAGTAGTAATACATCAATGTTCTAATATAGACCCTAGAACTGTATGTCATATTACACAGATATGTGTGCTGATGAGATATTTTATACACTACTGAAATTGTTAAGATCTATACATTTTAACAGGAGATTAGCTTGCAAAACTTAAGAATAATTGAGATTGAAGTATTTTATTGACAGGCCATAAACAAGAGATGTTATCTTTCAGTTTCCATCAACAGGCAACAGGATGTCTATACTAGGGGACTCTCTGTGTTGTTTTGTAAGTGTTTTATGTCTTCTAGCAGTTGCAAACATCTGAAGGCCATGTATTTTCACAGAGAGATGTTAAATGCTACCTGCTGCAGTAGGGGTTTAGCCTGGGAACTAAAGTCAGGTGACAAAAAGTGATGTCATGCTGCAAGTATCCTAGCAGTAATATTTGATATTAATTTAAGAACTCTCTGAGAGAGTGACAGTGCATTTTGTATTTTGTCTTTGACCTGGAAACATCCACTCACCACTTCTGCCTGCTTGTTGTTCTGTAAGTAAGTGTTTAGGGCATTGTAACTCTTAGATTCAGATAGGAATATAGCAAAGTATAGTTTAGATATTTTCTTTATTTATTTGAGATTGCCCTGCAATGCCATTTTAAATATTTCCTGTGATTTTGAACTCTGATGTAACTGAGTACTTGCTATGCATTGTCTTGCTCTTTTATTATTTATTATTAAATATATTTAAACCTATCTTTGTGGCTGATATTTGTGAGACATATTTAAGCTCTGAGAGCACGTGCATATTTATTTGGTGACACGGTGGCCATTCCTAATAGCCTTGCCTCTTGGTCAAACTACCATTTGGATTAATAGTAATATTACACAGTAAAATTGAACACCCTTTGCTAAGGGCCTTAAAGTAGCTCATAAGGAGCTGGCTGGCAATGAAAACTACCTTATAGTCTGCGCAGAAGGGGGCATAGCTAGTAAACCTGTGCCAGCCTTTCCAGGTGTGTGCGTGAGTGTGTGTGTGTGTGTGTGTGTGTGTGTGTGTGTGTGTGTGTGTGTGTGTGTGTGTGTGTGTAAATCAAATCTCAAAGTGTGTGTGTGTGTGTGTGTGTGTGTGTGTGTGTGTGTGTGTGTGTGTGTGTGTGTGTGTGTGTGTGTGTGTGTGTGTGTGTGTGTGTGTGTGTGTGTCAGCTACTTGGGCAGGGACACAAAGCACTGGTTGGACAGAGAGGGTGCTGGAGGTCTTAGCTTGGCCATTCAGCTGAGATCTCAGTTCTATAGCTGTGCCAGTGGGAAGTCTTATTGGGATCTGGAAAAAGAGGGAGAAACCAGCTTCAGACTGACTGTGATCTCTGTGTGCTCTTAAAGGTAATTGCACTTTACTGTGTGTGTACTTGTCTTTCTCCCAGTGTGTACATTCCCCGCTGTTGCCAGTGGTGAGGATTGATGCTCCTTGATTACTGGGCCAATGTTGGGGCATCACAGTACTGTTTTGTACATAATTTAGTATCATGAAAACCTGAATTAGATGGAGGGATTGCGCTACTACTTAGCTATTATACTGCTCATTGATGAGGTTATACTAGTCACAGTAGTATGCCTGGCCAAACAGATTATAAATGTATTGTTCCATCATTTTTTTTTTCTTGTGCAGGTGACTAGGGTTCAAGGTTAGGGGTCCAAATGGAGAGATGATAAAATCTGCAAGCCAAGGAGATTAGTATTGCTAGAAGTGAATTCACCCTCATGTTTTGGTGAGTACCATCATGAGGTAGACCCTGTTTTTCAGAAAATCTCACCAAGACAACATTAATATAGAGACTATATTTTATATAGCATATATCATGGACAGAAGTCTGTTAAAAATTTAAAAAGATAGCTGGGTGCACAAGTCCCAGGATAAAAAAGTGCCCAGTCCTGGTAAGTGCACTTGTGCCAGGACTGAAAAAATGACAGTGTAGAATCCTCAAGACATGGAAACATTCCTACAATGGGGTTAGTCCAGACTCACAGGGAGGATGGCCTCCCTCTTGTAGAAAGAATTGGTAGTCCACAAAAAAACACAAAAACTGATAGGCCAAAAAGTAGCCAAAAGGATGATAGAGTGGGTTGTCCAGAATTTCTGGACAGAAGATATACAAAAACATCAAGAGAGAAATTTTAGGAAAGGAAAACACTTGCAGAAGAAAAACTTTCAAAAGCTTCAAATGCAAATTTGTGTTTGTTAATAAAACAGATTCATGAAAAATATTATATTGACCAAGAAACCTTGGGTTGTTATGAAAAAAAAGTGACTGAGGAAGTGTGAAAATTAAATAACAAAATTTAGAGGTCTTTGAAAAGTATAAAAAAGAAATATGGACATGGGAAAGAAAGAAAGATCTGATATGATTCCATATTTATACAAAGGAGAAAGTCACATTAAGTAATGCATACAAAGCATCTCTAAAGATATTTGAAGAGAAATACAGGCAAAGGCACCCAGGTATAGATAATTTCACAATACAAAACATAACTCCACAAAGGTGGAATGTAGAACAGAAAATGAGTAAAGCAGAAGTTAAAAAAATAGAAGTTGGTGTTATGGAATACCAACAAAGTGAAGGATTTAGTGTAGAAAATCTAACGCAGGTGATGTCACAGCATGATGGAACAATGAGTCCCCCAAATAAGGAGAAACAGAAGTAAAAATATGGACATGAATAAAAAAGAAGATTTAATATGGTGTAATATTTATGCAAAGGAGAAAGCAAAACTAATCAGTTTAAAAAAAAGCATCACCAAAGATATTTAAAGAGAAATACAGGCAAAGGCATTAAGATATGTAAAATTTGGCAATACAAAAAATAAGAAAACAAAGGGAAAGTAGAAAATAGGATTAGTACTGGAGAACTTAAAAATAGAAACTGAATTTATGGACTACCTGTGAAGTGAAGGTTTTAATATAGAAAATATAACGTCAATAACATCACAACATGATAGAATAATTAATCCAAAAGTTAAGGAGAAACCACTTGAGCAGGAAGCATCTGATCAGTTGCCATATGAAGATACTTCGAAACCTACAGTAAGAAACCATACAAAAGTTCAACTGGAGTTGCACAGCAAGGGAAGGAACAGGAAACTGTAGTAGTCAATGTTGTGGAGTGATAGGCCAGTGAGTTCCCATATGAAAGCGCAATGAATGACACAGGGTGAAGCTGAAGACTGAATGGCACAGGAAAATTTTCTGGAACTTTCTGTAGCATGCCCGCAGGAAATGGAGAACAAAAATGTCCCCTTAGTTTAGAAGAAAATGGTTTAAGGAAAGAATTGTTTGATTTAGTAGAGATGGATAGACATATTAAGATAAATGAAAGAAATAGACTACAGATAGTCAATAAGATCCAAAATGTTAGACATTGATAAAACAAATGAACATAGTAATCAAGACTATTAACAGAAATTCATGTGATATAACAGAAGTAAATAGGATATATTACTGTGCAGCTAAATTAATAACAGAAAACGTCTTAGCACAAAAACAAATTAAGATAAGAAGTGTTGTTGTTAGAAGAGTACAGAAGTGGGTACAGATCAACAAAAATACTCATAAAGATAGAAATGATACAAGCAATGAGCAGTATCAGAACAGGCCAGAATCTATCATACACTATTGCAAATAATAAACTAAAGATATCAGCACAGGCAGAAAAACCTAGAAGATATGCAGATAAATATAAAGGAAAAGTACAAAATAAGCACTTTATTGATGGTGCAAAAAAGTTTTATAGAGAATTGGGAAACAAGGCAAAAGGAATAGAAATGCCAACAAAAAAGAATAAATAGGTACATTTTGGAGAAATTCTCAACGACACCTCTCCTCTCCACTTCTTCTGAATACAATAGGATACCAATGTGTAGGACTCCAAACAAAGAAAACAGCCAATGATATAATCCTTTATTCTAGCGCCTCTGTAAAAACACCTTCATGGAATAAAACAAATACAAAATAACCATTCTTATATAGCACCTTCTTAATTACTACCAATCCTGTAATTATCTATAAAAAATGTTCTTAAAAGCAAACATTTCAATACAAATTTTGGGATCATTGTACCATATTTCAAAATATAAACAGTTTCTTTATACACTAAATTCTGTTTTAACAATTCTTCACTATTATTCATACTGTCAATTTGTTCTAAAATAGTACATTCCAAGAAATCACCATTGCTATCATGAAACATTTTAAAATACGTTGCAACCATTTTTTCTATGGAACACCTAAGGGACATAAAAAACTGTAAGGAAGAAAAAATGTTTGCAACGCATTTTAAAATGTTTCATGATAGCAATGGTGATTTCTTGGAATGTACTATTGTAGAACAAATTGACAGTATGAATATTAGTGAAGAATTGTTAAAACAGAAATTAGTGTATAAAGAAACTGTTTATATTTTGAAACACGGTACAATGATCCCAAAAGGTTTGAACAACGATTTGAATTGGAAGTGTTTGCTTTAAGAAATATTTTATGAGATAATTGACGGACTGGTAGTAATTAAGAAGGTGCTATATAAGAATGGTTATTTTGTATGTGTTTTATTCCATGCAGGTGATTTTACCGAGCTGCTAGAATAAAGGATTATATCAGTGGCTGTTGTCTTTGTTTGGAGTCCTACACATTTTGGAGAAATATCTATGAAGATCCTGTGGAATATAAAAAAATGCTGAATGGACAGAAGAATTAAAAGAAAGAATAAGAAGTTTGAATGTACAGGATATGAAATTGGATGAAGTAACAGCCAAAGAAATTTAAAAAAATTAAGAAAAGCTCCTAACTAGACCCCCCAGCCCAGATAGAGTACCTAACTTCTAACTAAAAGTATTAACATCTTTAACCGAAGATTTAGCCATGAGTAAGAACTATTTATGTGTGCAAACTGAACATGTGCCAGACTGGTTAGCAGCAAGAAAAACTATACTTTTCCTTAAGAGTGAACCTGCAAGATATCCTAAAAACTATAGACCAAAAACTTGCCTTACAATGATGTATAAACTATACACTGGAATTTATGCTGACAGAGTTTATAATCATTTAGAAGAAAACTCAATCATGGCAATAGAACAAAAGAGCAACAGAAGAAAGTCACATGAAACAAAGGATCATTTGCTGCTAAATAAAGTCATAATGGAGAACTGTAAAAAGGGGAAGAATCTAAATATGGTATGGATAGACTACAAAAAAGCATTTGACAGCATCCCACATTTGTGGATAAAAGAGTGCTTACAAATGTATAAGATGCACCCTACACTGATTGATTATATTACAGTGCCCATGAAACTTTGACAAACCACTTTGCAGCTAAGCTATGATAAAGGACAAATTATTATCCCAAGAATAAAAATTCAGAGGGGGATATTTCAGGATGACTCTTTGGCACTGCTGCTCATTTGTCTTGCCCTTAACCCATTAAGCTATTTAATAGATTCGGTCATGGTTAGAGTTTGACTCCCAGACACGGCCGACCTTAGGCAGAGATGAACTAGGCAACCACCTAAGGCGCCATACAGTAAAGGGTGCAGTTTGTGTTCATTTATTTATTTATTTTAATTAATTTACTTTTCTTATTATGCAAATGCATAATAAGAAAAGTACATTAATTAAAATGAATAAATAAACCATAGGGTGCCAGAATCGTAGGTCGAGGGGGAGGAGTGAGTGCCCTCCCACTTTTATACCTGCAGTGTGACGAGGAGGCTTCCACTACCTTTAAGGAGAAATGTATGCATGTCATACGCACATTCGCCAATCACCAACACTGATGTAAAGACGTTTTATGGTGGCGCGTGGAAATTAAACAAGCACTTTGAGGGGGATTAATTCCATGTGTATGTGTGTGGCTGTTTCATTTAAAAAGAAGGTAAGTAAGCGTATTCGTGTGTATGTGTGTTTGTGTAGTTTAAACTTGGTTTCTGTATGCAAGAGAAAGTATGTGTGTGTGTGTGTAGAAATTCAGTAGTTTTCTCGTTGTCTTGTCCAGCACATACACATTTAGTCAATCAAACGTCATGTGTACACAACTTGTTCTAAAGTTCCATTTACAAAAAATAGAGATGTGTACAGTACACTCATACAGCCTCGTGCACAAGTGTTTAAACAGAAACACACATATAAACAAGTGCGCGCGCGCACACACGCACACACACACACACACACGCACACACACACACACACACACACACACACACACACACACACACACACACACACACACACACACACACACACACACACACACACACACACACACACACCTATCTGAGATAAAGAGCTGTGATACAAAGTGCAGGATATTTCCCTATGACACACCATATCAGCATCTTCAGGCTCTGAACTAATTTATACTACAGCAGCAGTCATCATAATAAAATTCATATCATTTAAAACTAGGGTTACCACCTTTCCCTCTTTAAACAGAACAGTCCCTAAATGGGCAGCTTTGTCCTGGAGAAAACATGAAAAAAATGGCAAGCATCTTGAAATTTAGGACAAAATATTTCTTATGTTTCCTTTAACAATTTCATACAAGTATTTTGGTTAGACTGCTGACACTGCAGGGCAGGTTTGGTGGGTGCTGCACTCCTAACTGTGCTGCCCTTCAGATTAGACGTTAAACTAAGAACCTATCTGCCTGAGTTGATGGTAGCTCATGTGGATATAAAAGATATTACAGAACCAAAAAGAGTAGGATCAAAAAATCAACTTTCTAAGTTACAAAAGTGCAATATTTAATCTATCCCCACTTTTTCTACCATTGCATCTACATCATGTTAGGCTTTGTCCAGATTTCTTGCACTAAGAGGTTGAGAGGTATGCATACCTCTCAACTGTCCAGACCTATGCCTCATATTTTTGACCTATTCCTCATAAGATTTGTGTTTTTTCTGGCAAATTAGTGAGGATTTAAATAACTAAATGTCATACATTTGATTTTCAGCCTTTATTTCCTGCAGAAAAATGCATGCTAAGACAAATGCTGTTATTCTAGCAACTTTTTAAGTCTATAAGAGCAATATTTATAATCTGCCCCTGTTTGGGGGCCGTTGTGCCCCCCCCCCCCATTATTTTAGGCTTTGTTCAGATTTATTGTGCCAAGAGGTTGAGAGGTATGGAGGCATGATATGTAATGTCCTAGTTTCCAATTTGTTTCATTTTAAGATGGGATAGGGGTTCTGTATTCCTTAGTGTGCTGTCCTTTGTTTAAGATGCATAGTAACTATGAACTTGGCTGTTTCTCAGTTATTCTCTATTGCAATATTACCAGTGTACCATTTTTTCTTTAATGCAATGTAGGCAATTCATTCTTCAAGGGCAGCAAGCACTGAATTTGTAGATGGGACAGTGAAATGTAAAGTTCTTTGCCAGTAACAGCCTCTTCATTAGTTACAAATCTCTTTAATATAGAATTACTCAGATGAATTTTACTTCTGCAGAGATTGTGCTTACTGACTGATACTGTTTATGGAAGTTTGAGGGGCCATTTATGGTTAAAATGTTCTGAAATGGGCAGGTTTGTCATTATTGGGTCATACATTTTGTTTCATTACTTACTGGAAAAATGTTCAAAACTACAAATTGAAGACACTGTAACAAGTGTAAATGTTTTCAGTGTGCAACTAGCTGTTTTTTGTTTATCAAATGGCACACTGTGTTGTAGAATGTGAAAGCAGTGTTAGTAGAATAACTGCCCTTGGTGCAGAAGGCTGTGGATTCCACTCCCACACCATGTAGATGGAGTGCTGATATGCAGTGCCTATATGATTGCTGATTATTTGGTGCATTATAAGGGGGGGTAGGGGTTCTACACCCCTGAGTATGGCCTTTTGTATGAGATGCCTAGTGACTGTGAACTTGTTAGTAATTTCCTATTGCAATATTACCAACTTACTAATTTGTAATGTAATACAGGCAATTCATTTTCAAGGGCAGCAGGCACTGAATTTGTAGATTACATTGATGTGTAAAGTTGTTTGCCAGTAGCAACCTCTTCATTAGTTACAGATTTCTTTAATGTGGAATTCAGATGATGTTACTTCTGCAGAGATTGTGCGTGTGGAGTAATATTGGTGGATTATAATGACAGAAGTCTTGAGTGGCCTTTTATTGTTGACATTTTCTGGAATGGGTAGTTATTGGTTCATACATTTTGTTTCATTGCTTATTAAAAGAATGGTTAAAACTACAAATTTAAAACATATTCTAAAAAGTGGTGCTGTATTATACAAGGAATATAATTCAATACAATCAGAAAAGTGAATTAAAGAATAAATACATGTATGCATGGCCCTAAAAAATGTGTGCAAGGAGTCTGTTTTGAAAACAGCTCAAAGGTAAACTTAATTCTCCACCAACCAGATGCATTTCTATGAATGTGGGTTTTCATGCCGTTTCAATGAATGTGAGTTTTGCCATTTCAATGAATGTAAGTTTCAAGGACAGAGAAGTTTACTGCTCGTGCTAAGTCTGGTTTCACTGTGAGACTGCATTGTTTGTTTAGCAAATGGCTATCTGTGTTTATGCTACTTTATTTCAATATATGTAATCATTGTAGAGGCAAATAGAGCAGTATGCATGGTAACTGGTGAGATAACCAAATAATCGAACACTGGAATGGCTGAGGAGGGGGCTGCTGCTGGGGGTTGCTCTGGAGTGGTGGTCTATTGCCCTTCCTAGGACTCTACTTGACCATGATCTGGCTCTGGTATTTCAAGTAGAAAATACATATGCAAAGGTAGCTGCAGTTTAACTACATTACAAGGTATCTTTTTCTTCCTAAGCATTTAAATAATTTAAGGAAATGACTGGAGTGGCTTTCTTGGAGAATGACCCAGCGGGTGTGGCTCAAATAGGGGTGTTTCATGTGTGGTGTGGGTGGGACTTAAGGGGCGCTCAAGCACTACTTCGCTTATGGTGCCATTTTGGCTAAGGCCGGCCCTGCTCCCAGACAACAACAAAGTGTAAAAATTACTCATCTTCTTTTTGTGGATGAGTTATAACTGTATAGTTCATCAAATGAGGAACTGAAACTACAACTGCAACTGGTCAAAACTTTCTCTGATGATATAAGAATGTCATTTGGTCTTGATAAATGTGCAAAAGAAACCTTTAAAGCAGGAAAGCTGCAGCAACAAGAAAATATTGGTTATCATGTACATCAGTACCTCGCATCTAGTTTTGCACAGGTATGAGCGTGGCCACTTTGACTGACAATTGAAATTCAATTGATGTGATATGTAAATTAGCCATGAATGAATGACATAATGAATACATTGTCATTTAATTGACAAGTACACAAATGAACTTTGTCAGCTGGTACAGGTCATCATGTTGATGTCTTCACTGACCACGCGTATTCATCGAGTATTATTCAATGGGGCAACCCAATTACTTACTGTATTTTGTTTTTAATGTTTTTTCAGGGGGCCTGCACCTCCTGCACCTTCTGCATCGGTGGCTGTGCCCCCAACACCCCCTGCAAATTAAATATGCCAACTCAGAGATTGCACTTCATTAAGGAAAACCATAACATTGATGCTGTGCAAATACAGCTTAATGAATAGTAATCGGACATGCCTCTAACTACACACATGTTATTATTGGTTGATGCATCACCACTGCACAAGCAATAATCATGGGTGCGTGCAATTATTGTATGTCATGTCAATGTAACGCAATGAATATTCATTAGCATGTGCACATATTCGGTGACACTCAGGGGTGTTGCGAGATGGACAGGATTAAGGCGGGCTTTGCTACTGCGCATACTGCGAGGTACATATGTACAAGATCACCAAAATATCAATCTGGGACAGGAATGTGATAAAAAAATAAACTTGAGCATAGGGAGTATTGATGAAGGACCCATAATAAAACATGAACAAATGTGAATAAAACTTAGTAAAGAATACTTTAGAAGACTAAAATTAATACTGAAAACAGCTCTGACATACAGGAACAGCATCCAGGCTATAAACAAATTTGCTCTTCCTGTTCTAACTTACAGTTTTGGGGTGAATGACTGACCCCAAAAGGTATTGGCTTAGTTGAATGGGAAAACAAGAAAAATGCTTCATGCTTATCAAATGATTAATAAAAATCAGTGTATACCACGATCACATATTCCCCGTTCTGAAGGGGGTATGGGCCTCCCCAAAATTGATTACATGTGTAGATCTCCAAGGGTCTATATCACATTGTCAAATGAACTATTTATTGAATACTTCTTTGTCAAACTTTGTCAAAACTTAATCCATTGAACATTCACTTTAGTGAATTTTTTTCCAGGGAGAAAAATTAGTCAGCAAATTTAAAACCCACCCAGGTATGTGGCTGTACAGCCACCCACCCCCCAACAAAATATACCAGCTCTAAGATCGCACTACAGTGGGGAAAAGTGAAAACTCCAGATAATGGCCAACTATTTTTTCTCCCTGGGAAACAATTCACTAAAATGAGCATTTGATGGATTAAGTTTCAATAAATAAAGTTCGACAAAGAGGTATTCAATAAATAGTTTGTTTGAGAAAATGATAGGGACCCAATCTGCAGTCATAGAACTGCATACATATTTGCTGACCTCACAAAATCCAAACAAAGAGAAAGTTTTAAAACATGAGGAGAACAAGTGTAAGATGTCTTCCCTGCTTAGTTTAGCAGAAGCATATCGGTCTCAAGTAGGAATGGAAATCAAACCAGAAGTAGATAAAAGTTAGACAGCAACTGAATGCGCCAAAAAACAATAGAAAGAATATAAGGTGAAGGATCAGATGAGAAGGCAATAAATATTGAAAATGTGTAAATATAGTTTGCAAGTACAGAAAACTCCTGGAACAACCTCATGTCAATCAGGATTTAACACAGGAATGGTTAAGGAGAGGTGAAGTTAAGCCAAAAGATGAAAGGTTAATATTGGAGGCCCGAAATAGTGGACTACGTACACATTGGTTTACAAAGTCCATTGAACATGTGGAGAAACAGACAAATGTAGGTTTTGTAAAACAGAATTGGAAACAGTTGCACACCTTGTTACTGGTTGTGATATACTAATGGCAGAAGGACTGTATACTGAAAGGCATAATAATGTGGCAAGACTGTTGCACTGGGGATTGTGCAAACATTATAATATTGAAGTAGCTGAGAAGCACTGGAAACATGAGACACACAGTATTATAGAAAATGATGAAGTGTATATCACATGTGAACATCCATTACCAACAGATGGAAAATTAGATGCAAGAAAACCAGATATAATAGTTCATAAAAAGAAGACAAAAGCAGCATTGATCATTGAAATTGCTACAACCGGTGATTACAGCGTCTTATGTACAGACAGACACAAAGTCATAAAATATCAGGACTTGCAGACAAAAATGAGGCCAATGTGGAAGAAGAAAACCCAGGCAGTTCCAACAGTAGTAAGAGCAATGGGTCTTCTAAAAAAAGAATTTACAGTCATATTGAGATATGTTACCAATACATGTAACTCAATATGAAGTGCAGGAGTCATTTCTGGGCACACTGCAGATGATGCAAAGAGAACTTTTGGCTAACATCAAAGACTGAAACAATACTAATTTCATGAACTTTAATTGTACTTTGACTTAGGAATGGAGTTCATTCCTGTCATGGTATTAGAAACACAAAAGTCTTGGAGAAATTGAAAATGAGACTATTTTAAATAAATTCAAATGTCACATCTTATTATTCGTTTGCAAGTGACCAATAAGAAATAAGAGAGCATTTGGAAGCAAGCAAGCAAGATCGGTTGTAGAGATGTGTTGAGAAGGTAGATACGCTGAACAAAATTCTGATGTCAAGGCAGTTGATGGAAAAGAGTGAAAACAGTACGGGATAACAATATGATTACGTTGTATGATTTAAATCGTTTTTTTAAGATTATGATTAATGTCGACTCTCTGATGCTATTATTCTTAGTGACCCCCTCACATGTGATGTCCACATTTCTGTGACCTACAGAAGGAGGGTCACCCTTACAGAAGTGCCATAACACAAGGGTTCCTCGGGTATGATCCATCCCAAGCCTGTGAGTAGCTCTGTGCCTGGTAGGATTTCTCCAGTACTGCAGCTCACAGTGTTTTGATTTAAGCCCTATTGCCCATTCATGTGTACATTTACTTAAAAGAGCACCGCCCACAGACATACTGGCTGTGAGGTGGGCATCCAGGGTCATGAGAGAAATTCCCCCATCTATGTTCTGATGCTTCTTACAATTATAGGTTCAGAGGTAAGTACAAGGCACTCAGTCTGCTGACCATTGTAAGCCAAAGCAAAAATCCTTATTCAAAGGCTCCCTCTTCCCTGAAGGAGGACACAAGACAGACTGTTGTCCTCTTGAAGTTTATCTCCATTCGGGATTGTTTAATATTTATCTGAACAAAATGTTTATTTTCACTTTGTGTCCCTAGTTTAAGAGATATTTTTATACAACTCCTGCACATTTTTCCAAGTTTATTTGCTAAAGAATTAGCTTAGTTTTATCGTCCTCCTAAGTTTTGATTAATGTTAAGTTTTAATTCATTTGTATTCAATTTCAGTTGCCATTTAAAGTTCATTTTATTAACTGTATGTTACATTGTTAGTTGTAACTATTTTTACTCGAGTTTGAGTAAAGTGTTCATATTTGTAATTGTTTATCATTCATTTTGTATTTTTAACATGTACTAATTCCCTTTGACTTCTAATATGATTAGGCTTAAGTACATTAATACAGTTGAAGTCAAGAAGCAATGTTATGGGTCATGGAGAAGGAACGGAGGCCACAGCTCCAATGACCTCACTACATTGCACTGTACTACACTAGACACTTGTACACCATGTCCTGATGGCTGCACCCTACCAAAGGTTAACTGTATATGCAGATGACATCTATATGTTAGTTGGGGCAGTCCTGATGGAATAACAGGATATAGTCCTGACTGTGATTGAGGTGATACAAGTTTCAATACCAGCTCAGGAATCTGTTGGAGCTGGCATGGCAAAGAAATAAATAAAGTGGCTAAGTAAACTCTGCTCACCTTTGGGGGGATACAATATGGGTTGCATTCCTTAGGTGCATTGTCCCATGTTAGAGTCTCCAGTGCAGACTACAGACTACACTGGAAAGCTGTCTTCATGGAATTGGATAAGGCATACTCAGGGAATTATGCTACTTGTGGAAGTGATTCTGTCTCACACATGCACACAACCACAAACATACACACATACATATGCACACCATACATACACTGCACTTCCTACCCAGATCAGATTACCAGGCATGAGAGAAAGTGTAAAAGTAAAAACCCTGGTTGTCTTCACAAATGATGGCCACTCTCTCAAGCAGAGATTGCAAAGGACTGCTGGGTTTAAAGTGAGCTGTCATTCTCCAGCAGTTAACTCATTTGTGGAAGTGAGTGATATGTTAATAACAGCCACTGCATGCCCAGAAAAGAGCAGTTTACAGTGCATGTGCAGGGGATAGAAGGCTTAAAAGTAAAAAACTTGATTGTACTTGCAAATGATGGCCCACCGCTCCCAGAACACTCATCCTCTCATTCCCAAGAAGGGCAAAACTGTAGAGTTCTAATCAAGGGAGATACAAGGGCTCAAAAGAAGGAAGAAGAGTTCAGTGGTGAGTACGATCTGAGCCAAAAGAAGGCAAAAATGTGTTGGGTGACTAGAGTACCTTTCCTGGACAGGGCAACAGGCCAAAATTATGACAAAATTCAAAAATGCACAGGGCATTTGCACAAGTCAGTTCTTCTGAACTCAGGAGAAATATGCTGTTAATTAATACTGGAAACATATTTATTACGTAGGAAAAAAAGACAGAATACATGATCCAAATCAACTGTTTCTTGTGTCGAAATCTACAATATTTTGAAATTCTATCAACTATAAAAACAATTTTTTCCAGGTTCCCTCCTTTTTTGTTGATGTTATAGACTCCCTATTGAAATGTTGGCACTGACACACTGAAAAAAAAGACTGAAAAACCAGGAGAAGAGCAAATCTTGAATGTTACCTTTCTCTTTTAAACTTTTTTTTTGCATGGGACAAGCCCCTTTGTACCCTCAAATGTGGGGGGCTTGCCCCCTACACACCCTGAACCTATATGTACCAACTCCAAGATCATCATACTTTATAGAAAAGGGAATATTCCAAGAAATAGCAACCTTGGACTTAGTGTATATATAAGTCTGTTTTTCAAGCCTTCCAGTCTCAGTATTACTGGGACTCTCTAAAGTGGGTCCCAGCATTTCAAATGGATACCAATGTTATAAGTTCTGTAAAAGACTGATTCACAGAAGCGTGTTTAAGGTTCAGAGGCAGTAACAGCAACTCATAGAAGATTTTATAATTTACAACAGGGGGTGCTGACCTCAGAATTAGTTATTCCAGGGATCCCAGCCACCTGCAAAGGAGATGGAAGGGGCATTGTACCACATTAAAAAATCTCATTGAGTTGCCTTCTCTACCTTTCATGTTCAGCTGAGAAAGCTCTGGTGAATCCCAGTACCAAAGGAAGAGACATATGGGCAACTTCCACTGGTGACTATTTGTAGGTGACAACAATTGATGTATGCCACATTTAAAATCAAAAGAACAGTTTATCCTTGGCCCTGTGACACAGAGAGATAATGCTCTGAGTATGACTTAAACAGCCCTGACTGATTTCACTAGCAGCTTGAGATTTGAAATGATGGAGGCAAGGCAGTGAAAGTGAGTAGCCATTGGTGATTTATCCATCCAGGGTAGAGAAAGGCAGTGCAATCCACTGCATCACTGATCCAAATAAGAGTGATGTCGTATTGCATGTAGCAGCCATTGCTTCAGGTGGCTCATCAGAAGCAAGTCTGGGTAGGCTGCCCAGGATATATGCAGGCACCCATAGGGACGTCCCCAGTGCAGGCTTCTAGCAAAGCTCCCAAATACAATACATATGGAATTAATCAAGGTGGGAGGGGACCTGCATATGAATGATGGCCTGCCCAGCATCAAACTCTTTCCTCAGAAGGGGAATAATTGGGCTGACTGGGTACTTGTTTCAGTCAAAAACAAACTGACCATAGGGCTGTCACCCTGTATGTCAAAGAATGTACAGGATCATGTACTTGAGTGGGGGGATGGTCAATATGGTGCCAGGGAGAGAAGACTGACACTGAGGATAGTGAGGAAATAAAAAAAAAAGTCTGATAGTTTACAAGCTGTCATTAAACAATTACCAAACACCCTTATTACAGCTCTGGTGAATTCCTCTTTATCAGTGGTATATATATATATCCATGTGTGTGCATATGTCTGCATGTGTGTGTGTGTGTGTGTGTGTGTGTGTGTGTGTGTGTGTGTATATATATATATATATATATATATATATATATTCCTCCAGGTGATATGTATTCTGTTTACCAAGTGAAATTCAGATAATATCAGAGATTATCTAAAACATGTTGGTGTTCACTGCAGTGAACAGATCAGCATAGACACAAAATACAAGGTCAGACATAAAAAGTACTTTTTCTTAGGAAATGGTTTAGGAAGTCAGAGTACCTTTCCTGAACAGGATATGAGGCCAGAAATGAAACAAATGCAAAAATACAAGGGATAATTAAAAGAGCTCTTCCAAGGATCTGAGGAGAACATGCTCTTGATTAAAGAAAACTGCACCTTCTCCTACAGTTTACCTCAACTCTTGGGTTGCTTTTCTCCCTACAATAAGATTCCATTATTGTGTAGTTTCCTGAAGCCTGCTTGTATTTTATAAAACTTTAATTTCCTTACTTTGGAATCAAAGGAAGGGAAAGACCACCCACTTGTTTTTTAACTTAACTTCTTACATAAGTTCCAGAGGAATTTGTATACATCTGCATCACGTACCACAGACACAGAGAAATTTGTAGTCAGGTACTACTGACAATCTTATACGGTAATTAGTCCTGCTGATGTCAGGAGCTCAGGCAGCTATAAACAAAACTGTTTTCCATTGTCTTTATTGCAGAGATGAAGAGAACACAGATTAAATGTAGCCATGCCTTTCAAAGCAAAACAGAGCAATTAGATCAATCAATGGTTCTAAGGCAGTTGTCACCTCTTTTGACAAATTTACCTAAACAGCATCACAGAATTGAAATGTTACACTTTAAAGTGTTTATTGCTTATACTGCCTTAGATTTTAAGATGACTTGACTGTAGTATCAAGAATGTCTGTGACATTTAGAGAAAAGTCAGAAAATATTTTTCTTATAATTCTTGTAAAGTATCAGCACATTTACCAAAGTGTAGGGGGGGGGACTGTCAGTTCATCTTGGACTACAAAAAGATACTTTGAACAAAGGCCTACAATTTAGCAACTGTTTTGGTTGCAGCTGTATAATTCCTTAGTATATTTATTTATTTTACATTTGTTGACCGGGATAGTCCGACTGGATATATGACCATTTTCAGCAGAGGCCCGAGAAGAAAAGCTCCACACAGATGAACACAAGACAGGCAAGAACAAGATAGTGCAAGTTACAATGGAAAAGACTGGTACAAATTTACATATTCAACATTATCAATCTCAACTGCTGTGGTGGTGCTGCGGTAGCGTTGTCGCCTCACAGTTAGACGTTGCCCTTCGATTCTCAGTTAGAGAATCTTCTGTATGGCGACATGTGTGAATGGGCGTTCCTTCGCTGAAGGTTGTGCATTAGGCCCGGCAAGCCAGTACGTAAAAATCTACTGCCAATCATTAGTGGACCGGAGTTCCGCTGTGGCGACCCCTAACTGGGAAAAGCCAAAAGACACAAACACATTATCAATCTCGAGACAAATCAAAATAAAAACTTTTCAATTATATACATATAATTCACTTCCAGGTTCCAGTTCAAGTACTAAACAATTCCTATTCTTTTATATATCAATTATTGGATATTTGCAATTTTACATAAACTAGTCCTTACTTATTCAGTCAATTGGTTCAGATTTATTTGGCTAGACACTAATGAGAAAGGCCAGGGATACCTCAAATGGTACACCATAGAAGGGGGTAGAAATTAGTCAGGGGTGGAGCAAGGACACAGCCAGCATTTGTTGAGGTATTGAATAAGATTATTTTTGAATAGGGCTAAAGAGGGTTCTGAGGTTAGGTCAGCAGAAAGAGAATTCCATGTTTTACCAACAGCGTTGGTAAACAGAGTTTCCTTGGCTGAGTTGTTAGCTTTAAGTGTGAGAGCTAACATTTTGTTGGAGGATCTGAAAGTTTTGAGGTTATGGTAGGGGGTGAGGAGACTTTTAAGATCAGGTGTGTGTTCTGGCTGGTAAAGGATCTTGTGGACAATAACTAGTTGGTCGACCAGGAGTAGATTAGGTAGTTCAAGCTATCCTAGTAGTTTTAGGTTAAGGCAGTGGTGAGTTCTATGGGCAGAGGCAGTTGCAAATTTGGCAATATGATTATAGCAGACCATGTACTTGTTCAGGTCAGTGTTACTCAAATTTGTGAATAGAGTAGAGGCATAGAGAAGTGTAGAGAGTAGATGTGATTTTCAAACTGTTTTCTGTCTTGCAGCTGACTCCTTAACTGCGTTCCCTCAGCTTGCTCTCTATCAGCCAAGTTTGTCTTTTTCCTCTGTTAAAAGTCCTCCATGCTGCATTAAGCAGTTGCAATGAAACTCGCTCATCACACAGCTCTGTTCTCTTACCTTGCAGTGTCTCCTTATCTGCAACCTATCAGCCAAGTTTGTCTTTTTCCTCTCCATACTGACAGCATACTGTTAAAAGTCTTGCATGCTGCATTAAACGGTTGCAACAAAACTCGCTCATCACACAGCTCTGTTCTCTTACCTTGCAGTGTCTCCTTATCTGCAAAGTAGGTTGGCTTAGTTTTTACATTTTACAATATACTTATTTAAGGCACTATCTACTGTACCCTCTAGCAAGTTGGTATTCTGTAAAGTAGTTTGGCAGCAAGGAACCCCCCCCCCATTTCTTAATAGACTGCCTGTTAGTTTCAACAAACTTATGTCTATTACATGCTGGACTCGTTAGCCTGTGTTAAGATATTTCTTACCCAGCCTGTTTTAAGTTATTTCTTACCTGATAGTACTACACAACAAAACCTCTTTTTCTTACTATGAACAGTACATAGCCTTATTCCGTTAGAGTTTTTTAGTGATTGTTTCTGGACTGTGCTTGACTCTGGGCTTGGCTCAACCTGCTCCATCCACCCTCGCTTCGCTTGGCCTCACTTCGCTCTTCTCCCACCCACCCCCCATATAATTTCCTTTATAGCTAACTACTTTGCACCTCCCACAACATACACCCACCCCCTCCTGTCTTTCACTCCATAATAGACTATACCTCAACCCTCTTGTTGCTGCAACAAAATATTCTAACTTCACCCCCCCACCACTGGTACTAGCTGGTATACACTATTATCCACTATCTAACAGACCACAAAACTGTACTCCCATGCATTTTATTAACTAAAAACACCCTACAATATGTACTCCTCCAAGAGTAAATTCTATGCATTTCTGACTACATCCATCCTATTACTGCCTGTCCAACTCCTCCTCCTTATACTCACATCACTTAACATCCACTTACACCCCAAACATATTTCCCCTACAAACCCAAATTGGTGTAACCATATAAATAATCACCAAATCTTCACCATTTCTCCATCTATCTTCTCATTAAATACTCCCTTACCAAAATATACTTACCTAACATCCATCTCATGCCTACCAAACACAAAACCAAATACTGCACCCCCACTGCTAATATGCTCAGACTCATCTACCTCCACAAAAACATTCTCTTAGCTGGAGACATCCATCCCAACCCTGGTCCAATACACTCCACTGCTAGCCCTCCTAATCCCAAAGTCAATAATCTCCAAAAAAAAAAAATATTTCCTTCTATTCAATAAACACTAGGAGTATTCTGAACAAAGTAAGTGAACTACTGCTTGGATCTACCACCATATTCCTGATATCCTTGTTCTGAGTGAAACCTGGTTGAAATCCCAACACCATGACATAGAGATCTTGCCCTCTGGCTATAGCAAACACCATCTAGATCAACCAGAAAGGAAAGGTGGAGGGGTTGCTATCCTACACTCTAACCACCTTACCATTTCTAACTCTACTTTTACAACCCAAGCCTTCTCCTCAGCCAAAATTTTATCTGTAAACTTAAATATTAATAGCCATTCCACTATCACCATTGTAGCAATTTACATTCCACCAGGTGATAATATCCCCCTAATGGAAAATATGCTTGCTCATATCTCCCAACACATCCCAAATGAAACTATCATTCTTAGGGATGTTGACATTAACTGGCTATCTCTCTCCTCTCAAATCTCCTCACAACACCTTAATCTCTATGGCTTTACTCAACTCATCTCTGATCCCACTTATTTCAATAACTCCCACACAGCCTCATCTCTCCTTGACTGGATTCTTGTCTCTCACCCTTCCAAATACCATAACCCTGAAATGCTACCAAATTCCCTAAGTGATCACTGTCCAGTAAAAATACTAAGATACACATCCCATCAAGCTAAACCTCAAAGGTTTATCAAACACAGACAACTAACAAACTTTAATCCTGAAACTCTCAAATCTTTACTATCAAAAGTGAACTGGAAACCCTTAAAACTACTCCCCTTGGATGAAGCTGTCCACTTTTTTAACTCCACTTTCCGTAGTATTTTAAATTCTCTGGCACTCCTTAGAATAGTCTGCATAAAGTCCAACATATCCCCATAGCTGACTGTAAACACATGTGCACCATTAAAAAAAAAAAGACAGAGCATGGAAAATTTGGACTAAAATTAAACATCAACCAGACCTCCAGAAATATAAAGAACTTAAAAATCTTGCCAAAAGTCACATAAATAAAGATAAGAAAAACTTCTATAATAATCCATCTTCTACCTTTAAATCCAACCCTAAAAAGTTCTGGCACTCTATAAATCAAATACTACACCCAGGTATGCAAGCCTCCCCTAACTCTCTTCCTGACAAAACACATGAGGAAAGTGCCTCCATATTTAACAACTACTTTATAGACTCAATATCCAAATTACTAAATCAAGACATAAACCATCCCACCAACAATAACAGACGTAATAGCTCAAACTTCCATCAGTAGTAACCCTACCACTACCTTCTCCCTCAAACCTGTCTCCACTAACTATATTAAAACTCTACTATCTGAATTAAAACCTTGCTCCACATCCATAGACAACATTCCCTCCCCATTTCTTCAGCCTGCTGCTGATGTACTTGCTTTCCCAGTTTCTATTCCAATAAACCACTCTATTATGGAATCCACAGTCCCTTCCATCTGGAAGCAATTCTACACCTTTCCAATACACAAAGGAGGAAACTCCACAGATATAACTAATTTTAGACCCATAGCCATACTCACACCACTCTGCAAAATTCTGGAAAAATGTATACACAATCAAGTCTTACACTACCTTCTGCAAAAAAATCTACTCACACCTACCCAACATGGCTTTTGTCCCACGCACAGCACTATAACAGCTCTCCTGTCTTTCCTAAACTCTGTATCACTAGCTAGAGACAGTAATAAATGCATTTCCTGTCTCTTCATTGACCTCTCTAAAGCCTTTGATACAGTCTCTCATAAAATTTTTCTCCTTAAACTAGCAAACTTACACTTCTCTCCATCCACCATATCTTGGTTTAACTGCTATCTCTCTGATAGACTCCAATCCATCAAATGGCTCTCAGTTTTCTCCCCTCTTCTTCCTATTAAAACGGGTGTTCCACAAGGCTCCATCCTTTGGCCACTTCTTTTTAACATCTTTACCAACCTTCTCTACTCTTCCTGTCCTGGATCCTCACTGATACAATACACAGATGATTCTACACTTATCTCTATTGCTGAATCACCAACTCAACTAAAATCAGGCACAAAGTCCTCTTTTAACTCTGTAGAAAACTGGCCATCTGAAAACCAACTTATCCTTAATCCAAAGAAAACCAAATTACTACTTTTTCTCCCTTAAAACCTTAACCACATAAAGTCTCCCTTCTCCATACTGTCACAAAATAATGCTCAAATACAGGTAGACACCAGTACAAAACTTTTAAGTGTTACTATTGATGATAAACTAACCTTTGATTTACATGTCAATAACTGTATCCGAAAAACACATCTCAAGCTAGGTCTCCTCTATAGAAACAAAAAATATCTTAACCAAAACAGCAAAACTAACCCTTTCAAATGCCTACCTCTTACCCACTTTACTTTATAGCTCCCAAATTCTCACCAGCCTCAAGACTAGACTACTAAACAAGTTAGAAACAACTTATAACAGGATTGCCAGATTTGCTGCCCAAAATTCTTACAAGTCCCATCACTGTCTCTCACTAAAAGAACTAAATTGGCTAGAATTACCTAACCTGCTTTGGTATAATCAATTTCAGATTATTCATTCCATTCTCTACAAACACTCTTTCTGTCCAACTATCTCCTCTCTAATCTCTCATTACCCACCCACTAGATTACTCCGCAGTTCTGAACAAGGCATACTAAAAATCTACAAACCAAGGACCAAAATGGGTCACCTAGTCTATAGCTTTAACCCTTCCAAGGCCTGGAGTTGGTGAAGCACTCTCCAAGAGGAAAAAACGCTGAGAGAAGAAGGGAGCCACTTTTGAGATTTTAAGTATTTTTTCTCTGTTTATTTGCTAAGTTTTTCTGCATAGCTGCCTAGCTTGAGCATTTTCTGGCTTGTTAAACTTGATTTCTGTATTAGTAGCTGTATTTAGAGCACAACCAAAAGCTGTTTGCTGAATTTCCTGTTTGCACTTAATTTTAAATCGTTTTTTTCTTAAAACTTGCATATTTTCTGTCCTTGACCTAGCACTCTTGTGTGGGGTCATTTACTGCACTGTTATAACTTGATATTATTTGTGAACCTCTGCTATCTCTGTAAAAACAAAAAAAAAAAATCTTGCTTTTTCCCACTTTTCTGAGAGTTAAAAAGTTCAGTTACAGGCTTGCTGTTCCTGAACTGTTTGAAAGTTTCTGTGAGGCCATTTTGCTTGGGCTAAAGGAGGGTCTCTCTGTTGATCAGTGGCAGTGAATAACATTGAGCAGCTTCCCTGCCCCGGTAGAGGTGGTTACTGACTTGAAACTGTAGTTTTATTGTCCCTTTTGGGTCTATTCCTGCTTCTTTCCAGCCCCTGCTATCAAGCACGCTTTAACGTGCTTAGCGGAGTTGCCACTAGAGCAGCATTGGGCAGCCCGGTTAAACAAGGTTAAACTCTTTCTGGCTCCAGAAAGTCTGTTCTTCAATTTTTCCCTTAGAACTGCTCTGTTAGGAACCTAAACAGTTTACACCTACACTAAAAAGTGCAGCACTTGTTCCAAATAGCTTTTTCTTCTCAAAAAGCTCAGCACTTGTCTTATAAGCATATCCCTTGTCTTATAAGCATTCTCTTTGCAGGTCAAGCACTCCTATATTATACAAATCTCTCACTAGCAAAACCCCCCAGGAGTGCCCACTTCCCTGCTAAGCCCACTACTTTTCTGTCTCATACCAACTCATAATTCTTTCTAGCATGTCGAAGGGTCAGTTGCTGGCGTTCTCACCTGCCCAGTTGGTGAATCTGGGAATTCTGAGACAATGTTACAATTGCCTCATGTACACGGACAACCCTCTCCTCCTCCCACGTAACACTAACACTTGTGAGAGATGCAGCTATTTAGCCAGACTGAAGGCTGAGCTCTCTCAACTCAGGACTGGCAAGACCAGGCAGGAGGAGAAGGCAACTACACACACCACAATACCGGTCTCACATAACTCAACCACACCACTGAATCAAACACATAAACACACTAAGACATACTCAGAGGCTCTGAGTAAAATTTACCTAAACAGCAGAGGCCTCCAAAGCAGACACCCAAGCAACTGCAAACTCAATACACCACACAAACAACACATAAACAACAAAATCAGTGTGCAAAGCAGTCACTGCCCTTAAGGCCAAATACAACACCAAACATACTTGTCATAGGTGACGCCATAGTCAGACACACTGGCGTCCGCTCACCAGACTGAGTAAGGAGAAGGTCAGAGTAAGCTGCCTGTCGGGGGCTAGAATCCGCCACATAACGCAAGCACTCAGGTCTCTCAACAGCAGGTACAAGTACGACTCAGTCATTGTCCACGCTGGTGTGAGCGACCTGAGGCGTACCTCCTTGGACTACATGAAAAGAGACATTGAGGAGCTCTCTGATTATGTAGCCCAGGCAGGTATGACCCTGACCTTGAGCAGTATCCTACCTTCACCTAGAATGATGCCACAATACAGTGATAAGATGATCAGCTTTAATAATTGGCTTAAATTCTGGTGTCATTCAAAGGGGATCAATGTCTGTCTGCCTGGGATGACATGCTGGACAAGCCATGCTGCTTCGAGGGCGGCTTGCACCTGTCACCCCTAGGCTTCTGGATATTGGCAAAGGCTCTTGCCACCCCCATAGTGCCTTTTAGGCAAGGCTCAAATTCTAAACCTACCACCCTAGAACACAAAAGGAAAAAACTAAGGGTAATGCTGTTCAATGCCAGAAGTCTCAATCTCAAGATGCACGCTTTTCGAGGCCCTTCTCAGTATGGAGAACATCGATGTCTGTGCTGTGACAGAAACCTGGTTCAAGGCTCCTGAGAGCACCCCAGCACTATCAGGTTTCACCTCATATCATGCGTTCCGGCCCCAAAATCCGGACAACACCAAGAAAGGAGGTGTCCATATTCATAAAGGACACCCACACCTCAAGGCTGGTGGCAACGCGATGCATCGGAGACCATCCAGGTGCAATTAACCATAGGCAAGACTGCTCTGCAATTTGTAGCATGTTACAGGCCACCCTCTCAAACTCAGGAACCTCACATGGCCTTCCTGAAAACATTGGAGGGATAAATGTATCTCCAAACACCATCATACTAGGTGACTTCAACTACCCTAATATAGACTGGGAACACTACTCAAGCCCAAACACTCTAGCCCAAAGGTTCCTGGAGTTCATAAACTCAAATGCCATGGAACAACTAGTCACCATCCCCACAAGAGGAGAAAACATACTTGATCTCATCATCACGAACATGGGATCACAATGTTCAACACCCTAAGTATACCCCTCACTGGTGAGATCAGATCATAAACTAATCTCGCTGGAGCTCCTCATCCCGCCCCCACCTGAAATAAAAAAGACCACAGTGAAAAACTTCTCAAAAGCCGACTTCACACTTCTAAAAACTAGTGTGGTCTCCTTTAAGGCCCCTGAGCCAGTGGTAAACATTACTCAAACCACTGAATCACTTACAAATGCCTTCTACCAGCACCTACAGGACTGCATGGATCAGGCAATCCCAAACAAAACTAAGACTCTTTGTACCAAAGGCAAGCGTCCAGTCTGGTGGACCCCAGCCATAAGACCTTCTTTAGCTATGTTAGAAACCTAGGAGGAAACTCCCAGATATGCACAGAATTAGTTCAAAATGATGTGAAGATTACTGAACCTACACACATTGCCAACATACTGGCTGACAGGTTCAGTGCAAACTCCCAAAAGGAGAGATATCTATACCAGAGGATTGTAGCCCCCCAAACATCTCCAACGCCCAGGTGAGAACTGCTCTCTCCAAAGCAAAAACACAGCATCCATGGGACCGGATGGTGTCCCGGCTGTGTGCTCCACGAACTCAATGAGGAATTAAACCCAGTTAGGACAGCTGTTTAATATTAGGCCCACCTCAGGATATGTACCCAAGGAGTGGCGCATGGCGACTGTGGTCCCACTTCACAAAGGCGGTGCCTCCACCGACCCTGGAAATTACTGTCCCATTAGCTTGACAAGCCTTATCTGCAAAGCCATGGAGAGGATCATAATGGAACTCATAAATAAAGACATAGGGAACTTGCAGACTTTGGATCCAACCCAGTTTGGCTTTGTCAAAGGCAGATCATGCCTTTTAAACTTGGTTGACTTTTGAGACAGTCACCAAGGCCATTGATGAGGAAAGGCAGTCCATACAGCCTACCTCGACCTGGCAAAGGCCTTCGACACAATACCCCACTCAGGTATCATGAAAAACTCATCAGCTTGAATGTAAACCCATACATCACAAGATGGGTTGCAAACTGGCTAAGTGACAGAACCCACAGGGTCAGAGTTGCTGGAGCCATGTCAGACTCAAAGCCTGTCACAAGTGGTGTCCCACAGGGCTCAGTCCTGGGCCCACTCTTGTTCGGCATCTACTTTTCTGAAGTACAAGCAAGCGCAGGAGGGTTATGGCTGACAAAGTTTGCAGATGACTGCAAACTGGCCATAGTGAAAACACATCTGACACAGATATCCTTCAGAAGGGCCTCACAGAGGCGGATAACTGGTGCCAGAGCCATGGCCTAAAGTTAAATGCCAAGAAATGCATAGTCATACCCTTGGGAAAAACAAGGTTACCCCTAGCTACCATATAGGTGGCAATCCACTGAGCACAGAAGAAGTCATCAGGGATCTGGGGACCCAGGTTGACAGTAGCCTTCGTTTGACACTCATGTTGCTAAAGTAGTTAGGAAAACCTTCTACATTGCCCACCTGATCATGAAAGGATTCACATCTAGATCAAGGGAGGTCATCGTCCCCTGTACTCATCACTCATTAGACCTATGATTGAGTACAATGCCCCATTCGAATGTATCTGACCCAACACCTGCAGCAGCTGGAAAGGTCCAAAAGTTCCTCACCAAAAGGATAAAGGGTCTCAAAAATATGTCTTATGCTGCCCGACTGAAAGAACTCCAGCTCTATTCAGTCTCATACCGCTTGCTCAGAGGTGACCTGTGCCTGACATATAAGGCCATGTCAAACCCAGATTTGATGAATATGCTTCACCTCAAAAAATCTAGATCCCTCAGAACCACAAGGGCGGGAGACTTAAACCTTGACATGGTTATTAATAGAACGTGCTGGAGGGACAGATTCATCACCCAGAGACTCCCTATGCTGTGGAACAAAATCCCGGTACATGTGAGGCAGAGCATCTCGCTGGCCTTGTTCAAGAAGAATCTTGACCAATGGATGGGAGATCGCAGATATACCCCAGGGATTACTTCAGTGTCACTGCTTGACAGAGGCACAGCAAAATAATAGGCATAGTTTTATTCAAACTAAAGGGGTGGCGAAAGCCAAATAACTATGGGCTAGGCTTATAAATGCCCTTGGGCAGATAGCCTAGTATGAACCTATGAACCTATGAACCTATAAGACCCCTTGAACATCCCAATCAATTCAAAACCACTACAAAAAATACCTTCATGAAAAATGGACTTGCTAATGTAATTATCCCCTGTAAACACTCCCCTATAACCTTTTCTCTTCCTTCCCTTCAGTAAACAAACTTACTACTTTATCTTCTCCTCTTGGTACATCACTGTGCAAACATAACTAGTAAAATATTTCAGCTATGTAACTATTGCACTATCATGTATATAATATGTAATTATGAATGTATCCCTCTGAAGAATGTTTTTCTATATGTATTTCACTTGCCACAGTTTAATGTATGACACTGTAATGCAATAATGTGTGGTACTGATGAATGTAATGTGTGGCTCTGTAATGCAGTAATCTGTGGTACTTATTAATGTATTTTGATGTGTATTCAATATGTAAAATTTCTATTTTCTGTTGGAGCTTTTCTCCTCGGGCGTCCGCTGAACATGGGCATTTGTAGCCCAGTCGGACAAACCCAGTTAACAAATATAAAATAAAATAAATAAGTAAATGTGTGCGAGCAAGAGTAGTTCTGGCTAGGGGAGTTAAAAAGGGTTTTATCCTGTATAGAGCGCACAGTTTTTTATTAACTGTTTAAACTGTATGGTTGATATGCATGTTAAACCTCAGGTTGTTATCAACTATTACTCCTAGGAGTTTAGTAGAGGGATCTGGCGAGATAATAGAACCACCCCTTGATTTAACAGAGAAGGTTAGAGTGGAGGACCTGCGAGATGGAAAGAAAAGCAGCAGTTTCGTTTTTTTGGGGATTTACTATAAGACGGTGATAGAGGAGCCAATTTTCAACTGCATTAAAAGTATTTTGAGATAAGGCCAATAGCTCTTCAGGGGATGTGGCAGAACATATTAGGGTAGAGTCGTCAGCATACTGAATGCAGGTAGCTTGTGGTACTACCTTGTGCAAGTCATTAATGAATAAGGAAAATAGGAGGGGTCCTAAGATGGATCCTTGTGGAACTCCGAGTGCGATGGGTAGAAGGGTAGATAAGTTATTTTTCCAAAGGACTGCCTGCTGTCTACCATTCAGATATGATTTAAACCACTGTATGGTCTGGGTATGTAGGGAATTAGATTGTAAGGTTTGCAAAAGCAGTTGATGGTATACCATGTCGAAAGCTTTGGAATGGTCTGGGAAGATAGCTGAGGAAAGTATCACTATTACGGTTTTGGTTTATGACATTTGTAATGGAGAATAGTGCAGTGGTGGTACTATGGTTCAGTCTAAAGCCATGTTGAGAGTTTGTCAGGAGATTGTTCACTAGGAGATGGATCAGGAGTTGTCTATGGATAATTTGTCCATGATTTTGGCTAGTGGAGACAAGATAGCTATCGGTCTGTAATTTGAGAGGTCAGTGGAACTGCCTCCCTTATGGAGCAGAATAACATGGGAAATCTTCCAGATAGTGGGAATGGTAGCTTCCGATATAGTTATGTTTATCAGAATGGATATTGGCTAGGCTACCACATCAGCTGCTTTTTGTAGGTACTCTGCAGGGAGGAGGTCTGTGGCTAGGGTGGTTGGTTTTAGTTTACTAATTAGTTTTTGAATAAATGAGGTTGAGACTGGTTGAAGTTTAAAGATGTTTTGGGTACTGGATGTAGTAGCAGTTGGATTAGGTCCACTGGGGGATAATGTATTAGCTAGTTGTTGGATGGTTTCAGTAAAGAAGTTATTAAAGGAATTGATGACTTCTGCAGGGGATTTAGTGTTAGAATTTGTGGGGATAGGGGTGGAGTATTGTCCTGGGTAAAGAAGCTTATTTAGACCTCCCAGAATTTTTGTGGTTTATTTTGGTATTTTATTGTAGGTGGCAATAGTGTTTTTTTATCGGACATAACAGATTTTTTTAGTATCATTCCTTAATTGTCTATAATATAGTGTAAAGCAAGCCCTGAGATAGTCACAAATGATGGCCATTCAAGAAATAAAGGAAACAGTCTTGTTGCAGACAGTATAAAAATGACAGTAATTGACACTAATTCCATTATATGTCATGGGAATACACCACTACTTATGTCTAGCATGACTCATATAAAACAGCCTTGAAATGGATACTGGGAAATGGAAAGGCTTGAAGAAAAATAAGATCACATTGATATGTCAAGCCCCAGCGACAACCATTTTGCAGAAAACATATTACAGTTCTATAAGGAGCAGTCAGACTGATTTTGAGGTGATACAATAACTCAGAAAAGAGAGAGAGTGAGTGAAAAAATAGACTTTTTTTAATTCTATGGTGGAGTTTTCATTTAAGTAGGACTTGCAAATTATCCATTGCATAAGAAAACAGCAGATGAGTGTGCCAACTGATCTTTGTAGTTCTAGCAATTGTAAAGCCATACTTTCTTTGACGTTCCTTCCTTGTTATAATTCATGCTGTAACATGGTGTATGAATGATTGCTTCACAGAAGCCTGTTTGTTTGAGTCTGAAAAGTGGAAAAGACATCTCACTGAGGGTTTCAAGGTTTGGTGACCTTGGAGTTAAGTTATTTCACTTAGGTAATTGAGGGGTCCCAACTCCTGCAAAGAAGATGTGTGGGTCTTTGGTCCACATAAAAATGAATAAATACATAAAAGAAACCTCATTTAGTTGTCTGTTCTGTCTTTCATGCTCAGCAAAGCAGGTTTGGTTGAACCCATCTTCCACTGAGTGTTTTACACCATCTATATTTCTTTCTGATGATATGCCATCTATTTACCACATGAATATCAGTATTACTTTCAGCTGATATCTTAACATTCCTCTCTCTTGCCTGCCATGCATAGATCAGTACATTTATTTTTATAAAACCACCCATTGCAGTTTACAGGTTATATTACTTCCCTGATTTCTAGGTCACCCACAATAAGAAGGCTGCATCTACTATTCACAGCAGGTTACCTGCTTATCAAACAGATAACTTGTTTAACAAATTCCTTGTTTTCTATAAGGCCAGAATATATTTCTGATTTAACAGTTGTCCTCTTCATAAGTTGGTTACCTTCAAGGCAAAATGCTGAGTTGTTCTTTAGAAATACTTCTCGCAGAACCATCAAAAGCAGGGGACTCAATATTCAAACCTATACAGATGCAATAGCCCTGAGGGATAGTGTCACTTAAAATGACTTTAAAATTAGTTCTCAGTAAGTTAATGTTCTTCTGCAAACCTCTCAGCAAAATGCTGTCCTCCTGAGAATTAATTAAACTGTTGGGATTTTTTTTCAGTGTCAGCTTTGTGAAACTACAATAAAGTTAGCTAAACTGCAAAGAGTAAGCTGAAATCTTCTGTCAAGGTAACACATTCAGCATGTACTAATGCTATAAAGGCAGGGAAATTGGCAGCCAGGAAATGGATGTCAGACCACATCCATGATGCCCAGACATAAGGATTTTATCTATAGTTTTTGTTTTCCTGATGATGCTGTACTGCTGCAGAAGTAAAAAAAAAAAAAAAAATCCCCAATGGATAAGACAGACAGGCTGTTTTTTTTTTTTTTTTTTTTTTTGAAAACTTCAAAACTTCAAAACTGTTACACTGTTACTAGAAACATAAAATCGTGAATCTGCACATTTTGTAAATGGCATGCTAAGTCACATTTTTGTTTTTTTAACAATTGCTGATTTATTTCTGCACATATTACCTCAGCTCTGGCAAATGAAACAAATATCAGAAACTCTGCTGTGAAGTAACTGTTAGTCTAAAAGGAGATACGCAAATTAATCTCCATACAGATTTATGAGCAATGCTGCTTACAGCTGGCTTAAAATATGCATTATGGATGTTAAATACATATTGCAAATACCTTTCTGGAATGTGTGTTAAATGTGCTTGAAAATTAATAACAAAAAATCCATCTTTAATTAAAAAATGTATACATAACTTACTGATTAAACATTGTAGTAAATGAGCCACTGCTATAGATAGCCAGGGTGACCTGTGGGAAATATGCCTTGCAAGGGGATGTCTGCATATACTGTCAATGCTCTCAATAAATTTGTTTTTTCTAATTACAGTTACAGTGAAACTTCATTGAAAAAAGCAATTAATCATGTCCTAAGTAAGGGAGATGGGTGAGGGAAATAAGGGATGGAGCTGAGAGGGCAAACAAAAAAGTTGTAGCTGATGCCTACATCACTGAAATATTAAGCTACATTTGTAAATTTTCTTTTAATTTTTTTTAAATTTGAACTGCCATAGTACTATACCATCTGCATATACATTTGCAGAAATTTAGATATCTTCCCAAATAGGTAATTAAAATTTCAAATTTTCTTGGTTATTTTACAAAAACCTGAATTCTAAGCTTTCAAAGACTACTGTCTCGAAGCCTGGGATTCAAGCGTCTTGTAGTCCATTTACCCTCAGACTTAAATATGAGTTTGGCAAGTAGCTGATGCACCTTACCTGCGCATGTTATTTGAGTTTGAACGAGGTAAATGCTGTAGCCTTGGGGAGAGAGGAAGAGGAGGAGGGGAGTATAGATTAGGGCTGAAATGGGGAAGTGGATTTAGGTTTAAGGAGCTGGAGGAGTGCTTTAGATTTAGGGAGTGGGTGTGGGAGTGGATTTTTAAGGTTAGGAAGCAATAAAGGAGTCTCAGGTTTTGGGAGTGAGAGCGGAGTTATATACAATAGTTAGGAAGCATCGGGAAATTTAATTTTAGGGAGGGGGACAGGATTTTTAGGGAAAAGGAGCAAGGACACAGGTTAGGAACTGGTGATGGGTTTTAGGGTTAGGAATAGGGCTGTGATAGGACTTTACAGTTTAATCAGGCCATTTGTTGGGAGTACAATTGAGCTAATGGGAATTAAAGCACTTTCCTTTTCGAGCAAATGGCAGCAAGCATGTTGCAAAACCCAATTTTATCCATTTTTCCTATATCTCTTAACTGTTCAGATTTTTGCAGAATGTTCAGATTTTTGGTCTACTCCTCATAAAAATTTGTCATTTTCTGTCAAATCACAGAGATGATCTGAAAATTTAAGTCACTAAATAATGATACACATTTGAGTTTCAGACTTTAGATTTTTCAGAAAATGTATATTAACATAAATCCTTTTACTCTAGCAACTTTCTAAATTTATAAGAGCAATATTTAAAACATGTCCCAATTTTTAGACCTTTGTTCCTCAATTTTGTCAGGCTTTGTCCGGGTTTCTTGCACTGAGAAGTTGAGAGGTACTATATGTGAATTCTCCATGCATAACAAAATACCTCCTTTGTCCCTGGGTGAGGATACTACACTGTAAATTTAGAGTATCCTTGGTGTCTTTAGGTGTGGCAGAATTATTTCCTGTTATGTTCTCCAATTTGTGTTGATTACATTTTTTAATGAGGTCAGGACCATATTTGTGGAATAATTAATGTTATGGCATGCTTCATGCTTTTTTCTCTATCATGCCATATAAGTAAATTCATTGTATAGCATTAGGGTCATTAACAACACTGTTTCAGTAGTGGTGGATGGGGACCCAACCATAGCCTACTACTGATTGAGACTACAGCTGTTTAATCCTGGAAATATTCTTCATGTGGAAACAGGAAGCTTTGACAACAACAAACACTTAGTCCCAAAATGTCACTTGAGACTCCAGGATCCCGCCTAGGTTATGCATTTTATTTTTATTTTTTTTTACATGTTCAAGCTTATTACTTTCAAAAAAGATGTGGTTTTGGAGTAACACATGAGTTGAATCTCTCAGGGTAACATAGACAAGCATGGTTCAATTTTGGAAGTATTTCATTTCAACTGATTTGAAGTAAGTCATGAGGAAATGGTCTCAAGGCCTTCAACAAGGGCACGTATGTTTGCCATTTTTTCTTGTGGAAATAAGATGTAAAGTTCAGTGTCATTAGTATAATGATGGTATGGAAAACCCCTTGCCATTAAAAGATCTCCTAAAGAAGGCATGTACACCATGAATAGAAAAAAGCCCAAGACTGACCCTATGGCACTCCACAATAAAGGCGGTATGTGGAAGGAGTCCAAATACTTGAGTTCACTTTTTATGTACCGCCAGTTTACTATGAAGAAAACCATTCTAAAACTGTAGAAGGAAATGTCACACTATGATCTTAAATGTTTGATCAATATGATATGATCAATGGTGTCAAATGCAGCTGACAGATCCTAAAGTACCAGTACTGATTAGCACCACAAGCCTCTTGTTATAAGGAGATTTACAACTACCAAAATGAGGGCAGTCTGTATGCTGTAATGTGTTTGAGACAATGACTCAAATGGGCCCATGATCTCAATGGCAGTGAGACATGACTCAAATTGCACAAAGTCAACCTTCCTGATACCCTTGCCAAGAAATACAATGTTAGAAATATGACAGTAGTTATCAAGAATGTTAGAATCAAAGGAAGGCTTTTTTTCAAATTGAGAACACTAAGGCTTTCTTCAAGGCTGAAGGAAAAAACACTCTCAATGAAAAAACAAAACTGGACATAGCACAGTGTGGCTGGCTAAAACGATTCTAGACACCAAGGACCCAGGCTGAAAATTGTGGAGCACAAACGTAAGATCACTGGCAATAACTGATCATTATCAGGAATATCAAGCATGTGGAAGAAGTCATCAAATTCCAAGCAACTATTAAGTCTCGTGGGGTCAGGAAGAGGAAGAGCTCACCTGACATCAGCAATCTTGCTGGGAAAATCTGAGCAACCAATCTGCATTGTAATGGAGTTAAAGCTGAATGAATAGCAAGGGAGGCTGAACTGCACTACCTGTCAACCACACACAAGGGCATGGCTGGCATGTTCTCCACTGTAGAGCTCTTTCTGTACAGATAAGCTGCACTGTTATAAGTGATCTCAACCTAGTATAAATCATGGTGTTCATCCAGGCCTAGTTTTTTACACACAGACCAGCAAACAACTAGAGATGTTGCAGCCTGTGTCTTCTCTGATGCAGGATTATGAGCTCATGGTCTAACTATTGCTCATGCTTCCTGCTGAAGATAGGATGAGTATGGCTTTCAGTTAGGACATCAAGTGCCAAAATTACTGTCATCAGTCAAGGCATCCAGATAATCAGCATTACCCTCAAAGACCAATTAAAGGAGCATGAAGGATAACATATTAAAAATAATGTGGCTGGTAGCGTAGATCAATCTCAGTTCAGGATCAGGGGAAGTAAAAATGGGGGAATTCCAGTCCAAAGTGGACAAAGAAATGGTTCAATCATGAGACTAGTTCCACAACCAAATCAAAGGCCTTTCACATCCAACAGGAAAATCAAATTTAAGGTATTGACGAAGTTATGTGCTAGAGAAGTAATAACCTGAGCAACCCCCAAATAACTCATAATGCAACTGAACTCTTTAGGCAGAGCTTCTGATTTATCATTGGCCTATATATCAAAGTAAACAAGTACAGCAAAGTATTGGCAAGCAAAAAGTGAGCACTTAAGGAAATCAGTAAACTCTTGTAGGAATGTCCCTACATAAATGGGTGGATCAGAGATATGGAGAAATGTACACTTTGCTCCCACAGCAAAGACAGATTCAGGGGAGTTGGTCAACATAGAAGCAACGAGTCAGCCGAAGACTGGAGCCAAAGCAGACTGTAACCTTAATCCCTGATTCTGCCTTGTTTGATGCACTGTATCAGAGATATGGCTGACACTGCAGCAGCTGCCAAAAGGAAACAATTATCAAGACAGGTCTCAATGCTAAAAGCTAGGTTGACAATAAGCAATAAGCCACATATAATTGATGTCTTCTTTCATATTCATCTCACACTAGATTAGAATACTCTAAAATGGTCCAAAGGAGGTTGTGTTCCCTGTTACTTGTCACTGCTGGAAATGCTAGACCGTAGATGAGACAAATCAGGAAGACTCCCCAACATTTCACCCAAGATGATAATGGCGAAACCAGTTTCCCACCAAGAAAATGCACATAGGAGCACTCCCATTTGCCTTCATCTGCTAGCTCCACATTGTCTGCCCAAAATAAGCAATTACACACAAATCTGGGGAAAAAACAACTATCAGGTATGAGGAAATTAAAAGGTACACCTCAAATGAATTTGATTTATCACAATGAATGCCAGTAGCTATAGTTGTCATCACAGCAGCACACAACAGTAATAAAATGCTCCACTATCTGTTGGTAACGAAATGCTCTACTATCTGTTGATCTGTCATGTGGTTGGTAAGTTCAGAAGAATCGATTCTGACAGCTGTTCCCATAAGTCATTTATGTAATATATTTGTCTACTATTCACAAGTACTTTACGATATTAAACATGGGGCAACATATTAAAAGGCAATAAAGTTTAAATGAATTTGAAAAAATAATGAATGAGCAGTTTCTGACCGCAACACTGCCTTCTCTTGTTATCACTCTGTCTCTGTCTCATCTCCTCATAGGGAGGCTCACTCCATACATGAGAGCAGAATGTCTTTACTTCCTGTTTGCAATTACTGCACCAAATGGAAACCAAATACCAGGATCAGGCTGTTTAATCTTTCACAGGTATTGGAATTTTACTGTTGACTTCCTGATCTGCAATTGAGAGTATTTTAATGGGCTTCCTCATACCTTGACATGTTTCTACTAGAAGTACTTGACTCAAGGAGATCAACTCTCCAGTGATGAATTCCTCAGTTGCTTTTTTTCATAGGAAATTGCTGCCAGGAAATGACTGCGAGTATGGATTCCAAGTGTGTACCTATCATGATTCCTTTGCTTTTTTTTTTTTTTTTTTGGATTTTCCCTTATCCTTGGGGTTGTGTAAATGTGGAGTTGGTATGAACTGGTATCTATAAGTTCAAAGGTTGGGAAAGCTTATCCCCATATGTGAGACAGGGAGGTTTGCCCCCTGCAAAAAAAAAAAAATTCATGAAGTTGAATTTGTTCATTTGGCTCCCCAGTTAATTGTATCTTAGAGATTCATAACTGAAACATTTACAACTGCCTTTAAAACAGGAATGAAAAAAAATGTACACACTTGTTTAAAAAGACATTGCAGACAAGCTCATCTCATTCTGAAACAAAATGGGCTAAGAGACCTGGTGGGATACAAATGGACTGCATACTTGATCAGAAATCCAAATCATATCCCAGTCTCCAAATCTAGGACAGAATGTTGTGAAAAACCTAACATAGCCAGAGCCTTATCTTCTACCTTACTAGAGTGGAAATCTTGCACTATTTCCAAAGAATCTGTTTTACCACCAGAAGTTCTGATACAAGCCGAAATGTACAAGATTTCTTTTCTACTTAGATTTCAGAACAAAATTAACACAGGTGGATTGCGAAAAGCAGTCTAAAACATGCAGTGGTCGTATTAGCTTTTGAATGGAGATTCCAAGCTTCTTTGAATCCCAAATGAAGTTCAATTTTTTTTTGCAAACATTTCATCTGAGGTGAAAGAAAGACTTTTCAGATTCCTGCACATAAATATTTAGAGTCTTTATTTTAGCCAAAAATGTAAGCTTAAGAGACTTGCATCTATCCAGTTGTCATTGAACCAAGGAAATAAAACGGAGTCAGATGTGCTTGGTAAATTCTGTTTCATCCTCACCCAGCCTGATTCTCTAATAAGACAGCTATAAAATGGTTGACTGAGAAGAGATTGAATCTGTTTTAAACAAGACTCATTTAGTAGAAACAGGATTCACATTGATCTACTGAAGCCAGATTTGATGAATGCAAATAAAACAAAACCAGTTTGCCAAAACTGTCTTCAGCAAACATTGAAACATTTTTTGCAGGCCCCTCTGCACCACCCATGTGGGGGGGGGGTCATCCCAGACCCATAATTATATATGTCAACTCTGAGGTCACACAACAGTGGAGAAAAAGTATTATCTCCACTTTTGTCTAAGGCAGTTTCAGTGAACTGGCTTTGGCTTATTTCCATTCACTAAAATTGCCTTTGAAGGAATGATATGCTCCTTGTGGAAATTTGGTGGCAAATTTGGCAATCTTGTTATAGCAGGAGTTAAGTTTTGTTTGTAGGTGTGACTGTAAGTTTGTAAGGATAGGGGCACCATATAGTAGAGTTGGGAGCAAGAAGGATGAGGCTAGGGCTATCCTAGTTGAGTTGTTAAGGAAGTAATTTTGTCTATACAGGGCACCGAGTTTTTGGTGGGTCTTTTTAATATTACTATAGATATGAAGGTCAAATGTTAATCTGTCATCAATGAGGACACCTAATAGTTTGGTGTTTGGGACAACTTCTATGGTAGTATTGTTTTGGGATTGGATTGAGAGAGGTTGTTTGTCAGTATGGCTGGATTGTGTGGGGGAAAAAACTAAGAGTTTGGTTTTATTGGGGTAAAGGGATAGGTGGTTTTGGGACATCCATATTTCAGTAGAAGTAAAGGCTTCTTGGGTAAGATGTTGCAGGACAGAGGGAGCTTTGGAAGAGCAGAGGATGGTGGAATCATCAGCATATTGGATTACAGTACAGTTAGGTAAGGAATTATGAAAGTCATTAATGAATATGCTGAACAACAGGGGACCGAGTATAGAGCTTGAGGGACACCTGTGTTAGTGCTCATGAAAGTAGAGGAGGAGTGTTGCCATATGGTAGCTTGGTGTCTATTGCTGAGATAGCTTGTAAACCATTGTAATGTAGGGGAATCTAGGTTAAGGCTGGAGAGTTTAGTTAGTAGGAGGGAGTGGGAGATGGTGTCAAATGCTTTAGACAAATCTAGAAAGAGAGCAGAGACAGAGGAACCAGCATCACTGGCTCTATTTATTGTGTCTAAGAAGGAAATTAGGGCAGTGTTGGTACTGTGGCCTGGCCTAAAGCCATGCTGAGTAAGAAATAGCATTTGGTGGCTTATTAGGTGGCTTATGAGTTGAGTGTGCATACATTTTTCTAGAATTTTGGAGATGGGGAAAGTATGGCAATAGGACGGAAGTTTAAGATGTCAGAATTAGAGCCCCCTTTGTGGTGAGGAAGGAAAAAAGCATTTTTCCAGATGTCTGGTACACATGATTCTCGAATAGATCTATTAAGAAGGATACTGATAGGATAAGCTATAGAAGGGGCAGCTAGTTGTAGGTATTCAGAAGGTAGGTTATCTGGGGCATTAGTACAGGGTTTTAGTTTATGTAGAAGTTTTTTGATGGTAGATGCTGGGATAGGTGATTGTGGGAAGGTAGGTAGGGGTGGTGGTGCTACTGGGTACCTTGGATGTGGTGTGAGAGTTGGTGTTGATAGGTGGAAAGGATGTGGTTAGTTTTGCAATGGTATCAATAAAGTAGTTGGTAAAGAATGAGGCTATATCAGTGGGAGTTTTTTTGGGGTCAGGGCTGTTTGTCCCTAGGTGGAGTAAGGAGTTTATTGCATGCCAGAAGATTTTAGGGTTTTGTCTGTGCTAATTTTGGATGTTTTGGAAGTTGTCTTTTTTGTTTTTTTTTTTATGGCTAAGCGTTTAGCTTGATTGCAAAGTTGCTTGTACTGTAAGAAGTTGGGTGAGGTTTTATTTTTATTCTCGTTTTTTCAGGCTATATCCCTGGTGGCCATAATTTGCTTTGTAGACTTAGTTAGCCATGTAGCATGTTTTGTTCTAATTCTCTTAAGCCTGAGTGGGGCTAAGCTATTTAGTATTTTAAGAAATGTAGAGTTAAAGAATTCTACTGCATCATTGATAGGGAGAGTTTTTAATGGACTCCAGTTTATACTTTGAAGGATATTGTTGAGGGTGTCAGGGGAGAAGTGGGATGGGTCTCTGGTGTAACAATATTGGTGTGTATTTGATATAGAGGTGGGCTTGCGTATTATATATGCTGGTGAGTGGCCACTGATACAATCTGGAGGAGTGCCAGAGGAGGAGATTTTGTCAGGATCAGAAACTAAGATCCAGTCCAAGATGGATCCCTTGTTGTTTTTATTATTGTGTCTGGTAATATTTGAGATTAGCTGAGTATATTTGTGTAGGTTGACACCTGTTGAGGGTTCTTAGTGATATCTAGCCAATTGATGTTTGTGTCACCTAGGATTACCGTTTCATTATTTATATTTTTGGTTGTCCAGGCAAGAATTTCCTCCAAAATAGGAATGTTGTTGCCAGGGGGTATATATAGGACTATGATACATAGGGATTTGTAGTTATTAAGTTTTAATAATGCGATTAGGAGTTCTGCATTGGAAAACGTGGGTATTGGTTTTGAGTAAGCAATAACTGTGTAGGTGTTAGGGAAAAGTAGTGCAATGCCTCCACCTTTTTTTGAAGCCTGACACTTCTGAGGCAGGAGTGGTTGGGGGGTAGGAATTCTGAGTCCATGATGTAAGATTTTAGCCATGTTTCAGTGATGGCAGTAAAGTCAGGCTTGCATTGACTGATCCAAGCATGCAGTTGTGGGATTTTTTTTCTAATGCTTTGGGTAATGATTGTGGTGAATTGAATAGCTTTTGTGGGGTTGAGGGAGTTGTTTGTGTGGGAAAAAGGGCCAGGGTTGGGATGTACATCGTCCGATAGGGTCAGGTTCCAGTAGGTAGTGGCAGTGATTGTGGGAGATTTTTTGTTAGGCCTATAAAAGGCTCTTGATGGACTTTTGTTAGTTTGGTTAAGGTTATGTTTAAAGATTTGGTTGAAGGAGGGATGATTTGGGGGGTAGAGGAGTATTAGGTTTTTTTGTAAGATTAGGTCTGTGCTGTAGAGAGATGAGCTGATTACTGAGTAGCTAGGGAGAGTATGACTCTGAGTAGCTATTGTAGGAGAGCATGCGAGATGTGGGATAGTAATGTGGAGAGCAGATAGTTTTAGAAGTAAGGGTAGGTATAGAGAGAGTATGATAAGGATGATGTTGATTAGGAGAGGCATGGTTGTATAGTTTAATGATGGGGATGTAGTGAGAGAGTTCTGCAGGCTATAAGGAAGGTTTTAAGATAAATAGGATAGTAAGGGATAGGATGGCAGTGCTGGAGGTGTGTTGTAAGTGAAGGCAGAGAGGAAGATAGTGTAGGAATTTGTTTAAAGGTGGAGTGGAAGGTGATAAGGACTGTAGTAAGATATAATAGTAGTGGTTGTGAGTGGTAGTAAAAGTTGTGGTTGGCTAAGTGAGTTGGTGTGGTTAGTGGGAGGAATTTACTGGGAGCGAGGAGAGGGAAGGGGTGGAGTATCTTTTAGAATAGAGAAGTTGTGGTAGGGGATGGTAGGTCATGTGAGTGTGAGGTGGTGATGTGTGGATTGGATGTAGAGGGGGAGGAAGGAGTAAGGATAGACATAAATCTAATTGCTTAGGGGTGGGTTGGAATGGGGGTATGTTAGGGGAGCGTAGAGAGCCCAAGCATAGCAAGGGCGAATGGAGCTGGGCCGGCCCAGCTGGAAAAGTGAAAAAATTTGAAAAAAACAATCAGGTAACATAGAATGTTAGAATGCAGGTAAGTAGCCAGGTTATCAGACACATTATAAACAATAGCTTTGCTTTACTTATTTATTTTATGTTTGAACATGACAGGCTGCAGGTAAAGGGCAGAATTTGAAGATTTACAATCTTCAAAACAAAAACATCTGCCGTTTAAATAATTATAACAAAACAGACATGATATAAAGCATTGGTTAAAAATCTATACAAGATATATGACAAATAATTTAATATTTAGAGACATTTTAGACAGTTTGTAGTAAAATTAAAGGTAAGTTTGTCTAATACAAATAAGAATTACAATATGAAGTGAGGGAAACCAAGTTTATGGTATAATTAGAGAGAAAGTCAGAGAAGAGAATTAGATAGCAGTAAGGAAGTAAGTGAAGAAGGGAGAGTAAGGAGGTATAAGGGAATGAAAAGATACCTGTTCACATTTAGGGATATAGATTATCCTGGACGTGAGCAAGAACAGAGACAGATTTTAGCTGGGAAGTCTTTCAGAGTTGTTTTAAAAGATGGGAGGGTATAGACCTGACGGATACAGGTAAGGAGTTCCAGGCCTTAGCAACCTTGCACAAGTACAGGCAATGCCCAGGAGATTGGCTACGTTTGTAGACGGTCAAGAGTTTTTGGTCACCAGATCATAATGACCAACTGAGAATATAGTTGTGTAGAATGAATTTTAGTGCTGGACAGGTAGGTGGATGCTGGATAATTTTATAGGTGGTAAGGAGTTATGTATATGTTAGTTGATGTGGCAGTTCTAACCAATTTAGGCTTTTCAGTGCTATATAGTGGTGGGTTCTGAAAGTAGTATACGTTGTAAATCTAGCAACTTTGTTATAGCATTTTTCAAGTTTTAAGTTTTGTGAAGCCTGGAGGTTAGTAAGGATGGGAGCACCATAAAGAAGTGTGGGGAGGAGATAAGTAGTGGCAAGTGTAGTTTTAGTTGTGTCAGTGAGAAAGTGTTTGGCTCTGTAAAGCATCCTTAGTTTTTGATGAGGCTTTCTTATGCAATTTTGTATTTGCAGGTCGAATGTAAGGTTATCATCCACTATCACCTCTAAGAGTTTGCTATGAGAACAGACTTCAGTGGTTGTATTATCAAGAAAGAGGACTTTAAATTTTGTTTTTTCATGAGAGAGGGACTTGGAGAAAAAAAGTAGCAGTTTGGTCTTTTTTGAGTTGAGCACGAGTTGTAAGTTACAAAGCCATGCTCCAGTGGCTGTTAAAGCTTCCTGAGTAATTTTCTGGAGGTGTACAGTGTTGTCAGATATGCAAATGAGAGTGGAATTATCTGTGTTTTGTATTAGGGAGGCCTGTTGTGTGAATGTATAGAGGGTGTTGGTGAAAATGTAAAAGAGGAGAGGCCCAAGGATACAGTCTTGTGGTACACCAGTGGTGACTGGGAGGTAAGGAAGAGTGTGGAATGCCATTTTCCTCAACCACAGTAATGTAAATATACTGCTGTATTGAGCAAATTATCATAACATGGCACTACACTGATAAGCACAATATAACACCATCACTTAGAAAATATTCATGGGATTAACCAATACATCCAACAAAAAGTGCCAAAAGGTCTCAAAATATGACTAATAAACTGAAAACTGGATCCCTGAAAGTGCACAATGAACGTACTTTAATATGAATAAAATCCATCAACAGGAAACCACTAACGAGCAAAACAATTACGTTTTCGTTTAAAAACTTCATCAGATGTGGGCTGATGTCTCTGAAGTGCTCATTTATAGTAACTTGAATTAAAAGGATCCAATCACATACCATCTCAATTAACATAATTAATTAACACAAAAGTTAAAAAAGAAATTAAAAACGGAATACCTACTTAACACATTTAATAAATACACTTTTTTGAAAAACTTTTAAAATCACCATTGAATAAATAAGTATGCAGTAAAATTTTAAATCAAATTTTAATCAATAAATACTTATAATATTTTAAAAACATTTTTATTGCTTATTACATTTTAAATTCCTTCAACAAAAATAAAACTTTTAATAGTATAGATCATAGCACCATCTTGTGACCATTTTATGAACTACATCAAACCAGAGAATAATATTATTTCACACAATCACATTTAAAAGTTTTAATGATTTAACTGTGTTAATGAATCACTTATATTAAAAATAAATACTTAATACTGTTATTATAAAAAAGACCTTATATAGACAAGGGGGAATAATAAAAACATTTTTATACCATTATTTGTGTGGTCCCTATAGTTTTGCAGCTATGAGTTTGAGAAGGGGGCAATGGAAATGCAATCATTCAGCCCTGGCCATTTGTTAGCCTGCAAGGTTACTTGCCACCAAAGCTCCCCATATTCAATTCTTCCCTCCCATAAGCCACCCCTTTCATCACTTTTCATCTTCTCTGGCACAAAAAATAGAAAATGTTTGTGTTTTTATAGGGCATTAGTTTCTTTTTTAATTTGTAGTTCATAAATTTTTCTTTTTAATTTACACTCAGTCTTTCCTACATAGAATGCTTGGCAAAACTCACATTTTGCCAAGTACACTATGCCCTTGCCATCACAGTTATTATAGTCTTTCCCTTCTATTACAGTATTCCTACTTTCTAGAAATATTGTCTCTTTATTAGCAATATAGGGACACTGTGAGCAATGCCCACATTTAAAAGTTCCATTTTTTCTTTTTGTATTACTTCCATAACCGGCCCTATGATTATTTTCTAATAAATTCTTTAAACTACAGGAATTTTTATATACTACTTTCAATTTTTCTTTTGCTATTTTATCTAGATCTGTAATAGTACTAAATCTATTCCATTCCTTGTCTATAATATCCTTAAACAAAGTCGAACTTGTGTTAAATTCTAATACTAAAGCCCTATTAAAATTTTCCACTGCTTTATTCTGTCCAATGCTTCCTTCACTACACCCTAAAATGGGTTGAAATGTCCCTATTCTTCCTTCCAAAACTTCTTTCTCTACTTGCTCAATTAATGAATTTGGATAGTCTCTTTTTTTAAACATTTGATTCAAAACTTTCATTTCCTCGATATAGTCATCCATATTCTATGTCATTCTAGAGGACTTTATATATTGACCCCTTACCAGATTTCTTTTTTGATGAACAGGATGGGCACTGTTAAAATGTACATAAGAATTTGAATAGGTCCTCTTCCTATATACCCTAGAGTTACATTTACTATCGTTCTTATAAATCTCTATGTACAAATAATTTCATTTTTCCTGGTCTACATTGTATGTAAATTTCAAGAAGTTTGTACTATTATTTAAGAAGTAAATAAAATCTGGAATTTCTTCTTTGGGTGCATTCCCAGAAATGCAAATATAATCCAAAAATCTTTTATATAACAACCATTTTTGGTTGTATATTGAATTTTGCACCAACTTTTCCTCCCATTTTGCTAGGACCAAATTTGCGTATGTTTGTGCAGAGGCTGCACCCATGGCTATGCCCTTTATTTGATGAACATATTCCCCCTTAAAGTAAAGAAAGTTGTAGTTTAGGACTAAATCTACTAATTGTAGGATCACTGTGCATTCATTATGTGTTTAACTCCCATCCTCAAATACTATTTCATCCAACAACCCTAGACCTTCCTTAAATACTAGAAAAAAGGTCAATTATATCAATAGTGAGGAAGCACATATCCTCTTTATACAATTCTTGTTTGACAACCTAAGAAAATCCCAAGAATCTTTAAGGATATTGTTTTGTTTTAACCATATTTTTTTTTTTCTAACTTCAGATCTATATATTTAGCCAGAGGTAAAGTTTTAGAACCTTCTGCTGAAACAATTGGCCTTAAAGGTGGATCCATCCCATCTTTATGTATTTTGGGTAAACCAAATATGGTTGGTATTCTTGGTTTCTCCACCTTTAAGTACCTAAACATTTGGGTATCAATTAACCCTTCTAGCAAAAGATCCTCCAAAACCATATCAATTCTTCGATAGACTATATTGATTTTGTTTCTAGAAGTACCAGTATATCTATTGGAGTCCCTTAAAATCTTGTTCATCTTACCTTCATACACAAGGGCATCCATTAAAACTATTCCTCCCACTTTGTCTGGTTTCATAACTCTTATGTTTGTATCTTTTCTTAATTCATTTAAAACTGTATTTTCTCTTGTATCTAAATTTCTTTTATATCTTACTTTATGAAAATTATTTCTAATTTCATTTTCAACCAGACACTCAATTTTTTTTATCTGTGGGTGTAGGGGGGATTGAATATATTCTTCCTTACCAAGTCAGTTGTAGTAGTATAGTTTTTTTCCTAAAGAAAATTTGGAGGTTGATTTTTCTTAAAAATGTTTTAACATCTAATAAGGTCCTTGCGAGGTACCCTTTTTTAAGGGGTATAAACTTCGTACCTCTGGATGATAAACTAAAATGTTCATTGTACAGTTCTATCAAGGTAAAATTGTATATACTAAAATCTCCTTTGGTAAACCTAAAAGGGTTGTTAGAGTCCTGAATAATGTCTTCTTTTTCCCCGTGGGGCGGGTGGTACTCACAACTCCTAGTACCTCCCCCTCCCCCTTTGTGCTCTTCCCCTAAAATTTGAAAATTGCTGATTCTGTCGAAATTCATTTTTGTTGCAGAGTCTCTCTGATCTCCGCAATGGGGGGTATTCATTAAAATCATCCAAATCAGTATCATACTCTCCTTCTTTTAAATGTTCATTATAAACCTCCTCGTCCCTTGAACCTTTGTGTTCCCTTTCCCAAAATCTAAACCTAGTCTTGGGCTTAGGGTAGCTGGAATTATTTTTATACTCCATTAAATCCCTTTCAAGTTTTTTGACCTTCCTTCTGATTAATTCGTGACATTGTTCATCTATTGCTTTTTTTATTTTTAAATATTTTCCCTTCCTCTGGTATTCCAAACATAAGGTCATTTTTAATGCAGTCATTTAAAACATCTATTTCATTCATTAAATCACATTTAACTCTTTCGTTTTCATCAACCATACTTTTTAACACTTCAAGCCCACATCTGTTAAAAATTACAATTAGTTCTTTGCGAAAAACACTCACTTTGACTACATTGTTAGGATATTTGCATATCCGTAGCCCTTTAGGGACAATGTTTTCAGAGATACATTCCTTAAGATAACTGTTTTCTACATCCAAACTTTTATATTTATATAATAATTTTTCAAATTTGTCTAGCTGATTTTTATATGAGTCCATTGTTGGCTTAGGCTTAGTATTTTTCCTCTTTAAAGTCAGTAGAAAAACTAACCTGAAGCCATTCCTTAAGGTTAAAATTGTTGCAGTCACTGTTGTCTCTAAAAGTACAAGATTCCTGCCCCAGTCAGATAGTAGAGTTTGTACTCATGTTTGCTTGCCCATTTTCTTCTGACTGTCTAAGGGCTGCCAGTGTTTGCTGAAACTCTGAATCATTATGAACATTATTTCTACTATTTAAAGTTCCATAGGTAACATTTTGTCCATCCCGTACGCCATTTTCTCGGCGTCTTACTACTCTACTGTTCTCCTCTTCCTGTTTCCTCCCATCGTGTACTTTAGCCACTGAATCAACCAAGGATAGGCTAAGAGGTAAGTCTATTAACTGTGATAATTGGCCAATCAATTTTTTCGTTTGACCAATTGCATCGTGATTGTTCATCCCTTTGCTGTTCATGCTCGTATCACCTTCCATAGCACAACACAACCAATAAATCCAACAAAAAGTGCCAAAAGGTCCCAAAATACGACTAATAAACTGAAAACTGGATCCCTGAAGGTGCATAATGATGCTCGCAGACAGGCGGGTTAACGTACTTTAATATGAATAAAATCCATCAACAGGAAACCATTAACGCTCAAAACAATTACGTTTTCATTTAAAAACTTCATCAGATGTGGGCTGATATCTCTGAAGTGCTCATTTATAGTAACGAATTAAATGGATCCAATCACATACCATCGCAATTAACATAATAAATTAACAGAAAAGGTTAAAAAAGAAATTAAAAACAGAATACCTACTTAACACATTTAATAAATACACTTTTTTGAAAAACTTTTAAAATCACCATTGAATAAATAAGTATGCAGTAAAACTTAAATCAATAAATACTTATAATAATTACATTTTAAGTTCCTTCAACAAAATATAGATTATAGCACCATCTTGTGATCATTTTATGAACTACATCAAACCAGTGAATAATATTATTTCACACAATCACATTTAAAAGTTTTAATGATTTAACTGTGTTAATAAATCACTTATATTAAAAAATAAATACTTAAAACTGTTATTATAAAAAAGACATTATATAGACAAGGGGGAATAATAAAAAAAATTATACCATTATTTGTGTGGTCCCTATAGTTTTGCAGCTCTGAGTTGCATATAAATGGTTGTTATATAAAATATTTTTGGATGATATTTGCATTTTTTGGAATGCACACAAAGAAGAAATTCCAGATTTTATTTACTTCTTAAATAATAGTACAAACTTCTTGAAATTTACATACAATGTAGACCAGGAAAATTTAAATTATTTGGACATAGAGATTTATAAGAACGATAAGTAAATGTAACTCTAGGGTATATAGGAAGAGGATCTATTCAAATTCTTATGAACATTTTAACAGTGCCCATCCTGTTCATCAACAAAGAAATCTGGTAAGGGTCAATATATAAGGTCCTCTAGAATGACACTGAATATGGATGACTATATCGAGGAAATGAAAGTTTTGAATCAAATGTTTAAAAAAAGAGACTATCCAAATTCATTAATTGAGCAAGCAGAGAAAGAAGTTTTGGAAGGAAGAATAGGGAAATTTCAACCAATTTTAGGGTGTAGTGAAGGAAGCATTGGACAGAATAAAGCAGTGGAAAATTTTAATAGGGCTTTAGTATTAGAATTTAATGCAAGTTCGACTTTGTTTAAGGATATTATAGTCAAGGAATGGAATAGATTTAGTACTATTACAGATCTAGATAAAATAGCAAAAGAAAAATTGAAAGTAGTATATAAAAATTCCCATAGTTTAAAGAATTTATTAGAAAATAATCATAGGGCCGGTTCTGGAAGTAATACAAAAAGAAAAAAATGGAACTTTTAAATGTGGGCATTGCTCACAGTGTCCCTATCTTGCTAATAAAGGGACAATATTTCTAGAAAGTAGGAATACTGTAATAGAAGGGAAAGACTATAATAACTGTGATGGCAAGGGCATAGTGTACTTGGCAAAATGTGAGTTTTGCCAAGCATTCTACGTAGGAAAGACTGAGCGTAAATTAAAAAGAAGAATTTATGAACACATTTATGAACTACAAAATAAAAAAGAAACTAATGCCCTATATAAACACAAGCAGGATTGTATTAATGCACATTTTCTATTTTTTGTGCTAGAGAAGGTGAAAAGTGATGAAATGGGTGGCTTATGGGAGGGAAGAATTGAATATGGGGAGCTTTGGTGGCAAGTAACCTTGCAGGCTAACAAATGGCCAGGGCTGAACGATTGCATTTGCATTGCCCCCTTCTCAAACTCAGAGCTGCAAAACTATAGGGACCACACCAATAATGGTATAAAAGTGTTTTTATTATTCCCCTTTGTCTATATAAGGTCTTTTTTATAATAACAGTTTTAAGTATTTATATTTTTTAATATAAGTGATTCATTAACACAGTTAATTCATTAAAACTTTTAAATGTGATTGTGTGAAATAATATAGCAATAACCCACGCCTGGGTGTGGGTAATGCTGGATTTATCCACGGTTGGTGTGGTTTGGTGCCGGCGACCGCAAACAAACACTGACAACGTGGGTAACCATGGCATTCCACCCAGAAGTGGGTTATTGCTATTATACTATGGTGTTAGTTTGTTTTGTATTATCTTTGTATTGTTGTTATTTAGGTTTTTGTTTGCTTTTCTTTGTATTCTTCCACTTTTTTTTTGATAAAATAGTCCACACTTTCAGTTTGTGTTTATTGTTTATTTTTGTTTTAATTTAAATACATGTTATTTTTTAATTTTTCAGGAAATGTTAGGAAATAATTATATTAGTAGATATAGTTGTAAAGCTTTTGGTATGTCTTCTTGTTGTAGTTTCTTTTATATTTCTGTATTGGTTCTGCCTTGATGGTTGTCTATGTTCATATGTTGACTTGAGTTCTTCTTAGTGTAGTATCTGTAATGAGAAATTGTGTTTATAGTTAATTTTATGTTTATGTATTGCATCCTATCTATCTATATATATATATATATATATATATATATATATTTATATATTTATTTATTTATTTATATATATATATGGTTTTAGTATAAATTTAGAGTTTACTTACTTATTTTGTTGGGTTTCTATGTTGTATTGTTCCATAGTTTATAATCTGTTGTCTGTCTTGTGGTTTTTCTGATTCATTTTATGGATGTTCTGTGTTATGGACTTTCATTTTTTTTTTTCTTGGTCCGTTGTCTGTTGTGTTATTGATATTGTCTTCATGTATTGGATTTTTTGGTGTTTCTTGTGTTCCAGATATTATTTTTCCCCATGTTTTAAATTCATCTACTGAAGGTTGATAATACGATCTTAATGATGTTTCACTTTTATGTCCTGTCACAGTGATTATTTGTCTTGCTTCCATCTGAGATTGTGACAGTAATGTTACTGCTGTTGCTCTTAAGGAGTGGTTTGTGTATCTCTTTGATAGGTTTGCTTGTTTGCAGATTTGTGGTAACATGTTTGCAAGATAGTTTTTTCCCATTGGTTGTGTTGTGTACCATGTATCCATTTTGTCAAGTACATGTTGTGGATATTTTTTTGGGTGGAGGAACAGTTGTTTTGTATTAGGTGGCCTTTTGTAAGTATTTTTGAAACTTTTACAGGACATAAGAACATGTATCCTCTTAGCAAATGTTTTGTAACATCATCATGTTCTGTGAGTTTTTTTGTATGTTCGTTAAAATGTTTTGTTACATATTCTGTGCCATCTGTATCTTTGTTTATTGTAAAACTGTCTTCTGTGAGGTATCGTACTCCTTCATTCCCACGTCGTGCAAAGTGTAACTGTATATCAAACCATACTTTTCTTACTAGTCCGTCTGCTGTGTTTGGGGAAAGTGTTTGGCTGTTTCTCAGTTGTGTTATTTCTTGCATTGTGAGTGGCTGGTGGTGTTCTGCTGTATCTTTTCCTTGTCTTCTGTAATGTTTAATTACTGACTTAAATACGTTATTTGCATTTGTTCGAGATATATCTGTTATGATGTTAATCTTTCTATTTAATGGTGGGTTGTTTATATATCTGTTTAGTCCTGCAAGGATACAAATGCACTTCTTCTCCTTTTGTGTTTCGTACTGTAGCATAGAATTCTCTAAGTATTGTGTTTAATTTTTCTGGTGTAATAGTGTGGAAGTCTATGTTGTAGTTTCAGTTTTGAAATATGTTTATAGCCCACTGTGTTTGTTTTCTTGTACTTAATTCTTATTTTTCTAATTCTAGTGTTTCTATCTGTTTAAGAGTTTTTTCTGCATGTCTTTTACGTTTCTGAGTGGAATAGGCTTTTAATGTTTTTTTACCTTTCTGAAGAGTATGGCTTCTCACACTGTTGTCTTCTATAAGGGCCGTGTTATGCTGTAGTAATTCCTGTTCTTGTGGTTGGAGAATTTCCTTGCTTGTTGATGGTTTCATTGTGGTTTGTGGTATGTTCTTAAATATTTCTTCTATTTCAGAGTCACTTATTAGTTCAAAGTTTACTTCCATTTTTTATTATTTTCTATCTATGGTGTCTCTTGTTTGGGTGGTTTTCCTGTCTGAGTTTGTAGTGTTTCTGTTTAACAGGGCTCGTGCAGGTTTTGAAGGATGTAATCAAAAGGGCTAGGTGGTGCTTGGTATAATATAGTTTAAGCAGTGTAGAACTTTATAACGTAGTGTTTTAGTACTTATAGGTATGTTAGAAATGTGGTGTAGTTTTAATTTGTATTATTTTTTTTAAAATATGTAGTTTTAATAATTGGTCACTAGATGGTGGTGTTGTATGCGCTTTTAGAAGGTGTATGCTGATGTGGAAGTTAGGTATGGTGTGTGTTTTGACTTTCGAGGGGATCGTGCTGTGTTTCAGTGTGCACATTTTGGAGTTGTTTGTGTATAGCTATTGTAGGGAATATAGGTGAGTGAATGGTTTTATCAGAATGATTGGTTTTATTGTATTATAAGTGGTGGTTATGTAGTGTGTGTGGTGTATTTGCGACTGCATGACATTTTATTTTATTAGTGTTAGAGGTGAGGGACTGAGGACTGTAATAAGGAATTGGTTAGTTTTGTGTGATTAGGTGTAATTATTAGGTGTTTTGGTGTTACATTTGGTTATGTTTATTTGCAGCATGATATTTTCGTGACCGGACTTCTTCCGTTATTTGTGATTTAGTATGTACACGCTGGTTGGATTAGCCAATCAGAACATCCCATGGTATAATATTATTCACTGGTTTGATGTAGTTCATAAAATGATCACAAGATGGTGCTATAATCTATACTATTAAAAGTTTTACTTTTGTTGAAGGAATTTAAAATGTAATAAGCAATAAAAATATTTTTAAAATATTGTAAGTATTTATTGATTTAAATTTTACTGCATACTTATTTATTCAATGGTGATTTTAAAAGTTTTTCAAAAAAGTGTATTTATTAAATGTAAGAAGGTATTCCGTTTTTAACTTTTTTAACCTTTTGTGTTAATTATGTTAATTGAGATGGTATGTGATTAGATCCTCTTAATTCAAGTTACTATAAATGAGCACTTCAGAGACATCAGCCCACATCTGATGAAGTTTTTAAACGAAAATGTAATTGTTTTGAGCGTTAGTGGTTTCCTGTTGATGGATGGAGAGATGAAGAAATGAGGACATCAGAGCAGAAGCCAAGTAGCTCAAACTGCAGAGATCTTCAAGGAGAACAGATTACAATGGTTTGGTCACATGTACAGGAAATCAGAAATCAACCTGGTGAAGAAGATTTGGGACAGACAGGAAGAAGGCACGTGGAAATAAGGGTTCCCAGCAAAGAGATGGATGTATTCTTTATTTATTTATTTATTTATTTACATTTGTTGACTGGGAGAGTCTGACTGGACACAGGTCCGTTTTCAGCGGAAGCCTGGGGAGAAAAGCTCCACATTATTATTTGCATTATACAGTTAAAAAAAAACATAGCATTTAAATATAGACATCAGTCCAGTTAAGGACGCAAGACAAGAAGAAAACAGATGTAAAACAGCTGTAGAGCATAGTACAATTTTAAAATATGGTGACATATACTAAACATGGTTAAAATATAGTTGAGATTCATCAGTGAACAATTGATACAAACTGTTTTTGAGTTATATAACAGCCATTAGCAGTTGTTGCTACAAGAAGTTAGTATTATATGGTAGGTAGCTGGGAACATGAGTAGCCAAGCTTGCTAAGAGTAGGTTGTTGATAGGGGGCTAAGAAAGGTAGTGGGTGGGGGGAGTGGATGGTATTATAAGGGGGGGGGTTGCAAGGGCATATCTGGCAAGTTTTGAAGTGTGATTTTAGTAAGGATTTAAAGTGGGTGCAAGAAGTTACAGAGGTAATTGAGGATGGGAGGGAGTTCCAGAGTTTGGCTATAGTGCAGGAGAATAATGCTTCTCCAGCAGAGTTAATGGCTCTTGTGACCTGTAGGATGTTTTTGTGGCTGGATCTTAGTGGTCTCATGGTTATGTAGCATTGGAGTAGATTCTGGAGGGATGGGACTTTTAGTGGTTGTTTATTAGTTTGTGGGTGAGTGTGAGTTGATACCATTGAAGGAGGTGGGGGAGCTCTAGCCAGCCCAGTTCTGCTAGTGAGAGACAGTGGTGAGTACAGTAGGAAGCTCCTGTGGCGAATTTGGCGATTTTGTTGTAGCAGGCTTCGAGCTTATTTAGATCACATTGTCTAAGGTTAGTAAATATTGGAGAGGCATAGAGTAGGGTAGAGATAAGATGAGAATTTGCTACCGAAATTTTAGCTGCTTTGGTAAGTAGTTCCTGATTTCTATATAATGCTCCTAGTTTTTTGTGCACTTTTTTAATTGTCATGGAAATGTGAATGTCAAAGTTCAGTTTATTGTCTATTTCTACTCCTAGTAATTTGGTGTGTTCTGTACGATGGATGGTGGTGTTGTCTTTTGCTGTGATGTTAAAGTGAGAGCTGACTAGGGTAAGTTTGGTGGGTTGGAAGACTAGTAATTTTGTTTTGTTTGGGTTGAATATTAGTTGGGCATCGGATTACCAAGTTTCAATAGAAGAAAATGCTTCCTGTGCGACTTTTTGCAGTTCGGCTAGGGAGTGGGCTGTGCAGATGATGGCTGAGTCATCTGCGTATTGTATGAGTGTGCCATGTGTTGTGGCTGAGGCTAGATTATTGGTGAAAATAGAGACGAGTAGGGGTCCCAGGATGGACCCTTGGGGAACTCCTATGGAGACTGGTAGTTGGGGGGATAGGTTGTCCTGCCAAACAACTGCTTGTTGGCGGTCAGATAGGTAACTCTGAAACCAGTTGATGACTGGTTGAGAGAAGGATAGGTTATTGAGAAGAGAGATGAGTTGTTTGTGTGGGACCATATTGAAAGCTTTAGAGAGGTCTAGGAAGGTAGCTGAGGAGAGATAACCTGCATTTTTATTTTGTAGGATAGTGTTAGAGAAAGAGAGCAAGGCGGTGGTGGTGCTATGGTTAGGTCGGAAACCATGTTGTGTGTTGGAGAGGAGGTTGTTAGCAAGGAGGTGATCTGAGACTTGAGAATGAATGCATCTCTCTAGTATTTTGGAGAGTGGTGAGAGAATAGCTATGGGGCGGTAATTGGTTAGATCTGTGGAGGGGCCTCCTTTGCATAGGGGAATTATGTGTGAGACTTTCCATAGTGTAGGAACATAACTTTCTGACAGAGATCTGTTAATCAAGAGTGATACGGGGTAGGCTAGAGCGTCAGCTGCAAGTTGAATGTATTCACCTGAGAGGTTGTCTGCTGCTAATCTGGTGGTTTTAAGTTTAGTTAGTAGTTGTTTTATTTTGGAGGTAGGAACAGGAGAGAAAGAGAAGCTAGTTGGGAGATTGTTAGTTCTAGTTGATGGTGTGGGTTTATGGGGGGAGCTGTGTTGTCTAGCTAGGGATAGTACGGTTTGTGTGAAGTGATTGTTGAAAGAGGTAGCAATATTTTCGGAGGAGTAAGTTAAGTTAGGAGTGGGTGTACTTACTTTACCTGGATGGAGGATGGAGTTTATTGAGGACCAGAATTTTTTGGGGTTATGTTGGGAGGAGGCAAGGGCAGACTGGTAGTATTGGATTTTGTCCTGTTTTATAAGCTTTTTGGTTCTATTGCGTAGTTCTAGGAATTTTTGCCTAGTAGAGGGGTTTTGGTTTTGGGCCAGTTGTCCCATGCTTTATCCCTGTTTTTCATTTCAGACTTAGTGTTTTTTTTGTAGCCATGGAGATTGTTGGGTTCTAGTTCGGGAATGTCTTATGGGGGCGTGGTAATTAAGGATGCTTAGGAATGTTTTATTAAAGTAGTCAACTGCGTCATCTAGTTTGAGGTATTTTAGAGGTTGCCAGTTACAGTCTTTTAGGGATGAGCTGAATGAGAGAGGGTTGAAGCTAGTTTTTTTTTTGCGTATTTGACGGTAGATGATGGGTTTTGCTTTATAAAGGTGTTTTCTTAGTAAGAAGGCTGGGGAGTGATCACTGAGGCTGTCAGATAAGCAGCCTGCTATATATGACTGGGGGCTCTTATTGACTAGTATCCAATCAAGGGTAGTGTGTTTGTTGGAGTTATTTATCCTAGTAGGTGACTGGACTAGTTGGGTGAAGCCATGAAGATTTACATGATGGGTTGGGTGGTTGCTACAGCAGGATTGCCAGTCACTGTTGAAGTCTCCTAGAATTAAAGTTTCTTGGGGTAGGTGGTGGGTAGTCCAGCTGAGGAGGTTTTCAAGTGGAAGGATGTTGTGACCAGGTGGGAAGTAGCAACCTATTATGTTTAGGGTTTTATTTTGGTTTATTTTAAGGTTGGCATATATTATTTCTTCCTTACCTATTTGGGGAGCTGCTAACTTTAAGATCTGGATGTCTAGATGCTGCTTAAATATTATAGCTATACCACCTCCTTTTTTGTTTAGTCGGTCTACTCTTAGTATATTGTAACCAGCAGGGAGGATTTGCTCATTAGTAATGTGTAGTTTTAACCATGTTTCTGTAAGGATCACTACATCAGAGGAGTAGAAGTCTATGGTGGCATGGAATTCAAGCACCTTGTTGCATATACTTCTAATATTTAGGCTTATGAGAAGGAGGTCAGTTGGCTTTCTATTGGCTGTGATTTGGGAAAAGATGTGGTTTGTAATTTTATTATGAGGGAAGAGGTTAGAGATTGAGGGGCCAGGATTGGGATGGATGTCTCCACTGAGTGCTAGGTTGGATATGGATGAGATTATTAGTTTTATCAATTTCTGTGTATGCTTGCTTATAAGGGAAGTTTTTTTGATTGTGTTCTGTGGGCAATAGGTATGGTGGTAGGGTTATGTTAGGTTGAGGGGTTGTTTTTAATTTAGGTACTGTGGTCTGTAGTCTATATGGAGGGTGTATTGGGAAGGTTGTTGACCTGATGAGAGAGTAGTAGAGCAGAGGTGGGATTTGAGTGGTGGTGTGTGTGGTGGTACAGTGGTAGTGGTTGAGTGCAGGAATGGTGGAGGTTTGGTAAGATGTGATGTATGCAAGGAGTGTGCATGCAGTGACTATAGGTATGGTGTGCTTGTACATATTAGCTGAGTAGGAGGGATAGTAGTTAGAAGTTGTAGGAGGAAGTATAGGTGTGGTGATGTTATAGGTTGAAGGGTGGGAGGGGTTACTGTTTGTAATAAAGGTAGGACCACTGGGGGTGGGAGGGAATTGGGGAAAGGGAGGAGAGCGTAGCGGGCAACAGATGAAGGAAGATTATCAGTAGGTTTATAGGTTATAATGAAAAGGGCTGGCCCCGATTAGGCTGCAATTGTTCTTGTGGGGAGGGGGAGGATCAGAATAGACCAGAAAAGTGGTGGATAGCAATAGTATGATGAAAAGGGCTGGCCCTGATTTCACAGACATGCAAGTCTACAGAAACAATAAGAAAAGGCAGTAGTTACTCTGACTTGCTTGTTTTGCATACCTGACTTATTGAAATAAAATAAGCCAATTTTACCAAGGAATTATGTGGAAATTAAGAAGACAAGAATTTATAAGAGAAAAGGTTTAGTAGAAGTAGAGAAACAGCAGAGCATACAAATAGTGCAGCATATAAAGACAGATTGCAGTTAGAAGTACAGAATGGGGGGCAGCTAATGTTCTGAAACAATAAGAAAATCAGTAGGTACTTTGGACTTACTTGTTTTGTATACCTTTCTTTTGAAATAAAATAAACAGTTGTAACCAGAAGTATGTGGGATTTAGAAAGACCACAAGTTATAGGAGAAAGGGTTTAGTAATACTAGAAAAACAGCAGGGCTTTCAAATAGTTGAAACAGCTTGCAAAGGGAGACTGCTGTTAGAAAGTACAGTATGGGAAGGGGCAAACTAATGTCTGTAATGGAGTGCTTTACTTAAAAATAGAAATTAAACAAGGGCTAGCAATTAATTTTGTCTGGATGATAAAACATACTTTTTGTATATTTTGAAAATAACACTCAATCCAAGGTTGCCTGGTTCTGTTAAAGAGCACTGCAGGCCAATAGATCGAACTTGGCTTGGTGGGGATCCAGGGAAAGTAGAATTAAAAGGAGAAGCTGGGAAGAAAAATAATCAATATTAATACAAAATACAGCAACTGTTAAAAAAAAAAAAAAACAAAGCTGTTAACAGAGGAGTGGAAAGAAAAGAAAAACTAGGTAATCTATACACAGATAAATACCTCAATTTGTGATAATGTGAAAATTAAGACAAGATGTCAGTTATCACATTCAACAGATTAATGCAGTTGCAGATATATAGGAATACTGATACCAATTAATTGGTATAACACATTCTAAACCAATAGGTGAGGAAATGTACACACTAATAACTAGGCATTTCTAAAAAAATGCAATAAATTGAGCAGCAAAGAAATAATATTCTAACAATAAATGCTCTACACAAGTAAAGCACTAAGTAAGAGAAGACCTAAGACTGTCAAGTGTTACTGCCAAAGAGGATAGTGGAGTGGCACTGAATTGAGAGAGATGGTGACAGTTGATATGACACACTGCCCCTTGTAGAAACTGGGAAAAGGGGGTTGGTGATGATGACCCAGAGCCTAACCAAGCCTGGCCCTTAACCTCTACCCCTAATAAATCCTTACTGATGAGGCTGTATGACAGAAGGAATACTCCATGTCAGCCATAGAAAAAACAATCTTGACTAAAATTGTCTAAGGACATGAAAGATAATGGCCAGTAAATAATAAGAGTTGCTGGAGGCTTACATTCATTCATCCGTAAGATTATTAATGTGGCTATGGATCTAAGAAGAATGTGGAGAAGCCAAGCCCTTTAGAAGAGTTTAAATTATAGAAGGGCCAGAAGTACTTACTATCCATGAAAAAGTCAGTCAATAGGCCATCTGTCCTTGGGACTTTGCCCTTTTGTAGAGAATCTACAGTCCTAATAATCTCTAGGATAGGAACTTCTCTGTTTGGGCCAACTATGGATTATTCCTTTAACTCCAATAAGGCTAAGAGGGGCAGTTATTCTAGTGCAGCCCTGTAACTACCCACGCCTCAGTGGTCTATTTTGATATTTACTTCAGAGTCTTAACTATAATACTTTCCTTTCCTTTAAAATAGAAACATAATGTTTTGGAGAGGAGGAACTACATTCCCAGTGGAATAATTTATATCACTCCCAGCTGTCCTGTACAAGCAGTAACTGTTCTCCCTTATATGGCTGTAGTAAAATGCCTAATTTCTGCAAATATTCTCATTTTTAGTTCATGTCACTGTATCTGAGTGTAGCCCCAATGAGCATGTTCATATCCTTCTTCCTGTTTTGTCAAGGCATTCTAACTCTATGAATTACCCATTCTTTATATTTGCTGCTTGAAGACTTCTACATGAATTTCATGAGAGATCTCCCCCAGGTCTACCCTTATCCCTTATCTAGTCATTATGCTTCCTGGTTTCCTTTGTCCTCTTTGAGAGAAATGGGTCAAATGTCCACCATTTAACAAGAGAAAAAGTTGTAAGCCATAGCAAGCAAAGACAAGGTTGTGATCAGAAAATGGTATTGCGTGAATTTCAGGGTCCAGCATTGGTCATGGTAACTCTGGACTCACCAGCAACAAGTTCATTTCACTAAATAACACTGTAGTAGAGCTGACAAATATACAGTCAGTCCCATCCATGTAAAGAGCTTACTAGTGTCCTATAAGTTGCATTAACTCGATCAAATGTCCCAGGAAGTCTTACCTTGACCTGTAGTAATCCATCCTGCCACAGGTCTGACACAATGTTAAAATCTCCTCCTATATACTAAATTGTGGAGATCTGTGATGGTTTTACAGTTGTCACCATTCACTTTAAAGATAAAGTGTCATTCTTATTAAGTCAATAGAACCTAGCTAAAACAGTGCTTCCATATTTATTCACTTTAACTATGCTCCATCCACTATGCTGATCAACTACTGAGTAAAGCTTTTCCCATCTCAAATCCTGACTAAGTAAAATGGCAATGGGTTTCATAGGATCATAGGCTCATAGGAAGTTACTAGGCTAATGGCCCTAGGGGGCTTACAAGCCTAACCAAGTTTTTACCCTTATCTCCACAATCAGCACCTATTGCCCCTGTCCAAGTGGGACACAGGTGGAACCCCCAGGGTGAATTTTTGGTCACCCATGCAATCATCTAGATTGTGTTTGAAGAGAACCAAAGAGATGTTCTGTTTGACATGAAGTGAGAGTCTGTTCCAAAGGTGTGGTAACCTCTAAGAGACAAATCTGTCCTTCCACAAGGCTTTATTAATGTCACATACCACGTTAAGGTCTTTAGAGTGAGTAACCCGTGTACCATTTGACTTACAGATATGCAGAATTTCCAATAAAGCAGGATCAGAGATTGCCTTGTATGCAAGGCAGAGATCACCTCTGAGAAGTCTGTATGAAACAGAATAAACTGACAGTGATTTCAGATGATCCCCATAGGACAGATGCTAAAGACCTTGAATTTTCCTTGTGAGGAACCTTTGTGGTTTCTCCAACTGCTGCAGGTGCTTGGAAAGGTACATACCAAAAGGGGTGTTGTACTCAATTATTGACCTGATGAGGGAAGAGTATAGGGAGGTTATAACTTCTTTTTTTCTGGAGGCAATGCCCTTACTTATGAGATGAGCAATATAGAATCACCTACTTACCACTGTGGAGGCATGGTGGTCAAAGGTAAGGTTGCTGTCAACCTGTGTGCCTAGGTCTCTCACCAGTAAGTGCATACTTAAGGTGTTGCTATTGATGTGGTAGTTAGCAGGAACATCTCTTTTACTGAAAGGAATGATAGTACATTTTTTGCATTGAGTTTAAGGGCATGACTTTGGCACCAATCATTTGTTTGTGTAAGACACTCTTGTAGGATGTTGACATCATTTGGAGATTCTATGATCGCTCCCAGATTGCAGTCATTAGCAAACTTTGTCAGCTACAGACCTTTAGTTTTTGCTTGTACTGCAGATAAATAGATTCCAACAGTAGAGGTCCCAGGACTGATCCACCAGCTGTTACAGGTTTGCTGTTGAAGGTGGATTCCCCTATTTTGACTATATGAGTTCTATCAGGGAGCCAGTTAGCAATCCATCTAATGATATAAAGGTTGATGCCTAGTTGGTTGAGTTTGTCAATGATGGCTGAGTAAGAGATATTGTCAAATCCATTGGCTAAGTCCAGGTAGATTGTATGTACAGATTTCCCTTCATCCAGAACCTTCGTGACTGTCACGAAGAAGTCCACCAGGTTTAACAAGCATGATCTCCCTTTGACAAATCCAAACTGAGTAGGGTCAAGTGTTTGGAGATTACCTATTTCTTTGATGATAAGGTCCACGATGATTCGCTCCATGGCCTTGCAGATAAGGCTAGTCAGGGTACTAGGTCTATAGTTCCCAGGGTCAGAGGAAGCACCACCTTTGTGCAAGGAATAATGGTGGCTGTTTTCCTTTCAGCCAGTACAAAGCTGGTGCTTAGACTATGACAGAAAAGAGTACCTAATGGTGTTGCCAATTCATGTTGGAGTCCATGTAGTACGCAACCTTGGATGTGATCAGGTCCCACAGATGCTGTGTTTTTGGCCTTAGACAGGGCATTTACAACCTGCTCTTTAGAGATACTAGATAGGGGACAGGGGGTAGGGATTTCATGGGGTATGTGTGACGGGGACAAGAGAGTGACATTTTCACAGAACCTGTCGGCCAACAGGTTAGCTATGTCCACAGGCTCAATATATTTCGTATTATTAACTACCAGTTCAGCACAAATCCTGGCCTTTCCTTTTAGGTTACACATATAACTGTAGAATGTCTTGTGGTTGTCCTTTGAGGAAGGTAATTAGGACTCGCAGTTTGCTTTGGAGGACTTCACAAACATAGCTGGTCACTCAGCCTTTCCTTCCCTTCCATAAACTGGTAAGAAATTTAGATCTGAGATTTGCTTCTTGCAACAGAGGCATTTACACATGTGCTTTCCTTAAACTATACAATATCACACTTCTCTTCTGTATCTAAACCCCTAACATTCCAGGATGCCACGATTAGTGTAATGGCAACAGAAAGGCAGAAGATCTCATGTAGAGCTACTTTGTGTCAGTAGAATGCTAGGTTCTAAGCCCAGCAAAACATAACCCGACATTCATCATAAAAGCACTATGAACTCATCTACCGTCTTGCTACACAGCAATGCAGCTACACCATACTGGGGAAAGCTAAGTCCTCAGGGCATACTACAAGGGGTGAAAAAGGGGAGAGCATCAGCTGCAACTAGATTCTAATAGTAGGATCCAAGTGAATCAAAATGATAAGCTACCATTAAGTCTGCCTTAAGATAACAGCTGTAATAACAGCTACCATTAAGTCTGCCTTAAGATAACAGCTGTAATAACAGCTACCATTAAGTCTGCCTTAAGATAACAGCTGTAATAACAGCTACCATTAAGTCTGAGATAACAGCTGTAATAACAGCTACCATTAAGTCTGCCTTAAGATAACAGCTGTAATAACAGCTACCATTAAGTCTGCCTTAAGATAACAGCTGTAATAACAGCTACCATTAAGTCTGCCTTAAGATAACAGCTGTAATAACAGCTACCATTAAGTCTGCCTTAAGATAACAGCTGTAATAACAGCTACCATTAAGTCTGCCTTAAGATAACAGCTGTAATAACAGCTACCATTAAGTCTGCCTTAAGATAACAGCTGTAATAACAGCTACCATTAAGTCTGCCTTAAGATAACAGCTGTAATAACAGCTACCATTAAGTCTGCCTTAAGATAACAGCTGTAATAACAGCTACCATTAAGTCTGCCTTAAGATAACAGCTGTAATAACAGCTACCATTAAGTCTGCCTTAAGATAACAGCTGTAATAACAGCTACCATTAAGTCTGCCTTAAGATAACAGCTGTAATAACAGCTACCATTAAGTCTGCCTTAAGATAACAGCTGTAATAACAGCTACCATTAAGTCTGCCTTAAGATAACAGCTGTAATAACAGCTACCATTAAGTCTGCCTTAAGATAACAGCTGTAATAACAGCTACCATTAAGTCTGTCGTAAGATTAAGTCTGCCTTAAGATAACAGCTGTAATAACAGCTACCATTAAGTCTGCCTTAAGATAACAGCTGTAATAACAGCTACCATTAAGTCTGCCTTAAGATAACAGCTGTAATAACAGCTACCATTAAGTCTGCCTTAAGATAACAGCTGTAATAACAGCTACCATTAAGTCTGCCTTAAGATAACAGCTAACAGCTACCATTAAGTCTGCCTTAAGATAACAGCTGTAATAACAGCTACCATTAAGTCTGCCTTAAGATAACAGCTGTAATAACAGCTACCATTAAGTCTGCTTTAAGATAACAGCTGTAATAACAGCTACCATTAGTCTGCCTTAAGATAATGTAATAACAGCTACCATTAAGTCTGCCTTAAGATAACAGCTGTAATAACAGCTACCATTAAGTCTGCCTTAAGATAACAGCTGTAATAACAGCTACCATTAAGTCTGCCTTAAGATAACAGCTGTAATAACAGCTACCATTAAGTCTGCCTTAAGATAACAGCTGTAATAACAGCTACCATTAAGTCTGCCTTAAGATAACAGCTGTAATAACAGCTACCATTAAGTCTGCCTTAAGATAACAGCTGTAATAACAGCTACCATTAAGTCTGCCTTAAGATAACAGCTGTAATAACAGCTACCATTAAGTCTGTCTTAAGATAACAGCTGTAATAACAGCTACCATTAAGACAAACTTACACTGTATGGAAAAGACTGGATGCCTTGTAAACTGTGAACACCATCAATATCCTTCATAACAGCTGTAATTTTGCATAGGAGTCCAAAAGTAACACATTAAAAACTACATACCAGTAGGAGACTGTCGCTCGTCTAATCAGGATGTAATAGACAAGTCTTTGTGGGTTCTGCTCAAGCAGCTTTATTATGTACAAACACATCAGGATTGAGGCTTAATGACTTTAACTTAGATAAAATTATATACAAACTAGCTATTACATTCACACATGCTCATTCTCTGGCTGCACTCTCAAAATGGCACTGAAGCTAGCACATGCTTGCTATTTATATGCACGTTCAGTCTTTGAAATGCTTCTTAAAGATACAGCACACACGCTCTGTTCTACATCCTCCCTCTTTGAGAAATAGGTTATGCAATGCTGACAGTATCAGTTGACATACAATCAATACAAATAATTCTTTGTCATGCAATTATTCAGAACTAGATACATATATAAAATTATGTCAGGTCACTGTGTATTTCACGGGTCTATATTATATTTTTGAAAGTTTCAAACATCAACACCATATGGTCAACACCATATGAGCAATGTTTGAAATTTAGAAAATATAATAAAAAAATAAATAAATAAAAAACTATACTTACCTAAATGCTGGTGCAGGGGGGCAAGCCCCCATGCATCACCCATGTAGGGGCTGCACCCCCCCCCCACACCCCCACTACTTAAATATTCCTACTCTGAGATCGCACTGCATTGAAGTAAAGGGAAAATATTCCCTATGACAATTTCTGTGTTACGCGCACGACGTTTCGACTAATCGGGTTCGCTCAATACACGTTCGCCGTTTACAATTTTCGATCACGCAGTAGGAACCTGTATTTCACACTAGGTCTGGAAATATGACCAAATCGTGTGACATAAAATTTAGAACTAAAATTAGCAACTGGGACGGTCTTTACTGAATGTTCAACCTTAGGGAGATCAGGAACATTATCAGGAATTGAAGTAGAAGTTAAGACATGTTCTGCAACAGGAACACTGTCTGGATTGCTCTGACATCTAGAGTCTGTATCACAGGAACAATGCTGCAATATCGATTCTGGTATAGGAAGAAGATGTCTGTGATTTCTCCTGTACTCCACACCTTCAGATTCTACAAAGTAGGATCTCGGCTCAGTACATATACCTGTTACTTGACCAATCCGGTCGAAACCTTTCGCCATTTGTATCCTCACTGTGTCTCCTTCTTTCAATGGCAGAAGAAATCTGATCAATTTATCATAACTGGACTTCTGGAAAGAACACTTCCTGAATAGTTGGGCTCTAATGGTTCTGTTCTTAGCTTTAGGCCTCAACAAACTGGAACTAATAGGCAGTGTTGTTCTGGTTTGCCTGAATAGAAGTCTCTGAGCGAGCGAGCCAAGTATATTGTCACAGGGTATGTTTCTGAGATTAAGTAAATTCAAAAAGACATCAGTATTGTCACACTTTGACCTTTCAAGTAATTGCTAGCCCATTTGGCTGTGGATGTTCTGGACTACTAGTAACATGTACAAAGTCCCATTCTCTTGCAAATTTCTGAAACAACTGACTACTAAATTGACTACCGTTGTCAGAAACAACTTTGTGTGGACTACCATGGACTGAGAAATGACTTTTCAACTTAGTGATAACATCAGTGGACATTAGATCAGGTGATAAATCAATCTCAAACCAATTCAAATAAGAGTCTGCCAATACTAAAAAATGCTGATTGTTCCACTCGAATATATCAGTGGCTACTGTTGACCAAGGTAGTTCAGGAACCTGACTTAGCCAAAGTGGGGTTTTTTTGCCAATGCGGTTTAGTACTATTGCATACAGAACAAGAAGACAGTACTTATCTTTTACTAGAGAAGGCCAAAATACTAGTTCTCTCGCCCTTCTTTTGGTAGATTTGGAACCTGGGTGACCACAATGCCAAATCTGGATATATTCATGTTGTAAGGAAGCAGGAATAACAATTTTAGGACCTTTGAAAATAATACCATCTTCGATCAACATCTCATCTCTGTAAGGAAAATAGGTTTGCACTTCAGGTGCTACACTAGATTGCTTTGATGGCCATCCAACATTAATGTAGTAGTTGAGGTTTTGCAAAATTGGATCAGTGTTTGTATGCTCTCTCAGCTCACCAAGTCTTGCGGAAGAAAAATATGCACTTCCATTACATCAAAGTCAAAACTTTCTGTGTCAAACTGTTCCGTTGTATTTCTGGTCAATTTGGATAAGGTATCAGCCAGGTAAAGAAGTTTGCCTTTTGTACAGACCATTTTGAAGTTGCACTTTTGAAATTTGAGCATCATTCTTTGTATTTTCGCTGGAGCTGAATGCATAGGCTTCTTCAGAATAGTAATTAGAGGGCGGTGATCAGTTTCAATCTAAATAGCTTGACCATAGATATAATCATGAAACTTTGAACATGTAAATACTATTGCCAGAAGTTTTTTCTCAGTTTGAGCATATTGCATTTCAGTTTGGGTAAGGGTTTTAGATGCATAGGCTACTGGTCTGCCTTTTTCAAGAATAACTGTGCCAAGACCAAATTTTGAAGCATGACAGGAAAGAGTGACTGGTTTATTGACATGATAGTATCTTATTGTAGGTGGGGTGGAAGTTTTCTGCTTAAGGTCTTAAAATGCTTTCTGGTGCTGTTCCAGCCAAGATCATGTAAGATTTTTGCACGTCAGCTCTCTCAAAGGTGCTGTCAACTCACTGAAGTCTGGTATAAACTTGCCTAAATAGTTGACCATGCCAAGAAAACGTAGTAGTGCTTGAACATTATCTGGTGCTGACATCTCAAGAATAGCTGCTTCCTTAGAGGGGTCTGGTCTCAAGCCAGTGCTGGTAAATAAATGACCTACATATGTAACTTCTGGTAGTCTGAATTTGTACTTTTGAAGATTGAGCTTTAAGTTCACTTCATGTGCTCTGTCTAGAACTCTTAAGGTTTCTGTCATGCTCTGCTTCAACATTGCCTCCATCCAATAAATCATCTACTATTATGGCACAAGGATAACCTGAAAAAATGTGTTCAATTGCACACTGGAATACTTCACTTGCAGAATTTATTCCATATGGCATCCTTGGGAATCTATATCTGCCAAACATGGTACTGAAAGTAGTCAGTAATGAAGATTTGCGATCAAGCATCACTTGCCAAAATTAACTTTTTGCAGCCAAGACAGAAAAAACAGTGGCATTTGATATTAGGGCTGTGACTTCCTCAACTGTACACATTGGATGATGTGGTCTCTTTAATGATTTGTTCAAATCTCTTGGGTCAATACATATTCTGATTTCATCTGAGCCTTTTTTGTGGGCTGCTACCATAGACGACACCCATTCATTTGGCTGTGTAACTGGACAAATTACACCTTGCCGCACAATTTTATCCAGCTGAGCTTTGACTTTATCCTGCATAGTTATTGGAACTTTTCTTGCTGGTCTGACTACTGGACTGACCTCTGGGTCTAACTTCATAGAATACACAACTGGAAGTTTGCCCAACTTGTCATTGAAAACATCAGCATACTCTGAGAAAATGGCTTCAGAAAAATTGGAACTAGGATATGTGCTTATATGATGAACTTCTTTGGTAAAAGAAAGCAGATTCATTCTCAAACTGTCTCTGAGACCCAATAATGACTTCACAGGTCTTCGAGCTACATGGAATAGCAAGCTGTAACAGTTCCTAGCCACATAACATAAAAGCACCTCTGAGCCTTTGGTATGAATTTCTTCACCTCCATAACTGACAAGTTTCGCACTACTAGCCACATAGTTCTCAGCTTAGCAAATGTGTCTGCTAACATAACATTACACTTTGAACCAGTGCCTATGTTGAGCTCGGTGGATTTACCATTGATCTGGACAGTACAAAACACCTCATTCTTTGCCAACAAATTCACTGTATCAACCTTTTCACTAATTACTGATACATCATCTATGTATAAAGTAGAATTGCAGCTATCTATATGATCAATTTGGTTTTTTGAGTGACCCTTCATTATAACTGTGTGAGGTTTACTAGATTTGCAAAACGTTTGAAAATGGTTCAGTTTTTTACACTTGTGGCATTACTGACTAAATGCTAAGCATATCTCTCTTTTAGACTCATGATTGGCACCACAATTGTGACAGCTAACAATAAAGCTGGATTTGGATTTTGCTGATTCACGCTTGTACTGCGCTGAGCATGCTCCTTTCTTAGTAGTTGCTGGAAAACTATGTGGTTTCCCAGGAGAATCTGCAGGGGCTGTAGCTGCCATGTGCTTAGGCCTGCTTTTGCTTGCCACGTGTTATATGCTATCTACATTTGCTCTGGAGCCTGCTGAAACCAAGCTCATCACCTGCATGCATACTTGTATGCCTTTCTCTAATTTCATAGATTTGACAAATCTCATTTGCTTTACTCAGAGTTAAATCACTGTCACAAAGCAAACTTTTTCTCACAGCAGCACTATTAATACCACACACAAGCCTGTCCTTTATCAACTTATCTTTTAAGTCACCAAACCAACACATTTTAGCTTTGTTCCTCAGTTCAATAATATAAGCTGCAAAAGTTTCTCCTGGTTTCTGATCTCTTGTGTAAAACAAATGCCTCTCTAATGTAATATTTATCTGGGGGTTACACATTTGTCTGAAATTGCATTTCAAACACTCGGGGTCTTCCCTTGATTCAGCCTGTACAACAATATGGTGATTTTTCACCTTCTCCATCATATACTGCTGGTGCATACACAAATGAATGCTCTATTTCAATGGCTTCTGACCCAGCTAGATTTAGCAAAATGAATTCCCTGGTGCGTGAATCTTTGACAGAATAACCTGCTTGTATAAAAAGATCATACTCTTGCTCAAATATTCTTCAATTCTCTGCAATATTCTGATCAAATACAAGAGGTGAGGGCTTTCAAAATTCATCTGCCAATATTAACACATACCAGCGAAGGGTTTTGCAAATATGCATGAAGACACACACACACACACACACACACACACACACACACACACACACACACACACACACACACACACACACACACACACACACACACACACACTGTTCTACAGACACCATGCAATAAAATAAAAAACAGCATATAATTGAAAAATGTCATCTATAAGCCATTAGACTCTCAGAAAAGAAAAAAAAATGATTTGAGAAAGAAAGTACTTTACAAAGCTTGGTAGAAAACAATACATGTATTGTACATTGTACGAAAACTGCTTCAGTCATAAATGCACTGATAAATAAATACTGCTAACTGTGGAGAAAGAGGAAAATCAAATGTGTTCAGCCATTGCATTAATAGGCACAGCTCCATGGAGTCTGCAATCCTTAAACAGCAGATTTCCTATGCTGTCAAGTAACAAGCATCTATGAATGGACACTAGTGCAAGCCATCCACAAGCCCCAACCAGTCACATCCCCAGCTTACCATACTTTCAAAGTAGCACAACTATGCAGAGAATCTCAATCCTTAAAATAAATGATAATAAAAACAGGGCATTATATAGGCATGTAGGAACACTATTAGGCAAATAATCACAGGGTCCATAAAATGCATATCCATATACTCCTTTAAGTAAACACACAAACATTCTTGCCACCTTATTGAACACTTCCTAAAACTCATCTCTTAAGATGGTGGAGGACATATGTTATAACCCTAGAGCAAATCTGTGCCTACTCATCCAATCAACAAGACTAACATTAAAGGTAGGTTGGGTAGCACCTTGTTTTACCTGTGCTGGTAACCTATTTTACAGGCTTTGAATACATTGAATTAGGAACGCATCAGTCTTAGAATAAATTATTGAAAAAAAGATCAAAGTAACCAAGAATGATGGCTATCTGAATGGCACAGAGGCACCCTGGACCACTGAGTACCACTCTACCAGCATGGTCCACAGCCAGAGATAGAGCTGAATGTGCTATCTCAAAATGGCTACCAATAGTGGTTCGATTTTACAATAACCCTTCAAGGCTCATAGAAAGCGGCAACTTCTGCAGTAGTTTTAATTGCCTTAGTCTCTTCCAGTGATCATTTTAACAGTTCTGCCTCATGTAGTAATGGACCTAGGATCTGAAACAATGAGTATTCCATAGCAAATCCATCCTTATCCTTTTCTATAATCTATAGGGGATCATACCTGTTAAACTTGGAAATGGTTGCCCAATGAGGATCTTCTTCACTAAACCTGTTTCTGCTGTGACTTATATGGGGATAGAAGAGACTTCAGTATAGGGGAGACATTGGTTTTCTTTGTTTCTGGAGATTTCGTGGGTATAGATAGAGGGGTCACAGCCATTATTTATCTTTATCTGCTCTGGTAAGTGTCATGATTGACAGTTCTTCATTGCACCTTTACCATATATTCTACATTCCCCAAGACTCCACAAAAGTATGGATTCTGAAGAGAGATCAAAGAAGAGTTATCTGCCATCCATTGATATATATAACTGTGCAGGACATCTGAGTGCACCAAAATTCCCAAATCCTTGAAACAGCTTATGGTTAGAACAAAGATTTTTCCTCTCTCTCTAAAATGCTGTGTGATATAATCAGGTACAATGCAAGCCTGCCCACTAACAGCAGTTAGACCTACTTCCAATGATCTTGTCTTTTTAATGATTGCCTCCTTACCACTAATGTCTAGAAGAAGAAATATAAATTGATGGGGGAGGTTCGAACATCTAATCTGAGAATTTATCTTATGCGCTGTCTTAGTCACCAGCAGTTGCAAAGATCCCATCAGGTTCATCTATCCCCTTCTGTTAGACCAATTAAATGTATATTGTTTTACCTGTTGCTGTTTTTTAATTCCTCCGTACAGCCTTCCTCCCTGGCTGACCATGTGGTCCACTCATTTAGTTGTGCTACATGCTGTGTGGTAATGGCCCAGCATTCTTGCGCTTCTGCAGCATGGATTGTTAGCTCTTACGAAAGTTATCTAATTTTACTTCTTCATTCACTGCATTGGCTTTTATTATTGTAGTGTCCTCCAGAGTATCATTAACCACGTTCACCAAGGGCTGCTACATATTCTTCAGTTCAGTAGGTTCCACACTGACTACCACCATATCCCAGTACTATGTATTCACTTAGGCTGCTTAAATAGCAGACTGACTGACGCAAAACAAAAGCACTGTAGATGATGAAGCACCAATATTCTTAGAAGGAACTGTAGCTATAGCTTAATATCTCATACCCATTTCAGAGATAAACTGGTTTTAATCCACAAGTATAACAACGTTCTACTTAAGAGCAGGTATCATCAATATGCATCCATAAGCACTTCCTCTATCCTTAAATTTTAACAACTCTCTGCCCTATAAAATCTGTCTCTTTACCTAATTCAATCTACAAACCCTGCTTATATCTTCATTTCTGATTTCTCCTTCCTATCTTTCCCAATATACCATCAGTATTTACATGGCAACCTCTCTTCTACCTGGATCTGCTCTTTCACCACTCCCCCACCCATTAAAACCTGACTACCCTACTTTCCAATTATATGCGTATCCACTATACAGTGTTCGTACATAAAGTTTGCTTACTACAGAAACTTCACTGTTCACCCATTACATGTGATTATCTTACTTTTTCTCATAAGTTTGTATAATTGTACAAAGTTGTTATAATTGTAACCTTTGCCAAATCCTCTGACATATGTACTTTAACAAATTGTTAATTACTCTTCCATGTATATAAGTGTATGTAACTTTTTTTACAAATGTTAAATCCAGTTCTATGTCATGTTCTTGTTTATAATTTTTGTGAAGCTTTTCTGCCCGGGCCTTCACTGAAAGTGAGCTGCCATCAGCCCAGTGGACAATGCTGGTAAACAAATGCCAATAAATAAATAAATAAAATATTCTTTTCTTTCTGTGATTCTTCCTTGAATATTCAAGTCTACTATGTATCACATGCATAGGTTAGAGAATAATAAATGTTCTGCATTGTATCATTTGCTGCACTGAACTGTGCTTTAGATACAAAATCACTGCCCAGTTAGTATGTCCATTACATTTAATTCTCCTATAGACCACTTAAATTCTCTTCAATGTAACATGCCATTTACCCCTGCCAAGTGCTTAATGCACTTCTGCAGGTTGTAATAGTTCCAGATACACAAAACATTTATCAGTGTCCCAGACGCATTATTAAATTATCTTGCAATATGTCATTCTGTAATTTCAAACCATGTTCATAATCCCCCATGTACCTACAGCCTACATACACTGCAAATCTTGCTATAGGAGTGATAGTCTGTCATAGATGTACTATATGCTATAATCAAGAGCCGTAACCAGGTGTAGATAATTCATAAAAATAACCAAATCACTCAGCTTAACAGCTTCTGAATCTGACACTGAAATACCTGGATAAAATAATAGTTTTGTTTCTCTTCCATAAGCCTAATGATGTACTGCATGGGTAAAAGATCAACAGCAGAGGCCGCAGTCAGGCTTTTAGCTCAGAAGGAGAATGGAGTTTTTTTTGCAAGAGTTCTACTATAACAACCCGCGATCCATAAAGGCTGAAAGGCAATTTACAAAGCAACAATGGAAGGGCATCCTTATGGCAGCCAAGTATGTAATAAGTCCATAATTTTAGGATTTTTGCATGGACGTGTTTGCATATGTGTTTTTATACCCCAAGCAGACTTCAGATAATTTTTTTCTAAGCTAGGTAGCAAATGTTGGAGGCGTTGTGGGGAATATAAAGCTAAAAGGGAACATATGCTTTGGGAGTGTAATGAGTTGGCAGATGTTAAATATTCACTACAGAATATGTTTTCAGAAAGATTGGGGAGCAAATTGTCTTAACTATGGAAGTGACTCTTTTCCTCTGAGTTATAGACTCTGACTTGCCTAGGCATATTAAGGGCTCCCTTATTGAAATATTGGGATTTGAAATGCTGTGTGCCAACAAGCCCCCCCCCCCCAAAAAAAAGACCAGAAACCCAGGAGAAGAGAGAATCTCAAGGATCACTCTTTTCCTTTAAACTTCTTTTTTTTTTTTTTTTGCAGGGGTCAAGCCCCCCACACCCCCAAACTTATATATACCAACTTTGAGATCACTATGCCTCAGGGAAATAAAATATTCTGGAAACTGGCCATCTCAGATTCAATATACGTAAGTCCATTTTTGGCCATTCATTCTGTGTTCCAGGACTCATCCTACCAGGTCCCAACATTTCAGACAGTTATCCATAGCAAGACCTTATTAAGTTTAACATTGTTTAGTGCCAAAAAATCAATTATTATGAAATGGGAATCAAAATCTAAACCAGCTGATTCAAAGATGGCTGCTGTTCTGTGAACACTGCTGAACTGCAGCTCTACATTTAACCTGAGGAAATCAAAACCCTGAGTGGATACTATAACGTTTTTAACATCAAAACTTCGATAAACTTATTCTAACTACACTTATTTATCCTGTATTGAGAAGAAAAACCGGAAAAAAGGAATATATTTCACTGGATTACAACAGATTAGCTAGCTCTGCAGAGAGGAATACACAAAGGAACCATGTGCTTTTTATATTGCAACTTTTTGTGTTCCAATAAGATGTCAAAAGAAGACAAAAGCATGGATATAACGATGACTACAACAAAATTATCGGAATTGCAATCACCAGAAAAAGATGTGACTACTAAACGACAAAAAATTACTAAAGCACAGGAACAACAGAAACTAGGGACTAAAACTAAAGCTGATCAAGCTTTAAATATGGAGGATATCAAAACTGCACTTCTGCCTATACAAGAAGCTTTAAAAGAACTGACTTGTCAAATACAATCATTTGGAATTTCATGTACTCAGTTGCTGGAAAGAATGGATAAGACGGAGGCTCGAATTTCTGATACTGAGGACAAATTAGTTTTACTGGAAAAAAAAACTAATCTGCATGATGTGGATATACAGGCTATACAAAGTAAGCTTACAGACCTAGAAGCAAGATCCAGGAGAAACAATATCATTGTCAGAGGGATTCCTGAATCCATTCAGTATAATGAACTAATTCCATCCATACTACAAATATTTGCAGTGCTTTTAAATGATTCTGATAGTGTGAAACAAATCATCGTGGAAAGAGCACACAGAGCTTTGAGAGAGGTACAAGCATCTAATTTTCCTAGAACTGTGTATGTTAAACTGCTTAATTATCAAGATGTAAATAGAATACTTATTACTGCAAAACAAGGTGGAGGCTATATTATGTGGAAAAACAATAAAATATCTCTGACACAGGATTTACCTATACAGATCAGACAGGCTAGACAGTCTCTGTCTCCTTACTGCAAATTTCTTATTGACAAACAAATTAAGTTTCAAATGAAATATCCTAATATGCTTATATTTACAGTGGATGGGGTTAAACATTCTGTTTCCACCAAAAATGAGGCAAGAAATCTGTTTCTTAAAATTTTCAAGGCTTTACCTGCATCAGAGACTTGAATTGAACTTTTGCTGGGACTGGCATGTTGCTGAGGCTAGATTCATTGTTTACTGTGCTTCGAGGACTGGGTAATCCTTTGTTTGCATTTGTGAAGCTTTAGGCCTTTTCCTGAGCAATAAAATTTTTGTTTTTCCTTATCTTGATCTCCTGCACTTGTTTCCTGACATTTTATGGCTTCTAAGATCTGTTTTTGACAAGGAGGAAGACAGGAAGTGCTTAAAATGCTGTTGAGGGTGCAGATTTTATTGTGGCACTTTCAGGAGTCCGTCTGCAAAAGCGGTCCCCCATTGCGAGCATTTCACAGGACTTCCTGGTTTGGAAAACCGAAGAGAACTGTTTTAAACACTCTCTTGTTTATTTAACATTAAATAACACTGTTCTATAGTAATTTAACCACATAGGAACTTGTTAGGAACTTCCTTTATTAACTTTTAGTCAACATTTTGTAGTTATATTATTTAGAGAGGGTGCAGGGATTTAGCAATGTTTATTTAACCTGTCAGCATAGTTTTTAATGTTTTGTGTTATTTTTATTATTTTATTTAGTTAGAAGCTTGCTTCATTATGAAACTAGTATAAGGTGAATGTATAACAAAGGATATTAACAATTTGCTGTCTATTTGCTTTAATATAGGGTTATATATTAGTATGTATATTTTTTTTTTTTTATTAATGCATGTGGTTTATGTATAGATAGCTAATTCAACTACTAAAAGTGCATTATTTTTTACTTTATTCTTTTTACATGTACTGTACTGTTACATTTTTAATTTAATTTCTTTAAATAGTAATTAACCAAAGAGATGTAGTTTATGGCAGTGTTTGTTAGGGAATGTTTAGTTTAGGCTTTGTCGTAGTGAATTTAGGTTTTATAGGTCTTAATTGTGATACATGTGTGAAATTTTACATTGTGGTGTTTTTATATCTGCTTTTTCTTTTAAATCCTTTGTCATTCTATATTATACAGGACCTATACATCTCCTGGTCCGGGGTTAGAGTGGGTATGCACTGGTTGAGGACAGGATATAAGGATTGCTTCCAGATTATGTATGGTTTTGAATTTACTGTTTTTTGTTTTTTTCTATGCTCTCTCTCCAAAACTTTCATTTTACAGTGAATCTTTGAAATGTGGGAAGTAGATTCATGGAACGTTAAAGGGCTCCAGAGCTTGAAGAAGAGGAAACTGGTGTTACATGTATTGTTGCAGGCTAAGGCGTGGTTTATCCTACTCCAAGAAATGCATTTAATGAATGATCAATGGGGTGATGTTAAAAAAAAGAAATGGATTAGAGAAGTAGTAGTATCTGAAGGTAAGTCAAATAGTGCCGGGTAGCCATAATTATTAAAGATCAATACAAGGAAAATATATTAGATTCTAATACAGATAAAATGGATGGTGGTGCTATGTTATTCTTTCATCTACCTTATTTGATAAACCTATTTTACTTTTAAATATATATGCTCCCTGTAATGATCAACAATTATTCATAGCATCACTATATTCAATTTTAACACAATTTGATAGATATTATGTAATTGTTGGAGGTGATTGGAATACCTACCAGAATCCGAAGTTGGATAGATCTTGTCCACAAAGAGCATTTAACAAGCATGCTGTATTAGCACTGAATGATCTTAAAGAAGACTTTCAATTATATGATCCATTTCACTATCTGAATAACGATAATAGTACAAGCAATTTTACCTTTTATTCCCCATGTCACAAAATGTGGTCCAGAATTGATTTCTTCCTCATATCAAGAGTATTGATCAATCTAGAACCTACAGTTATTGTACATGCCCGTTATATATCAGACCATTCTAAAATTTTGTTGAGTTTTACTAAGGGGGTAAAGGATACTTTGAGACAAAGAGGTTATAATTGGTCTCTTAATACAAATTTATTGAATAAGGAGGATATAATACTGGAAATTACAAAGTACCTGAAAGACTTATTGATTGGTTTAGGGAAACAACAATTTGCCCCAGATATTGAATGGGCAACAGTTAAAGCTCAAATAAGAGGGACACATTTGCAAAAAGCATGTTATTATAAAAAGATATTAAACAAAGATATTCAAACTTTAGAAATAAAAATTAAATTACTTGATCAAGAACTGATTAGGGATTTTCGTGAGCAAACAGAGGAGGAACTGATTAAATGTCAAAAGGATCTCTCTTTACTTCAGAATAGTAGATTAACATTTCAAGAATACAAGACGTTAGTGAGGTATGCCAGTCATGTTCAAACACCATCGAGAGAGTTAGCTAGGATCATTAATCAAACGAAACCAACCATGCAGATTTCGGAAATACAATTTAATAATAAAATATATTCTAAAACTGAGGATGTTCTTAATATCTTTGAGAAAATATACACTAATATTTATGCTGGACAAAAGGATATGACCCCTAACAGGAATTATGAACAATTTCTACATTCAATTAAGTTTCCAACAATAGGAGAGGACATTCAAAATGACTTGGTTAAACCGATATCTGAAGAAGAAATAGTATATGTAATTCAGCATATAAAATCACATAAATCACCAGGTCCTGATGGCTTGACAGTGGAATTTTATAAAAAGTTTGCAGATATTTTCGGTAAGATACTTTCAGTTGTGTTTAACTACATAATTAGGAATACAATTAATGATCCACATCTTAACGCCTCAAAAACTATTTTTATACATAAAGCCAATTCAGATCCTCAAAATCCGGATAATTATAGACCGATATCATTAATAAATGTAAACATGAAAATTCTAACCTCTATTATAGCATCTAGACTGAAGAGAATCATGACTCATATCATTTCCAAAGAACAGACTGGTTTTATGGCAGGTAGACAAAACAGTGAGAATACACTCACATTACATACTATGTTAGAGCATGCTAAGCAAAATAATTTAAATATTTATGCCCTTATAATTGATGCCCAGAAAGCCTTTGATAAGGTTGATACAAATTTCTTGTTTGATCTTTTACCGTATTTTAATATATCACATGAGTTTGTCCAAATGTTACAAATATTATATAGTAATCCCTATACTACATTGTATATTAATAAAAACTTCTCTAAAAGAATACAGATTAAGAATGGAACACGCCAGGGTTGCCCTATGTCCCCTTTATTATTTCATATTTATCTTGAACCATTGTTTTTATATATTAAACAAAATGTTTATGATAATGTCCCAATAATTTATAGAACTAAAATATTAATGGCAGCTTTTGCTGACGATCTTAGCATTTATTGTGCATCTCCATTATCAGATACTGAAAAATTATTGAAGGCTGTTAATGAGTTCTCAAAAGTCTCTAATTATAAAATTAACTTGAAAAAAAACAATATCTTCCCTTTAAAGACACCTAAACCCTTTTCGTTATTGCCCTTAGTAGGACAGGTATCATTTAAAGAAAATATTAAATATCTAGGTATTGAGTTCTCTACAGATATGAAAGACTTTTAAAATAATAATATTAAAGCAATCTGGGAACAAATAATTTCGGATTTTGGGAGATGGAAAAATTTATGACTGCCAATGTTAGCAAATGTTTCAATTATCAAAATGAACATATTACCACAATCACTGTATATTTTTAGGTCAGCCAATTTATTACTTTCAAAGACGTTTTTTAAAAAGATTCATAAAGAATTGGCTAAATTCATTTGGGAACCAAAGAAAACAAGGATATCTTATCATAAATTAATGACCCCAAAAAATAGAGGAGGACTGGAATTACCTAATTTTGAAATGTATTATTTAATTGTAAATTCTAATAGAATTTTAAGAATTGCCAATTATGATATAAATAATACTAAGTGGACACCACTTTGGGTAGTTCTGAATTATAAGTATATTCTAAAGTTAAATATCAATCCTAAAGCAATACTTTTTTAGGTAAGGATACATTGAAATTCTATGGGATTATTGAACACATCAAAACAAACATATTTTCTTTACATAACTTATTTCATTCATTAGATTTGGTTCAACATATGATGGTTTTTCAACCCTTTCATAAGAATCCTAATTTAAAATTGAATAATCAACTAATTGATCTCAACAAGTTTCCATTGATAGTTAATCTAACTTTGATTGATATATATAAACATCTTGACAGTTCGGCCAACCAAATAAGACAAGAACTTAACTTACCTAAAAAGTATCTGGTTATTCTGAGACAAATTAAAGAACTCACTATAAGCTATTTTAAAAGTTTTAAACTGGAAGAAGAGGCTATTAATAGATGCTCTTTGTTGTGGCACTCTCTCCAACAGGATCTTAAATATATCATGACAGCAAATCAATTAATTAAAGAATTTCAATTTCATGATAAAATTTTGTTATCAAACTACTGGGAAGAGAAAATTTTACTGACAGATAGAAGTAATATGTTAAAAGCAATTGACTTGACCATCAAATCTACTTCTCTTCAAAAATTAATATATACCCAGTTGATGATTTGGAACAATGCATATTATACACACCTTACCCTGCATAAATTTAATCCCAAAAATTCACCAACTTGTCCATATTGTAAGAATCAACCAGCTGATCTTCTTCATATGTTCTGGAGTTGTAAATGTATTTTCAAACTTTGGAATTCCCTTAAGAGTCAACTTCAGAAGGTGGGTTACCAAAGTACAACGTTATCATGGAAATGTATGATTCTGCATATTCCCCCAAAAGAGATCCCTAAATCACAAATTATTATATATATTAATATTTTTCTATTAATGAAGCTTTATATAGCTTCAAATTGGTTAGACCCATCTAAAACTTCATGGCAGAACTTTAGAGTTCTAGCAACAAAACATATATTGGCTCATAAATTACTGTTAAACCCACAAAATAAAAATGTTAATAATCCAAAAATTTGGGAACAGATTTTTAATATTATACTAGCATAGTATTTTCAACTTGGAAATATTAATAATTATTTATGTGTGTGGAGAGAATTTAGTAATCAACTGTCTATTACTTGCATTTACTCTTATGCTTTTTTATATTTAAATGTATTACATGGAAGCATTCTTGTAAATATTGTATATAGAGTGTGGTTATTAGTGATATTAGTTAATGTTTGATTTGTGAATATATGTTATTTTTGTTCTTACTTGTGTTTGAAAATAATATAACAATAAAGATTTATTATGGAAAAAAAAATCTAAACCAGCTGTAACTGAAGTATTGAATACTGTAAAGAAAATGCAAGAACTGGAGATAGGATCTTTAATAAAGTGAAAATGCAAATTACACATAAATAAATGGAACTTGTGGTAAAAATACATACAAAATAATGTTCAGGAAGAGGAAGAGCGAGGTTTAAGGAAAGGCAGGAATTGAGCAATTTATGTAATATTGGAGAGAAGGAAATGTGTTAAAAAGAAAACATTTATGTATACTGTTATAAAAATAACAATGGAAAATATACAATGGTTTGCTTTATTTTCTGTTAATGTATATGCACCCATGTCATGTGTTTAAAAGATGTTTAATAAGAAGTCTCTCTCTCACAACATATCTTTAACTATATCTGTCCCAGTCACTGCCTGTCTCTCATACATGCACATGTTCTCACCAGCTTCAGTCATCCCACAGATACAGGAACTTGATAACTAAGATCAAAACATATTATATCATTTCCTGAAATCCACTAATGTATGACAGTTTAGCACAGAAGGTTAAAGTTATGAGCTCCTATTAAACTGCATCTTGCAGCCTCGGGTTTGATTCTCTGTTTATCTGTTTACATTACCCTTTGATTCTGAACAAATCACTTAACTGATGCTCTTTTATTGCACCTGGCAATATACACTTGTGCACGACAGATTTACTTGTTTAAGAAATAAGTGAGTAAAAGTTAGTCCCATACCTCTGAAATGCACAGCATTTTGCAGAATGTTTTAAGATTTTTTGCTTCATATTTTTGGTCTTTTACCAATAAAATCAGTTTTTTTCCTTGGCAAATATTTGAGAAGTGGAGATAATAAATAAGGACAGGCATTTATGGTCCAGACTTCATTTTCTTCTGAAAATGCATGTTAATATAAAACCTGTTATTCTAGAAAATTTCTAAGTTTATAAAAGAAATATTTAAACTCTGTCCCTGATTTTGGACCTCGTCTCTCCATTATTTTTGGTTTTGTCTAGAATTCTTGTATTAAGAGGCTTGGAGGTATAGTTAGTCCTCAGACTTCAGCTGTAAGAGATTCCCTGAAAGGAATCATACTCCTGTTTGTCTCAGACTATAACACAACAGCTTCTAAGAATTGCCATTCTTTTGCCCTATAGCATGTTGGTAGGGTAGAAAAGATCACCTTAAACCTGAATTATAGCTTTTAAAGATCAACTATGTTCTATGACATAGAATAGCTGGATAAAGTCAAAACATGCACCACATGACCCATGCTTGCTTACCAGCCCAGTTAGTTGGAGGAGCTAGGCAGTGGTAGTGAATAGTTGATGTCAGCAGACCTATAATGGGAAATGTGAGGTGGTCTAGTCTACGGCACTGTTGACCCCTACAGGAATGCAAGGGGTGAAGTATGCAGTAGCATGAGCCAGAGTGATTCTCACACTGCACAGATAGAGAGATTAGTATGTGTGAAAGCATGCATCCGTCTCCCTAGGAATGTACTGATTATAGAAGTCATAATCTGCCACAGGGAGAGGTTAGACTTGGGAGGGATTAGCTTTTATATATGTAGATGACAGCTTACTCTTAGCATCTGACTCACATCAGAAGGGAATGAATAGGTTTATGGGTTCTCACCTTCAGTGGAGACTTACCCTCCTCGAGGAACACATTGGTCAAAGTTCACCCTGATGGAACAAATTGTCTGTAGGGTTCTGATAAAAGGACCCGATGGTCTATGAGGCAAAAAAAAAAAAAAGAAAGAGTTATGGTCAGCAGTCTTCAGAAATCTGTCTCATCCTGTCTTTCCTACCTGGCGTGCCTCTACATTTCTACCTCTTGATAAAACTATATGGCAAAGAGGCATTTCCCCTTCACTCAAATAACATTTTCTCTGCAATCAGAACACAGGTCAGTTTAATTAACTTCTGAGCACCACTGTTTCTTCTTATCTTTTATTTGGACATACGCAATATAAGTAATGCGCTTTTCAAAAGGGTTTTAGCTAACAGTTATATTGGTGCATATTAATTGCAAAGTTATGTGTGCAGTAGTGTGACGGCCTTAAACAAACTAGAATTGTAGGTCTGATGTCTTTAGAAAAATACCAGATATTATGCATTCCTTGGAGCTACGTTCAAACTGCTGACAGCTTTACTACAGAGAGGAGAGGAATCCTACTGTGAATGTTGTTGTGTCTTTTGGCTTTTCCCAGTTAGGGGTCGCCACAGCGGAACTCCAGTCCGCTAATGATTGGTAGTTGATTTCTACGTGCCGAGCTACCAGCCCTGACGCACAACCTTCAACAAAGGTACGCCCATTCATGCAGAAAACGCTCTAGCTGAGAATCAAACCGGACGGCGTCTTACTGTGAGGTGACAACGCTACCGCAGCACCACCAGAGTGGGTGCAGGAATCCTACTGTGAATATATGGCTAAATTACCTCAAAGGCCTCTAGTTTTCTTTGTGGATGTTCAGTAGGGCAGGCAAGAAAAGAATTATAGTGGTATATAGGAGAAGACTGGAAATGTCTTATCCATTAGTTTGACAAAATGCAGTTGTTTCACACACTGTTCAACAGGGTTATCTGTCTAGCAAGAAGTTTGTCTAACTGACATGGATATAAATTCATAAAGATAGACAGGAACCACCAGGAGAATGAATAAGTGGGTATGTAAAATTTCAAAATCACAACTTGAGAAGCTTCACCTTCATGCATCTCCATTATCTGTATGACATCACTGCATGGCACAGTGCTATGCATCTAATGACATCACTGCATGGCACAGTGCTATACATCTAATGACATCACTGCATAGCACAGTGCTATGCATCTAATGACATCACTGCATCGCACAATACCATGCATCTAATGACATTACTGCATGGCACAGTACCATGCATCTAATGACATCACTGCATGGCACAGTTCCACGCATCTAATGACATCACTGCATGGCACAGTACCATGAATCTAATAACATCACTGCATGCCACAGTACGATACATCTAATGACATCACTGCATGGCACATTACCATGCATCTAATCTTACTGAGGGCAGTTAAGTTACATTTGGTCCCATGGGAGTCGGCTGTATCTCTGGGATTCTCTGCTTGCTTTCTTCCCCTAGTGCAGACACTGCAGCAGTGTGTTATAGTCTCTGTGTTTAACATGATGCACATAATTTTAGTAAAGTTCTTCTAAGATGTCCTAGTTTAAAGCAGACAGCCTTCTAGTGCATATGCTTAAAAAACAGGAAAATGTGAGATTACAGCAAAGACATGCAATGCGCTTAAAGGAGAAGCGAAGTAGTTTACAAGAAATGTTTAGCATCAACATGGTTACAGATAGGAATGCATTAAGGTCTGAAAGAAGACATTTAGTGAGCTGCAGAAGTGCACCTTTCCAAAAACAGTGATGGGTCATTATACTAGTTTGCCTACAGATACACTGGAGTACAGACAATAGCAGGAAATAAACAGGGCTAACATTAAATTGTGCTTACCCCAGAGAAGAGTAAAATCTAAGAATGTATTTTATGTCTCCTGGACAGAGTATAGGAAAGGTGGGTTTGCAGCAAAATTAATGAGTAATTTCAGTCATACATGAACCATGTATATATATTTTGTCTGTACAAGAGCATAGCCCTCTCTTGAATAGTATATTTTGCTCATACAAGCCTTTCCCCAAGGATCTGATTACAGACACATTTTTTCACTTGAATATTTCAAATGACTTTGAATCAGGTGGACTCCTGTAATGATCCAGTTGAGCAGTCTTGGGAAACAATCTGCTAACAAAATTCAATAATAGTTCTCTCCATCATTCATAATGACTAGAATTTTTAGAGGCATGTGCTATTTTAGGAGCTACCTTGGATACTTCCATTCTCAGATAATTATATCCTCAGTGCAGTTTAGAAAGCAATTGTCACCTTCTCTGTCACTGCTCTCTGCAGTCCATCACCGCTTTTGAGTGGACTGACAAACCTGGTAAAATCCATCTTCAAGCATCTCTGCATATTTTCTCACTGGCAAAAATATGCAATGTTTATTCCATAAATATTACAGAAAGAAAAAGCTGGAACTCATACTAATACTGCTCTACATTTTCCCTAAGATTCTTTTATTTTTCACAGTACTTGTAATACGTTTTTTTCATGCACAATATTCACCGACACAGCTCTTTGCATAACATAATAGGTAGCCTTTTATTGTTAACTGTTGTTATGCAAAGAATATTGGTTTAACAGGCTTCGAAACAATGGTTTTGAAAACTGGTTTCAGTTTTAAAAACAACTTATCTTGTGATGAAATCAGTAGAACTTCAAGTCTAATGTTTAGACTACAAAATGAAAAAATATATATGAAAATAGCATAATTCTGGTTTATTAATGTTAAAATACACCATCTATTAAGAATAAAAAACTTACTTGGGGCATAATGTTATTTATTCCTGCCTTAACTTAATTTTTAGTGGCTCATTATACATTTTCAGTGGCTGCAATCTTACTTTCCATCAATCACCATAATATACTAATATACACTAATGGGAATCATATGCAACCGAAAATGCCACTATTTATTGGTATGCATATTTGAAAGTACTTTTACAATTAAGAGTGTTAACTTGCACCTAGAGCTACTATGAGATGTACTGATAAACTAAACATCCCCATAATAACAAATAAGGAAATACACACATTTGTCATAAGCAGAAAATGTTCATCTTGCATTGCTATCTCTGCCTCAAATGTTAAGGCCTGCCCTTCAGCAAACATGAAAACACCAAAAATAGGTTTGGTGTCTCCTGTCTACACCATACAACTATTTATCATAATTAGAAAATTCCCCAAATATACCCCTTACTGTCAAGAAATTCTTAGGTCTTCACACAATGGCTTATTGCTACATCAGGGATAGACAATCCCTGAGATTTAGAAACATGCCTAGCACAGTCAAGGTGTGACTATAACAGGTACAGATCATACTGTGATACAGCCTAAAGTTCATTATCAATTAATTAGATGGAAATTCACACTTCAGTTAACTGGTAATTAGTAAATCCACTCATGCTAAGAAGAGGACCTGTAGTTGTGGAGAAGAAGCTGCAGTCATAGTTAGAAATGTGATAAAAAAAGTATGTGAACATGCAGAATGCACACTCTGCAGTGCATGCATACGCACTAGTATGAGATAAGCAGTCTAACTTAAATGAAATGTTGCAAAGATTAAATCTGTCTTTCTCCATAAAAAGTGGTGGAAATGGTTCTATAGGACATCTGAAAAAAGAAGCACCAGGAGGAGAAGAATGCAGAAGGGAAACAAGAACGCTAAGAACTGGAGTGGGGATAAGCAGATAGGGTAGACTTTGGGGGGAGGTGGCACCAGGTGCCAGTCTTGTTTTACTTGAGAAAGAAGGGAAGCTTGGGAAGAATGTAGAGGAAGGTAAAGATATACTAAGAGGATGAGGGTTAGAAGCAGGAGCAAAAGCTGAAACATATGACATAGACAGAGTGAGAATGACTGGGAGGCATGCAAACATAGACACTGGTGATGAGTTGGACTGGATAACAAATGGGGTGGGCATTGACACATGGGGGTAGGGACACTGGGAGGAGATGTTTGTATGGCTATGACATGTGTGATGTTAGAAAAATATGTATTAATGTATATGTTTAGTGCTTATTAGAAGCAAAGAAGGGATTAATACATTTTTATTCTATTAATGTTATGACAAGAAAAATGAATTCATATGAAACTGCAGTGTGCTTTCTGCAAATTGGCCTCTGACCCTGGCAGCTGCTAGCACAGCAAAAGTTATGCTTTCCACAAGTGATTATCTGCTGGGTCAGGAAATTAAAGTGTAAAATAATGAGAATCTTCTGCTCTATCCTGCTTGAACAATTGGCCTTGTACATGTTCCTAGATAACACACAGCTGCAAGGAAGAAGTGATACATGAAACAAAGAGTCGGTTAGAGAAATGTATTAAGAACTGTATCTGCTATTGTGCTTGAATTAGCTTAGAACCTTGAGTGGCAACTTTCATAAAAGGACATTATAACTAACCAGGTGGCTAGCAAGGCCACGTTGTTTACCAAAATTCTTTTTTAAGCAAAATGTAGTATCAGCACCTCTGATGAATAGAATATTGTAAGCTAAAATGATGTAAAATAACTTGTGACTGACCACGTCAGTCTGGTAGGCAATAGCTAACAAGAAAGACTATAAAACTTGTGTACTTCCTGTTTTATTCAGACAAAATTCTGTACTTGTACGTTTTTTGCCTCCTGGTGTACACTAGTAAAGTACCTGAACCTGAACTTCCTGTGTATTGATCTTTTTATTACAGTATTTTTCATTTAACAGATTGGTCCTTCGGACCGGAATCCCTCAAATTGGCTACGGATCAGAGCGTAGCGGTGGTCGAAAACCGTATACGGGAGAAGACACCAAAATGTTTCTTCTTGAGAGAAAAGACCTCCGACTGAATTGTCGTTCAAAGAGGCTGGCCACTTTCTGATCTGTGACTGAAGAGTGGATTTCCACTTCGAACCTTGCTGGTCAATAACGGAGGCTCAGGTAGGGAGAAATGTTGCCTTTTTTCTGTTTTAGATCAGGGACTAGGTTACAGTAAATGTTGTTTTTTGTCAGATTTGTTATACAGATCAGGGACAGAAAAGTTACTGTTTTTTTGGTCATAGATCAGGGTAACAGAATAAGGTAGGCAGTTATTCTAGATAAACTGTGAAGAAAAACTAAAGTTGTGGTTCCACGTGATAGGAAGGGTTACGTAACATTTTTTCAGTCAGAATAACATGGGAAATCAGTGCACTAAAACATCACGAGATCCACTCCTAACTGAAGACGCAAAATACATGCAACTACAACGTGTTGATAATGTTAGATATTATGCAAAATGGGTTAACAAATATGAATTTGATGGTAAATTAGACAAATCTTCACTTGTTAAACTTATTAAACAGCTTAAAACTGATGCGAAAGGTCAGGTAAAAAAACGACAATTAGGCATTCCTCAGGCACACAGGTGGATTGAGGAAGCAAACCGTAGGGAACAAAAGAGTAATAATTCAAAAGCATTGTTCTTAGACAAAGAAGATAATAACATAGTAATAGCGATGGCTCCTCCACTCCCTCTGCTTCCCTTACCAGGATAGGAAGCAAGTGGACAAGCTGGTCCACCTCCGCTGTATCCTGATATCCCAGCAAAACCGAAACCGTTTGTTAGAGATCCCATTGAGACTAGGTCCCGAACACGTAAAACATAGGGGGACATAGAATCATATCAAATAGAGAAAAATTTACAAGCTGAGAGTGAGGAAGAAATATGTCCACTCATAGAAGTACCAAATCCACAGTCAGGACAGGTCGGACAGGACCCGACTCTCTTGGTATATAGACCATGGACATTGGAGGATATCCGGAAGGCTACTGAGGGAATCCCCCATCCAAAAGTTAATTTTACAAAATTCTTAGAAGATTTACAAGGCATGAGGTTAAGTTACCACTTAAATGGGGAAGAAGTAGAAAAAGTAGTTAGACAAATTGTAGGTCCAGATTGGCACATGATTTGTGGCACCTGGAATCCTCGTAATGCAAAATTTAAGCCACTCCCACATAGTGACGCAGAACTAGACAACAGAGTGAAGGGCCTTACAGACCGAATCTCTGAAAAATGGAAACCTAGAGCAGACTGGACTTGTATTAATCAATGTATACAGCAAGAAAATGAAACGGTAGATGGGTACTATGCCAGATTATTAGAATGTTTCAATAACCACAGCGGTATGACAATTCCCGAAAATCAGACGAATGACTACCTATATGAACAACAATTGAAAAATGCATTTTTAAAAGGTTGCATTGCACCTATTAGTAGCTTCATTATGAAGCATATGATAGATCATCGAACAAGTAGGTTACAAGCCTTACTTGAATATGCTAGACATGCTGAAAGACACTTTAATAGCAAAAAGAAAAAGAAAGCGCAAGTCTTCACTGCTGAAGATGGAGCTGAGGTTTATGTATTACAGTCTGGTAAGAAGGGTAAGAGAAATGCCCAGGGAAACAAACAATCTGACAAATGGTCAGAAGATTTTGAAGAGAGGAAGAAAAAGGGTGAATGCTTTAAATGCGGGTAAAAGGGACATCTAGCAAGGGATTGTAAACAAAATAAGAAGGTAGCTACAGAAGATAAGGGAGATGAGGACTGACTATATGATGGTACACCATATGAGGGTCAGGAGTCATCAAAAAGAGACAATAAAGAAAAGACAAATGTAAATGTGATAGAAGGAGTAGAGGAAGTGCAAGTAGATGTAGAAGATGAAGAAAATGAGATTTTAGACTTAGCATTATTGAGCCTTGAGCTCTACCTAGCAGACACAAAACCGGAAGTTACACTTCTGGTAGAGGGAAAGGAAGTTAAATTCCTGTGTGACTGAGGAGCATTGCGGACTCTGATACACCCCTCCAAGTTACCAGAACATTCAGAATCACCTGATTATATATTAGTGAAAGCTGCAAATGGACAGCTATACCGGGAACCACTTTCCCATGATATAGCAATAACTGACCCTGTTTCAGGGATGACTCAAAAGAGTAAAATTGTTGTTTCTGCAAAATGTCCAGTGAACCTATTAGGTAGGGACCTTATGCAGATATTTGGCATAGCAGTAGTTCCAACTATGCAGGGTATGGAGGCACAGCGACAAATGGATACATTTGTGGTGCGACCGGAGGGTGAAACTTTTTACTGGTACAGCCAGGACTTGGTTACGACTGGTCCAGGGGCAGTGACCGAGGAACTGATGAACGTAGCCATCAGTAAATCCCCCTCCCTTGACACTGACAGACAACATTTGTTGCATTGCACTCTGTATTACTGTAGTAGCACACCAGGACCTGATAAGGAATATGAGCAAGAATTGTTAAAAAATCGTGCAAACAGATTAATATTACGTAATCTGTACTGGGATACTGAGGGGAACAGTGTTGTTAGCTGTTCATTACCTCAAGAGTTCCTTGCACTTTACAAATCTAATCGATTACCACATGTTAGTTTAACTAAAAACAGAAGTACAAAATGGGCAGACCTAGGAGAAAAAGTCACAAGATGGGAGAAACAAACTGACTTAGAATTATCAGAACAGGGAATACAGAAACAAAAACTGAATTGGTTAACACAGACACACCCAGCTGTACACTTGCAGTCTAGTGAGGACAGCTGATTAGCACTCTTATTAGAAGAAGAGGAAAAAGCCTTATGTGGCATACCAAAGATTCTTTGGTCAACAGGCAAATCAGATGTAGGACTTATTCGAACAGCAGGACCAGTTATTATTATGGCAAAGTCAGCATTTAGACCGCAAAAGAGACAATATCCTTTGAGAAAAGATGCAGAGATAGGAATCAAACCTATAATAGCAGCGTTACTTAAGGAAGGAGTACTGGTGGAATCTCCTGATTCACCATGTAATACACCCTTATTTCCTGTTAAAAAAGCAAACGGGGAATGGCGTATGGTCCAAGATTTACAAGCTGTAAATGATGCAGTAATACCTAGAGCACCTACGGTGCCAGATCCACACACTTTGTTAAATGATTTGAAACCTCACCAGAAATACTTCTCTGTGGTAGATATCAGTAATGCATTCTTTTCAATACCTATACATCCTGATAGCCAATATTGGTTTGCATTTACATTTCAGGGGAAAAGGTATACTTATACTCGACTACCACAGGGATATTGTGAGAGTCCAACAATATTCGCACAAGAAATGGCTAGTAATTTGGTGGGATTCACCCCACAGGGGGGTAGTCAGATTCTACTTTATGTAGACGACATCTGGCTAGCAGCCCCCACCCAGCAACAATGCAGAAAGGATACCATAGCACTATTACAATTCTTAGCAATGCAGGGACACAAAGTAAACAAAAACAAATTACAGCTTTGGAAAAAGCAGGTTAAATACCTAGGATATGTAATATCCAAAGAAGGTAGAATACTAGATGAGGATAGAAAAACAGCGATTTTACAAGCACCCAAACCAACGACCAAGAAGGAAATGATGTCCTTCCTGGGAACAACCAACTTTTGCCGGAGTTGGATTCCAAACTATGCTTTGGAATCTGCTCCGCTGACTGATTTGATATACAAAAAGCCGATGGCAGCACAAGATTTGTTACAATGGACACCTGAAGCAGAAATAGCTTTCTGCAGGTTGAAGCAATTGATAGCTTCTTCATTAGTCTTAGGACTACCAAACTATCATAAACGTTTCTTTCAGACTGTAGACTGTAAGCAGGGATATATGACATCAGTGTTAACACAACAACATGGGGATAAGCAACGCCCCATAGCTTACTATTCATCACAGTTAGACCCAGTGGTGTGATCCTTGCCCCACTGTGTACAAGCAGTAGTCGCAGCTGCAATGGCAGTACAGGCTTCAGCCTCAGTAGTGTTATTCCACCCTCTCACATTGAGAGTGCCTCATGCAGTCGCGATCATTTTACTGCAAGAAAAAGTAGCACATCTTTCTCCTGCTAGACACCTTTCCTGTATGACTATACTGTTGAGCCAACCTCATATGACAACTGAATGATGCACGACATTAAATCCGTCAACTTTGCTCCCAACCCCTGCGGATGGCACACCACACAGTTGCCTGCAGGAAATTGAGCAGAAAACATTACCCAGACAAGATCTCATGGATATTCCCTTGGATAATGCCGAGGTGACATATTACGTGGACGGCTCATGCAGAAGGGGCCCTACAGGGAAAAATCTAGTGGGGTATGCAGTAGTTACAGACACTGAAACCTTAGAAGCTCAATCCTTACCACACAACTTATCTGCACAAGCAGCAGAATTGATTGCCTTGACACGAGTTTGTACTTTAGCAAAAGACAAATGTGTAAACATATATACTGACAGTCAGTATGCTTTTTCTACTGTACATGTTTTTGCGCAACAGTGGAAAAATAGAGGGATGATAACATCTAGTGGCAAACCAATTAATCATGCGCAATTTATTTTAGATTTGTTAGAATCCATTCAGTTACCTACCAAAGTAGCTATTTGCAAATGCGCAGCTCATATGAAACAACAGGACAGAATTTCAAAAGGTAATGCGAGAGCTGATGCAGCTGCAAAGCAAGCAGCTTCAGACTCAGAAACTTTTCTTCTAGATGAGGAATTACAACCCTCTGAAATTTTAGATCTAGAAATGTTAAAAACAATGCAGATGCTTACTACAAAAGCAGAAAAACAAAAATGGGAAAGACGAGGAGCAATCCTTGAAAACGGACTGTACATCTCTAAAGAAGAAAAAAAAAATTGCCATCTAATCTGTTTAGATATGCAGCTTTGTTGAGCCATGGGCAGTGTCATGTCTCAACAGGGGGGATGGTACAGTTAGTAAACCAAATATTCCAAACGTATGGATTTACAAATTATACAAAAAAATTTTGTGCGGCATGTCATGTTTGTAATAAACATCATGCACAAGGGGCATTAAAACCTAAACAAGGGAGTTTTCCTACACCGCCATATCTGTTTCATACCATTTGTATGGATTTTATAGAATTGAACAAATGTGATAACAAAAAGTACTGCCTTGTCATTGTAGATATGTTTTCTAAATGGGTGGAAGCTTTTCCGACCAGAAACCCAGATGCAGCAACAGTGGTGAAAGCCCTCATAAAGGAGATTATTCCTAGATTCGGCATACCAGAAAGGATTTATAGTGGCAATGGCACACATTTTGTGAATCAAACCATACAGCAGTTGGGACGTTTCTTTGGGATTTCCCTGAAGAACCATTGTGCTTATCACCCTCAGTCTGCAGGACTGGTGGAGAGGCACAATGGAGTCCTTAAAAATAAACTTAGAAAGTTAGTTAGTGAGACACAGAAGAACTGGGTGTACTGTCTGCCTCTGGCACTGCTGAGTATGTGAACAGTTCCAAATGCAAAGGGTTTAACTCCTTTTGAAATGGTGTTTGGGAGGGCATATTATGTACCTCAGTGGAAAGCTCTCATGCCTGCAGAACAGGAGGCTGATAGTTCACTAGCTAGTTATATGAGGAAACTGTTAACAAATAAATCTCTTTTGCAGTTTAACTCTGTTTCAGATAAAGAACAGACCAGGCCATTGGAAGCAATTCTAGCCCCAGGCACGTGGGTCTGGGTGAAGGTAACAAAGAGGAAGAATTGGGCAAGCCCAAAGTGGGAAGGGCCATACCAGGTATTATTGGCAGCGCCTACTGCGGTCAGAGTAGCTGAGAGGACTTTTTGGATTCATTTGATGCATTGTAAACCGGTAAAGAACTTTCAACTTGATAAGAACATTGTAACTGTTACACAACAAGAACAAAATGACCAAGAATAGAGCAAATAGAAATGCGGAGCAACCTCAAAAATGTTGCATAATCATCGTATTGATTGTACACTTATTAACTGTACTAGTGACAATTTTCTTTTTGTTGTGGTTTTTCCTTTTTTCAACCACACAAGTAAAGTTGGATAAACGTGATGAATCACCCATAGACTGGCATCCAAACTTTAACACATACCTAGCAATTAAACGTGTATATGCTGAGACTTTAAACATTTCAAACTGCTGGATTTGTACAGCTATACCAACAATATATGGGGGACTGCTAATGTCCGCTATTCCTTTAGGGATCAATAAGACTTGGGAAAATCTGCTTTTTGACACTACAACTGTGAGATCACAGGATAAAATAGCATTGTATTTACCTATTACACAAAAGGGGACTGTGTGTTTTTATAAAAACGATACTCTCCAGGTGGGCTGGAGTAACTGTAACATAACAATATCTTATAAATGTTATATTAAGACTAGCAGTGGGAATATTGTTTGCAATACTAACTATGATTCATATTTAAACTCAATGAAAACGACATTGAATGAAATGCAAAGAAATCCTGTTTTGTTTAAACAATTGTCAATCATAGATAAGAAAATGTTTCATGCAGGGCGAGTGCATATTAGCACTAAAGTTGAAAACTGTTATTTTGTGTGTGGGAAAAGGGCATACAAATGGCTACCTGAGAATTGGTCCGGCAGTTGTTTTTTGGGTTACCTGGTTCCGGCCATACGACACACTGCAGAATTGCCTCTGGGAAAAATACAGAACGTAAGAGATGTTACCAAGAAAACTGAAGATCCAATTGAGAAACCTGTGAATCCAGTAGGGCGAATTGAAGCAAGCTGGAAAGACCATAACTCCATGAAGGACAAAGACAAATTGACACATATGGACATGAGTGACGCTGTTATATCTTGGGCAGGTATACTCCCAGCATATGGCGCAGTAAAATCGATTTGGGAGCTGAGAAAACTGTCGAAACTTCTTGAAGTAATGAGTAATGCAACTTTTTCTGCTTTCGAATTAGTGACTGATGAACTAAATGCCATGAGAACTGTTGTGTTGCAAAATAGTATGGCTCTTGACTTCACCCTGGTGGCAAGAGGTGGTACGTGCATGCTGATAAAAAAGGAGTGCTGTTCTAATATACCAGACAATAAGCATGAAATTAATAACCATCTGGAGGTGATTCAGCAAGTGTCGGCCATGACCAAACCAGACCCAAACCCACTGATGGGCTTTTTCCAGAATTTGTTTGGGGGGTGGGATACCATCCTAATGAACATTCTGATTGCCATCTGTGTAGGTTTACTCCTATTGGGAGCATGTATTTGTTGTGGAATTCCCTGCATGAAAAGATTAATTAAAGATTTCATAGATATGTCTGTCTCTGAAACCCTGTATCAAGACATTGAACTTGAAAAACTGGTTCCAAATGAAATTCTTTCCGATGGTCTAAACTGAATGACTCTCCTAATTGCAAGTCCTAAGTGGAAGAGGTTAGGAGAAGAAATAAAACTGTTTATGCTTTTGAGAATAGAATAAAAAGTATTAACAGGGGGGAAAATGTTAGAAAAATATGTATTAATGAATATGTTTAGTGCTTATTAGAAGCAAAGAAGGGATTAATACATTTTTATTCTATTAATGTTATGACAAGAAAAATGAATTCATATGAAACTGCAGTGTGCTTTCTGCAAGTTGGCCTCTGACCCTGGCAGCTGCTAGCACAGCAAAAGTTAATGTTTATGCTTTCCACAAGTGATTATCTGCTGGGTCAGGAAATTAAAGTGTAAAATAATGAGAATCTTCTGCTCTATCCTGCTTGAACAATTGGCATTGTACATGTTCCTAGATAACGCACAGCTGCAAGGAAGAAGTGATACATGAAACAAAGAGTTGGTTAGAGAAATGTATTGAGAACTGTATCTGCTATTGTGCTCAAATTAGCTTAGAACCTTGAGTGGCAACTTTCATAAAAGGACATTATAACTAACCAGGTGGCTAGCAAGGCCACGTTGTTTACCAAAATTCTTTTTTAAGCAAAATGTAGTATCAGCACCTCTGATGAATAGAATATTGTAAGCTAAAATGATGTAAAATAACTTGTGACTGACCACGTCAGTCTGGTAGGCAATGGCTAACAAGAAAGACTATAAAAGTTGTGTATTTCCTGTTTTATTCAGACAAAATTCTGTACTTGTACGTTTTTTGCCTCCTGGTGTACACTAGTAAAGTATCTGAACCTGAACCTCCTGTGTATTGATCTTTTTATTACAGTATTTTTCATTTAACATGTGATATCTTGTGGAAGTCAGTCAGCACCCTGAGCATCCATCCCATTGGACTCTGACTGAGATGGTGATGGCAGGGACACACAGCGATGCAACTATTCTAGTTCTAACAGGACCCTTTCTAGGAGGCCATTGTGAGCTTCCAGCTATCAGTCTATCAGATCCTCATCACCTCCACTAAGTCCTTGCAAGTAACATATTCCTGATGTCTGTCAGTGCCACTGGAGGGAACAATGGCAGTCCCAGCTAGAAAAGCGCCAACAACAGCAGGAGAAGTTTTTGCTAAACAAAGCACTTGCACATTGAAAACAGACTTAGAATGAGCAGCAGTAAACTTCCCTTCCTTTGAAGATCACAGTTTGTTGAAAATGCATCTGAAACTCAATTCCTTGAAAATGCAACATTTTAACTAGTTTGTTTAGTGGTGTAGAGGATTCAGGTTCTTGTCTCCTGTAACTAAGGTACAGGATTTAAGCCTGAGGAAATTAACTAATCTACCATCCCTAATTAGGGTACTTCTCACACACACACACACACACACACACACACACACACACACACACACACACACACACACACACACACACACACACACACACACACACACACACACACACACACACACACACATGGAAAATCATCCAGGCAGCAGCAGTCTGGTATTTAAATTCTATGTGGAATACAGAAAAGGAGTGAGAAACAGGTGCTGTACTTAAATTCCGCATAGAATGTGGAAAAGGAGTAAACAACAGCTGTGTGCGTGCATCGACACATGCTGGGATGCACAGATAGAAGGCATTCTTAAGGAAAAACATTCTTAAAGGATCTGGCTCTGATTTTACTTTAAGCTTTAAAAGTTTAAAATGTGAAAAGCTTTTAAAAGACAAGGCTGTACCCCCTTTTTGTTTGCACACGGGGTGGACCGCAACCTCCACCCTTGCATTAGTATGCCTCTGCCACAAGCTCAGATGCAGTACCTATCTTCTGCCTAAAAGAATTAACATCTTTACATATTTAACCCTGAGTAACAACTATTTATATGCCCATCCTGAGTAGACTCCCATCTTGTTAACAATTTGAAAAACAATAATCCTCCTTAAGAGTAAACCTGTAAGCCATACCAGTAACTATAAACCAATAACTTGCCTTTCAATGATGTACAAATTATGTACTGGAATTGATGCAGAGAGACTTTATAGTCATTTAGAAGAAAACTCACTCTTGGCAATAAAACAAAAGGGTAACAAAAGAAAGTCATATGGAACAAAGGATCATTTGTTGCTAAATAAAGCAATAATGCAGACTTGTTAAAAAGGGAAGAATTTAAGTATGGCATGGACAGATAACTAAAAAGCATTTGACAGCATGCCACATTCATGGATAAAGGAGTGCTTACAGATGTATAATAAGATACATCCTACATTGATCAATTATGTTACAGTAACCATAAAACAGTGGCAAACCACTTTTGTAATTAAGCCATGACAAAGGCAAATTATTATCCCAGGGATAAAAATTCAAAGGGCGATTCTTTGTCACTGCTGTTTTTTGTCTTTCCCTTAACCCATTAAGCTGTTTATTAACAGATTAGGTCTTGGTTACAATTTGGCTCCCAGAAGACAAACTTGCTTAAAGATTTATGATATACTTTTTTTGGATGACTTAAAACTGTAACCAACTGCAAGTGGTTAAAACTTTCTCAGATGATATAAGAATGGCATTTGGTCTTGAAAAACATGCAAAAGAAATGTTTAAAGCAGGAAAGTTGCAGTACCAAGAAAATATCAATCTAGGACAGAAGTATAATATAAAGGAACTTGATCAGGAAGGAGTGTATAGATATTTGAGAAGTGATGAAGGATTGGCAATAAAACAAGAACAAATGCATATAAAACTCAGTAAGGAATACTTCAGAAGGCTGCAACTAATATTGCAAACAGCCTTGGCATGTAGGAATAAAGTCCAAGGTGTAAACCGATTTTGTTCTTGTTTTAACACAGTTTTGGTCAGATTGATTGGCCCCAAACGATATTGCATCATTTGTACATAAACTGTTTCAGGATTATCAAATAATATATAAAAATCACTGTATACCAAGATTATGCATTCCACTCTCTGAGGGAGGTATGGACCTCCTCGAAATTGATTACATGTATAGATCTGCAGTCATGAAACTGTATTCATATCTGCTGACCTCATCAGATCCAAATTTAGTAAAAGTTTTACAATATGAAGAGAGAAAGTCTAAGATGACCTCTCTGCTTAGTTTAGTAAAAGTGTTCAGGTGGCAAGCAGGAATGGAAATCAAACCACGAGCAGACAAAAATCAGACAACAGCTGAATGTGCCAAAAATAAAGAAAGAATATAAAGAAATGGAAAGAAATGTGGAAAAGCCAGAAAATATAGTGTAGGTATAGAGACCTCCTGGAATAACCTCATGTAGATTTGGATTTGACACTGGAATAGTTAATGACAGGTAAGTTGAAGCCAAAGGATGAAAGGCTAATAATGTCAGCCCAAGTTGATGGACTATGTACACATTGGTTTACAAAGTCCATTGAACATGTAGGAAAAACAGATAAATGTAGGTTCTGTAAAAAAGAATTGGAAACAGTGGCACGCCTTTTTGCTGGGTGTGATATACTCATGACAGAGGGCCTGTACACTGAAAGGCACAATCACGTGGCACGATTGTTGCATTGCGGATTGTGTAATCTTTACAACATACAAATAGCTGAGACGCATTGTAAACATGAACCACAAAGCATTATAGAGAATGATAAACTGTACATCACATGGAGTCACCCGTTATCAATAATTCAAAAAATAGATGCGAGAAAAACAGATATAGTAGTCCATGAAAAAAAAAAGTAGCATTGATCATTGAAACTGCTACACCTAGCAATGACAGTGTCTCATGTACAGAAAGAGACAAAGTCATAAAATATCACAATTTGTAGGCAGAAACAAGGGCAGTGTGGAGAAAAGATACCCAGACAGTTCCAACAGTAGTAGGAGCAATGGGTCTAATAAAAAAGAATTTACAGTCATATTTAGATATGCAATCAGTGCATGTAACTCCATATGAATTGCAGAAGGAGTAAATTCTGAGCACATTGCGGGTTCTGCGAAGAGCATTATTAGCTAACATCAAACACTGAAATAATACTAATTTCATTAATTTAATTATACCCTGACATAGGAGTGGGGACCATTCCCATCATGGTAGTAGAAACATAAAATATTTTGAGAAATTAAACCAAGGCATCTCAATCACAGTGTGAGCATAGTATAGTGCAGAAAGTAGTGGCATTGTGGGGTGGTGATAAGGTATGTGAAAATGGCATGAAATGTCTGTAGTAGGTACATATTGCCTATGAAAGCAGTTATGCTCATTAGTACCTCCACCAGCTACAAAAGTAAAGCATGTTGTAGCACATCCTTGTCAGGGTAATTAGCCCATCCACACATGTTCAGTGCACTTTGCAGGTGCTCATACAAATGTTCAAGACTGCGAGAGCCTCTTAGCACAACTTGACTCACAGGTGTGACACACAGAAATGCTATTCATTATCATTCATCAGGTGGTACTAAATTACCAGAACAGCTGCACTCAAAGCTTCAAACTTATAGAATATTAAACCTGATGGCAGCCATGAGCCTCATTGCTCAATGGAATATTATACTGTGATAATCTCCTGGACTGCTGTCACTTTTTTAGTAATAGCTACTTCTTTATGAGTGTGGACTTCAAATGTTTTAGTCATTTGGTATATCCACTTAAAATGTTTATGTAAACTGCATAAGAAATGTGCTACTAAAGAGTTTGCTATGGTTTGTAAGTTACAACTCCATTCAAGAGGACTACTGTAACATGTCAAGCAAAAAGGGGCTTGGCCACATGGGTGCAAGTATGCAAGTGCTTGAGCCCTTCATCATGAAACTTTTAGAGCATATATTGCATTAATGTGTTGCCGCGTCAACATAAACCATGGTACAAATACTATTACAGAGGAGTCAGTTGCATGCTCTGTTGTTGTGGAAGATTACCTTATAGAAGAAAGAATCTCAGGGGACTTATACAAATTTCTTAAAGTGACAAAACCCAAAATTGCAACTATTTTTGGAATACCAAAAGTACATAAAGGGCTGGACCAACTGTCTTTCAGACCCATAATTGATGGAAGGGGTTCCAAAACCTACCCCTTTGGGATTGCAATTGACTTTTGGTTAAAACATCAGATATTAAATGGGGAACACTTAGCGAAGGACTCCTGGGATTTCTTAACTAAGGTAAAAAAATACTTTTGGGAAAATGATTTAACTTTTTTAACAATTGATGTAGTAGGCTTGTTTTCTAGCATCCCTAAAAAAGAAGGAATTGAATACTTTTTGGAGAGCCTTAATAACAACACCCACTTGGATAACAACAAAAAAGAACTAATAGTAGACTTTATGGAGCTAGTGTTGGACAACAACTATATTCTATTCGAAGGTGAATACTACAGGCAATCAAAAGGAGTAGCTATGGGGTCGTCTTGTGCCCCCGTATTTGCTAATCTTGTGCTATTACAATGGGACCAAAATTAGGTTTTCAATAGTCAATATCATAAGTACATGAAATTATACGTCAGATTTCTTGATGATATCTTTATTTTATGGAAAGGCCCTGAAGACTTAATTCAGGAATTAATTTTATATCTAAATGGTAGTACAAGTTTCTTCAAATTTACATACACACATAATAAGAAAGGATTGAACTACCTTGATACATACATAGAGAAAGGAACTAATGGATTTAGATCCAAAATTTACAGGAAACCTACTTTTAGTAACTCTTATTTAGAATACTCAAGCAACCACCCGACCAAACAAAACAATAGTATTATTAAGGGACAAATGATCAAGGTTGCAAGAATGACCTCTGAAAGGGAGGACCTCGAGGACGAATTAACTCAGGTTTCCAAATTGTTTGAGGACAGGGGCTATCCAAAAAAAGTGATTAAGGAGTACAAAGAATATGTTTTGGGAGAATGGGGCAGTAAATATAAACCCCTGTTAGGTAATTACGAAGATATGGGACAAGTTACAAACACAAGAGAATCTGAAACCATTAGATTTGAAAAAGCTATGGTAATACCATACGGGAGTAAAGCACAAGAGGTTGAAAAAATAATAAACAGAAATTGGGCTATTCTTAAAAATAATCAAAAATTATGGGTTATAGGGGGACACAAACCCAATTTTGTTTACAAATTGGGGCCTAACTTAAAAAAAAACTTTGAAAACAGACAAAGAATAAAAACATATGGTGGTACTAAAAAATGTAGACGTTGTTCCCAATGTAAATATATTTACACCAATGAAAACATAATAATAAACAACATTTTATCATCCAAAGTCAATTTGGTTAAGGGTAATTGTCAAACTAAAGGAATAGTTTACCTGGCTATTTGTAAATCCTGCACTTCTTTTTATGTAGGAAAAACGGAGAGAAGACTAAGGGACAGGATTTATGAACACACTTATCAAATTGCCACACAGAATTTGAATAATGCCTTATATAAACATTCTTTAAGTTGTAATAGTTTTATTGAATTTAATTTTGCCATTTTAGAAAAAGTGGCACATCAACCGAGAGGCAGTGACTATAGAAGCCACATAGAAGAGAGGGAAACATGGCGGCAAATCAAATTACAAGCTGGTCAACTGCCTGGGTTGAATGAAGTGATTTCAATCAAGCCTATTTTAAATAAAAAGGTTTTAAATGTAAAATGAACTTAGAGATAGTAAACATGTTTGTTGTAACATTTTTAGGAAGTTTTTAACCAACCTATGTATTTTATGTTTTTATAAACATTTAATAGAGTCAAAATGTCTCACATTGTTGGTCAGGAAGTTTAAAAACACTAATTAAGTCATTATGATGTCATAGGCATATGGTATAAAAGAAGGTCAATGGGATTGTTTTTATGATTCTGATGAAATCCCTATGTAAAGGGTAGAAAGCGCTCAATCAACTAATTTTATTTGTTAATAAAGAGTCAGTGATGAATTCTATCTCAGCAGTGTTTTTCTAATGTTATGGTTTGTAAGTTACAACTCCATTCAAGAGGACTACTGTAACATGTCAAGCAAAAAGGGGCTTGGCCACATGGGTGCAAGTATGCAAGTGCTTGAGCCCTTCATCATGAAACTTTTAGAGCATATATTGCGTTAATGTGTTGCCGCGTCAACATAAACTATGGTACAAATACTATTACAGAGGAGTCAGTTGCTTGCTCTGTTGTTGTGTGAGGCCATTTACAGAACATTAAGTCCTTAGCAGAGGTAGGGCATGAGCAGGTTAATTTCACACCTACACTTCATAGCATATGTATGTTGTACTAGTAGTACATGTATGATTTTGTTTGGATGAGAGTAGGACACTTTCTAGTACATAGTGCTGCTGGATACAATGGCACCACGCAGAGGTGAACAGCAACTGTAAGGGGGATTGTTTACAACTTATGTATATGTACTTTGCTTGCTTGAAAACAGCTGCATTATAGATAGTTATCTATTTCATTCACAAAAAGGATAATAACAGTGTTTTTGAAAGCAAAGTTGTATATTTAATTCATAAAAAGGATAGTGCCAGTGTTTCTGGCAACGACATACTTGCAGGCCACAAAGGCATACATCTATGTAACTGCTTGTTGCCCTCTGCAGCAGAAACACACAGCTTTCTTATGCTGAAGGAAGTATCTGTACTGTTATGCCTGTTTTCTGCAACAATTGTCTTTGTCTGTATTAGTAGTCATAATACCCATGCATGCACACAGTCAAATGCATGCCATATGGATGGTCATACACTGACAGTCATCACACAGATGTTAGTTTAAAGTGCAGTTCTGTTGCAGACAATTGCCTTACATCATCAACTACAGGCTACCTGTTAAATGTGATTTATCACTTTTTTCCTTGGGAGGGCACAGTATACTACTGACATATTTAGAATACTCAAACAACCACCCTACCAAATATCTGTGGTCTGTAACACACAGACCTACATATCCTGTTTATGGATATGCAGGTCTGTGTGTTACAGACCACAGATATACAAAAGGGGCACCTACCTGTTACACACAGAACACTAGATTGTGTAAGTGTGTATGTATGAAATGTGATGACGTTCTCCCACACTGAATGAGAACTTGCAGTAGCCCATCCAGCCCCATAGTTGGTGGATGATCAGCCATGATAAGTCTGACGGGCCCTATCACATCTCTGCCTGGCAGGATATGGTGAATGACATAAATGATGCCGGTGGCCAAGGTAGAAACTAGATACCAGGACACTGACCTAGTAAGTGCTGCCAAGGAATATGATGTCAAGCTGGCACAGGAGATTAGGTCAGTGACAGGTAGTCCATCTGTCATACCATGGTTAGTAGATATGGAGGAGTTCCTTGTCTATCTGATATGGTGGGTGGAGTCTGAGTCCTTAAGAGACCACTGCGGAGTCCTGGATTTTGGAGTGGAATTAAACCTGCCTCCAAGAATCTTTGTTAGACATGCCCCAGGTGTGCATGTCTTTTATTTATTAGGTATGTGCACACTGGGTAAATTCAAAGTGTACTGTGGAATACATGCACTACCAATTCTCATTATAAATACATCAGGGTTGCAGGCTTCATAACCTTCAGTACAATGTAGGGTCACTATTATTACTTATCATTACCATACTCAGTAGTTCTCATTCATTCATTGGGATTAAAGTAATGCTGATGGGTCCTAATTATCATGAGTATTTCCCTTTGGTGTCTTTACAGGTGATGTTTTACAGGGTCTTCCCCTTTGGATATACCACTGCCTAAAGTCAGAGGTGAGTCAGACTCTGACAATGAGGACAGACAAAATTTGACACAACCAGAGGACATGGTGTCAGTATTGGATACAGGCAAAGTGGAGTCCAGATCCCCACCCCAGTTAGTGGATATGACCTGTTTCCTTGCGGAACCCACCTCAGAGACAAGAAGACACTGAAGTACAGAAATTCTTGAGATGGTACGTCTCATATGTTTGACACAATGGACATATTCTATAAGCTGCTTGCAAAGCTAATCTCTCCCTGTGCACACAGGCAGTGTCTCAGCTACACATCTTGTAGCCACTCCACCTTTGTTTCCAGTGTTGAGGACCAATCTTGAAGAGGGAAGCTGAGGTCAAGCACATGTAGTGCCACCACTTCTGCCCTATCAACCACTGTGGATATCCATGAGTGTATGAAGCTTGTGCCACAGAGGTGCATAGGACAGGCAGTCACTCATATTCATACAGTATTCCTTCCTCTAGGCAAGGGGTGAATAATACCTATAGCCCTCCCAGAAGAGGGTAATCCTGTGGACAGGGCCGTGCATGGTCTGCTCAAACAACTCCTGTAGGTCCATTGTACATCTCTGTAGGAGCTCACCACAGTGCTGCAACATCTGCTGAGACTGTGTTCCATCTGACACACACATATGTCTACAGTGCTCAGATCAACACAGAAATGGTAACAGCATCCCCATGCTACCCAGTGCACCTAGGACCCCCTACATCTGACACGCACAATACCAAGTTAAGTTCATTCATATCACCACATACACACTTTCATGTGGATAACACTTGACACTGTGTCCCTTTCCACCTCTGCAAATAATGACAATGGTGCCCTCTGTTCTGTACTTTATTTGTATAGCCTATGCCTGATGCACAGTGTGACCAGTCTATGCATGGATGAGCTCAGCATGGACATAGGTTTGCATGCATCACTTTAAGGTTACTGTATAATATTTTATTCTGGCCTCCAGTGACATATCAGCTGCTGGCTCTTATCCAGTGCCAAAGCAATCACTGCCTGCCTCCATCTACCACAGTTCTCCTCTGCTTGTTGGTTCCTCCACAGGCTCTTCATAAGGCTACCTGGTGTAGTGGAACTTCTTCCTCCAAAATGAAACAGCGCTTACTGAAAATGTTTTATTACATGTGCCAGGGCATACCGCAGGGCAAAACCAGATACATCCAGGCTGAGAAAGCAGACCAACCGCACACTCAATGATGTTTCTGGTTTGTGACAGGATGTAGATGTAGACATTGTTTGCCACCTTCTGGGGATTTCTGATAGGTGCCAGTAACCATAGCTCCAGGGCATAGCTAGAATCACCAGTAAAATGTCCCTTGGGAAAATCACCCACATAAATACTGATTTAGCCAGGGCATACCGCAGGGCAAAACCAGATACATCCAGGCTGAGAAAGCAGACCAACCGCACACTCAATGATGATTCTGGTTTATGATAGGATATAGATGTAGACATTGTTTGCCACTTTCTGGGGATTTCTGATAGGTGCCAGTAACCATAGCTCCAGAGCATAGCTTGCATCACCAGTAAGATGCCCCTTGGGAAAATCACCCACATAAATACTGATTTAGGTTGCTCATCTGCCATATGTGGTAGTTATGAGCACTGCCCGGATGGCCTGAAGACACATTGACCACCGTGGTTAAAGACAATTAATACAGTGATACTATTCGCAGTTAATATACCTTCTTCCCTGCTCACCAAGGGTGGCCGTTATTTTAATATGGGTGTATTCTTTGGCACTCAGTACCTCAGGGAAACAGGCTATGTCATAAAAAACCTGCATAGTGTTGGCTCTCTCCTCTATGGTGCAAGGAAACCACATATGCTTCCCCACAAACTGCACCCTGGTATCAATGAACTAGTGTAGTATCCTTGAAGCAGATGCCTGGAATACTATGATCGTGTCCCCCGATTTCATCAAAAGGTCCTTATAGCTAGCATTCTTAAAGTGGCACATACTATGATATTCAAAGGAGAAGGTAATCCACACATCACATGGCCTGCAAATGAGGATGCCACATCTCAACCAGGTTCTGCATGGTGCCTGTATCCACATGCTAGGGGGGGCCAACAATTTCAGTGCTGTAAAGAGTGTGAAAAGTTAAACTAGGATGGATGAGAATGACATGCAACATTGTGACTTCCAGCGGTGAGTACAGCCTGCTGCATATATAGGTCTCAGGTATTTTTTCTCTCATGCAGCTAATCAACAGCTGGCACCAGTGCCCTTCCTAATTCACTAGGTCTTCTGGACTCGCCTAATACACCCACCCAGACTTATTCTGAGCCATTTTCTGGGTCATTGAGATATTGTTGCCAAGGCTATTTATGAATCGGCCCTAATTTCTGTTACTCTTTGCCTGCAATTTGCCACTGGCAGCTCTGCAGTGGGGATATATGGTGTATCTTCCCACTCATCAATGCCCCCACCTATTCCCACTTAGGAAAACACCCTCTTATGCATCCTCAGCCTCCACCAAGGATCTAATGCAAGGTGTTTTTGGCATGCATCCTTTCCCGCACTCCCCCAGGATAGGAACTCCCATCCTTCCCCTGCCATGCCTCAGATACCCAAGCTGCTAATCTAACTTGAATCACCTGTGTTGTCATTATTGCTTTATCTCTTTATGCCATGGTGCAGCTGTTTGTATATTGTTTGTTACTGTATTACTGCTGCAGATTCTCCATACCTTGTTCCATGATTTACCTGCTGTTACTCCAAGATTATACTATGTTCATTAACTCTGGAGCTACTACTCAATGTATATGTTTGTAATGAATCATTTTGCCATATTGTTTACCCTCATTTGCATTGCTGGAGTCCCTTATTTTAATAATATTGCTCATTACTATGTCATTATACTGCTACTAGAATACTAGTTCAGCTGCAGGATTTTCAGCCTTCCTTGTTAGCTCTTAGTGTGTCTCTGAATCATCCATACCCTGCATATGGCTTCTCATTGCACACAATCACTTGCCAAGACATGGAAAATATTTCTTAATCTCAGGGTATGTCTCTCACTTAAAGCACTTCATGATGAAATCCTAAGAATTTTGTTGAACTTTAGTGATAACCCCCCCTTTTCCTTTTTGTAAAAGTAGTCCCTCATACAAAACCAATTGGTTTAGAACTGTCATGCATTATAGTACATAGGTTTAAAGCTATAAACTGATAATGACTTTCTGCTTGCTGATTTCATCAGTTTCCACTTGCATACTGTACAACTTTAAGAAAGTCCCATAATGAAAGTAGCTCTGCAGTCAGCCTTGATGAACATAATTTGTGTTTGACTGGTCTTTGGTAATCATTGAATAAGCAAATAAGCAAATAAATGTGCAAGTTCTCTCAAGATATTAGCGCTGAAATTTGGTTACCACAACTAGAATCTAAAGGCAAGGTTGAAACATTTTTGAGACAGTGTTCATGAATCAGACCACTGTTCCATGGCTACACATTTGAAATGTTGGGACCTGTTAAAGTGAGTCCTAAAACACAGAGACTAAATGGCCAAAAAACATTCTTACATATACTAAGTCTGAGAAGGCAGTTGAATGTTCCCTTTTCTTCAAGGTGTGGCTATCTTGTAGATTGTATATATTAGTTCATGGGGTTGGGGAACTTGCCCCCCAGCACACAAAAAGATTTAAAGGGGAAGAGCGATGTTCAAGATTTGGTCTTCTCCTGCATTTATAGTCTTCTTTTTGGCATGTTGGCACTCAAAATTTCAAGTGCCTACATTTTAACAGGGAGTATTTCCATGTGCTGCATCTTCTGATGCAGATATCAATAGATCTTAAAAGAATATACCAGTAACTACTCCATATGCAGGACAAGAAAACAGGCTAGTGTCTACAATGTTCCTTCACACTCAATTTGGAGCATGCATAATTGCATTTATTTGATAAGTGGAGTGAACAAAGGTAATATACAAGTAGGACATGAAGCAATAGGGTGCTCAGTGCTCTGAATTCTTAACATAACTAACTAGAGTTTGGAATTGTATATCAGTACAGTCTGATTAGTTGGAACACTAAATCCATTTCTGAGACCTGAATTCCAAAGGGACACCAGTTTTTTTAGAAATGATTCACAGAATACCTGTCCCATAGTTAAGATCTCTCTGATAAGTCATGTCATTACATTCTCTACAAGGTGAATTAGTGCTTGCTGGAGAGAAAAGATGGGACATGACTAAAACATCCCCATGATTAGGTACACAGACCTGTGGAAAGATGATGACCCACAATGTGAAAAAGATGGCCTACAATGTACACCACCCACTGCATAAAGATGATGGCCCACAGTGTACACCACCCACTGTGTTAGGAACATGACCTAATGTCTAAAAATGAGACCCACTGTGTACCCACTTGTAATGTGTAGAGGATGATCTGCAGTGTAGACCACCCACAGTATAAAGAGGATGACTCACAGTATACATACCGACCATGCAAATAGGACAACCCACAGACTATCCTGCTTACACACTGAGAATATTAATTGGCATGCCAGACATCCAGTTTCATGATTGTAAAGTGAAAGCCCAAACAGCAGCAGCTCCATGCAAACCAAGCATGGCAGTTACCAAGAAAGCTCTAAAGCCAAATGGAATACTACAAAAAACAAAAGGCTAGAGGGGACAATGAAGATAAGAAATGGTTTTCTCTTTGCTGAAAGAGAAAGTGGCAGTAATGTGGCTGAGCAGATTTTATCAAACTCCAGATTATATGCTGAAGCTAGCACTTCAGAAAAGCATTTAATAATGCAACAGAATACTTTTCCTTTTGCAAGGTGAGAGGCAGATAGTTCAATTAATTACAAAAAAACGGAAAATGTATATTTGTTAAATTAGGAAGCCATGTAAGCCCATTTATGGGAGACAGCCATGGATTATGAGTAAATAAAGATGTTCTCTAATGCTATAGTTTCGATGGATGGCAGGTATTCAAGAAGAATGATAATATGACCTTGCCTCAATAAATACCAGTGTCAATACTGCATAATGTGGTAAAACGGGGATTAGATATAAATAAACACCAATGAAGCAAAGACAAGCAAGATACCATGCTTTATTGAAGATATGTATTTGCAAACATGGCAGTCATTGTGCAAGTTAGTAGACTGCACTATGAAAGGTCATGTGAGCTGTGGCTATGAGCATGCAGGTTGTGTGTTCAACGCAATGCACAGTCACATGTGCATCAAGGCACAGCACATATGCTACACTAACACAGCTCAAAGCAAAGTATAAACTGGTTTTAATTTATAAATGGGAAAGAAATGGGATAATATGATAGCCAAAAAAGAGGAAGAACAAGCAGGGGGGAGCACACAGAGAGACAGAGGGAAGGGAGAAGTGGTATGGGGTTTAAGGAAAGGAGAGAATTTACTTTTTCTTGGACAGGTGATCTATTTTATGTTTCTAGAAGGGTAGAGGTGAATAGAAGCATGAGAAACCTATGAGTAGGAGTGAGGATATAGGGATGGCATCAGGGACTAACACACATACATATAATGCAGACAAAGACAGGCATGGGAGGTGCTGATACAAAATGGGGAGTCCACAATGGAGAAATAAAGGTAAACGGTGGATAACTGTTAATGGTGAGGGCTAGAAAACACACAGTGGATGCTGAGTGACACACAAGGAAGGAGAACACCATGATGGGGAATATTGTGGAGTTAGGACTGCTTCCCAAACATTCCCACCTAGAAGTCAGTCAGCTCCATGGCTGTTATCATGATGGTCAGGACCAGTCAGGTATGTAGCTCTGTCAGTCAGATAAGGATGCACTCCAGGGTGCCAATATGGCTACCAAACTGCCAATCACCTCAGTCATGACCACCTGATGCACCTCCCACTAAGTGACCCTGGAGGGTCACTTCATGCCACTCTCTAATGAGGAAATTATACTACCCCCTGGAAAAGTAGAACCAGAAGATAGCAGTGAGCCTTCAAGTCATCTTCCACAGGATAACCTTTGTAACCTTGCAAGAGATTGGCCTGGAGACTGCTAGGCCCCAGCAGCTGATATGGCTGCATGTGCATGGCATGGTTGCTGCTGCTTTCCATAGTCAGCTTGTCACTTTTTCTACAGAAAGCATGAAAATAAATAGAGAAAGATAAAAACAAAGTAACATAATAAAACAAGATTATGACATAAGAAGAGAACAAAACACATTACTAGGTGGTGCACATTAATAAAACAGGCCCTGAAAGGAGAAAACAGTAAGCAGATCCACCATAGCCACCACCTTTGCCTGATGCTGCTTAGATGGCCGTGGATGGCACTATTTGACTCTACCATCAGATCCTCTCCTGACCATGGCCAGTAATGCGGCCATTGTTGGCAGTCTTCACATTCCACTATTGCATCTTTCTCTTGCCATCATTGAGTATATGACATGGATGACATTCTTTCAGATCCATTGTAGGCAGACATACCACCAGATATCTCTCTCAAGGTCATGAAGATCCACAGTGGTTTACTCCCCAGTAGAATCCCACAAATGCCACTTACCTGGAAACAAGGCACATTGCCAGCCACCTACCTGCCTGACCACACAGCAAGGGTCATAGTGACATTCCTCTATATATGGTCAATGTGATACAGCACTGTCTGTAGCACATGCCTCCAGACATGACTCTGCCAGGACTGGGAGTACATCTAGCCAGCACTCAGTCCTTGGAAACTCCTAAACATCACCTGGGGACATGATCCTTGACACCCAACAACTTCCTAGCTATGTGCTGACTTACTGCAGGCACCACCCATGACCCTTCCACCTTTGCCAGCATTGCTCTCCTATGCAACTGTGTTCCCTCACCTGTGCAACTGACGAGGATGATGACTGTAGTCTGCTCATCCCCTCAGGCTTATGTAAATATGGCAAATTCTTATTTAAGCATTACACTGCATAGCTTGGGTCTTTAAATGCATGATTCACTTTTGTTCTGTGTTTTCCTTGTCATGGCTCATAGTGGTGGACCAGATGCCACATCATTTCCAGTGCCATGACATATAGCAACCATTTCAGATTCCCCATGAGGGCCTGCTAAAGCTACATCCTCCCGTGATTCTTATTGACCTCCTCCTCATCTTCATCTACTAGCAGATGTATGCTGTCCAGTCCAATAGCAGACTAACTTAGCTGTAACTGTTTTCATAGCATCATGTTGACACACATCACAGATATCTTTCTTCACATCTTCAAAGCATGTTGGAATGTATCACCAGATGTATCCATGAAGCAGAAGTGAGACTTCAGCACTCCAACCATGCATTCATCAATATCCATGTCTGCAGCAGTGCAGTGTTGTATACCCTGTCTACCACTGTCAGGGGACTATAGGTCAGGGCATCAAGGTATACACAACAAAACTAGTAGTACACAACAACAAACATCATTATGATCAGTCTGAAAGCTACATTCATGCAAATGATTTGTCATGGGCTCTAGTGCTAGCAATGTGTGCACCTATCCATTAGATTACCTTGTGGAAAGTCCCCTCACATGAAACACTGGTATAGGTCACATGTGTGCCACATGTGGGAATCATGGGAACTATCTGGATGGGGCACAGCCATTTTGTTTATAATAGTCTGTGCATTACACACCACCTAGCAGCTGATGGAGTAGAATCATTCTGGTTGATATACAGATGGGTCCTTGATGATAGGAGTACAGTCAAAGACTCCCACCATTACCACAGAAAAATAAATAGGTTATGCTGTAGAAAGAGTGGCGGTTCACTTCTATGCTATCATGAGAACCACATATGCACCTTCATATATATATCAGCTTCCCATGGAGAAACTGGTAAAGGATTCATAAGTCTGAGGTCTACAAAACTGCTAACATGTTCACAGCTGGACCATAAAAAGTCTCTCAAAAGAAAATAGTTAATGCTCCATTAAGATCTGTATCTAATGGGATGAGCCGTCCATACACCCACCCTTGATCCCATAGGAAGAAGGCATCACTCTAACAGCTCTTGTGTGATATTATTGCCTAAAAAGTAGTGGTCAACTATGTCTCAGTCATTGAGATGATGGTATATCAGTCACTGATTAACCCTTTTGTGATGTGGGGTTGGCACCACACAACATCATGGACACTGGCTTCCAAAGCAGCCCTTAACACAAGCCAAGTGGCTAGATTAGATGATACTCCTAACACCTTAAAGGGAGAGTGTCAAAGATGCAGCTCTCAGAACACTTTTTAATTTTTTGTCACTAATGTAAACTTTAAGTGTTGCACTTGGCACCTGTGTCACTGAATCTGCACTTTTCAGCTTACTTTTGCAGTAAATACACTGTTTTTGTTTCAGGAGCGTCCCGCTCTCCAGTTTGGCCAGGTAAGACCACCCCCTGCATGACGTTATCTGGCACACCCATTCTCCACCCTCCCTTCTTTAGTTATGACCACGCTTTACCTTTTCCAAAATTGTTTTCACTCCCTAGGGGAACAGATACATTACTGCTTTGGTTCCGATCTAGTCATCTTCCAAAGCATGTTTGTGCAATGCATATAGTTTGCCTTACTATAATTCTAGCTGTATTAAAATCATACTATTAGAATGTTAAAAAAGAAAGTGACCGTGTTAAATGCAACAGTAACTACAGTATCAGCTCGGTAATGTTCTGAAATGATCCCTTCCTTCATAGCTCTAAACAAAAACAATATTTAAGCGACAATATCTCGTATGGGTACTGTATGTAATACTATTCGCTTCCTTTGTAGCCCTCTATGTTCTTGTTGTGGAATCAGGAACAAACTTATAGTGGAAAAGCCTGCTATCAGAATCAGTTTTTAAATATTGCTCTAGTTTTCTCGAAAAGTTAATATAACAACAATGCCACGAAGTACAGTTTCTCTGACGATCAAGGAAACTGTCGGTCAGCAAGATTCCTGACAGAGCAATGAATGTCTTTGCAGAGCTTCACAAATGCTGTTGTATAACTTTAAACCTCTTATCTCCACAACTAGAAGCATATAACCAAAGCAATTTTTAAACTTATTGGTACCGATAAGCTGACAGAATAATAGGATGTGAATTAATTCATAATCGTAAGTAAAGGAAGTCAATAACTCCTCAATCTGTTGTGTGTAATTTACTAACTTTGTTCTTTTTTTCTTTCTTTTTTTGTAGTATTAGTAATTGCCAAGTAAAAACATACATGCATAAGGTGCAATGGTGCAGCAGAGTAGTACCGGCTTCATAAACGAATGCCGTTACTGCATTTGCGGTCACGGTAAATCGGTACTGCGCTAACGCGCCTAGTGTTTTAACTGTAGCAAACTCTTTTTTAGACTAGTAACAAGCATCCTGCTGTTATTTTAGTCAAAACCTTTATGTTTTGTTTGTTTGTGCTTTTATATTAGTAGAGAAAGTGTTGTTTTTCTTTAGAAGGTAGAAGAAAAAAGGTACCAACGCAGACCAACAGAAATGTTTAAAATACTTTACTTGCTTTCTCTTGTTAGCGCTTTCATGCGGACAATGACCACACTTCTTCAGACAAGTTTTACAGCAAGTTTCACTTGATATATATACAACACAGTACTAATTATACAAATAATTATCCAATTAAAACAGCAATTAAATCATTAAATTGTGAATGAACTACGATACATATTCAGGAAAAGGCCTACCCAATGTCATGATGAATTTTAAAGAAAATATATACAAACATACATTATGTATACCATATTCAAATGAATGTGTTTTCCATTTATATAAAAAACATTTATAAAATGTTCAGAACAACTAAATAAATGAAATATCTATCTCATAAGAAGGTGCCAGATTACCTAGATACATGTCTGGAGAAAGACACAAAATCAGGAAGAGTTAATGAAACAGCAAGTTTTGCATAAGCATGCATTTTCTGGACAACGTTTGCCGCTGTTAAGTAACTACAATCCTCCCTAATGAAATTCACATATTGAACAAGGGACAGGGTTATAACTTAGAAGCAATATCGGTATATTAATGTTCTGTACCACGTGCTTCCTTTACAGTTTTTAACAACTTTGCTCAAGACATTGGGCAAAGTGAAGATGAAATGACAAACTCTGGGACATTTTTTTTAAATATTACTTCTATTAGCTTTTCAAAAGAATTAAACAGGCTTTCCATCACAATGCATGCTCTAAACAAGAAGTAAAAATGTTAATGCATGACATTACTAACTGAAAACCATAGTTATTTACAAGTAAACACAGCTCTAATCAGTGAAAATTTTCAAAATAATCAGGAACAAATCTAGAAATAATTACTGACAATCAGTGACACTTCCAAAATATTAGTATTATCAGCTTGCATAACTGATAGAATAAGAGAATGTGAATTAATATACATTTTCTGAAGTAAAGGTTTATAACTTTAGCTATTGTCATTATTTACTAAGTTTAATTAATCACTTTTTTTCCAAAAGTCACTAGTTTTAGGAGGAATTAAGAGGGACAGCTAAAATTTCAGTCAAAATCAGGGTCATTTCTGAAAATCTGGGACAGTTGAGAGGTATGCCAATAAAACAAAAGTGCCAGATTTTCAGAAATGACCCTGATTTTGACTGAAATTTTAGCTCGGTCCCTCCTAATTCCTCCTAAAACTAGTGACTTTTGGAGTGCAACACAGATTTACATCCTGTTGTGTGTATCCACCTGCTGTTGCATGCTTGTGTCAACACACAACACGCACACATGCTGTTGATTGCTTCTTCTATTCTGTGTCTGTGTGGGAAATTTAAACATATGACATTCCATTTCTGTCTGAAGAATAAAGCATGGACATTATCACTAAGGTGCTTTGCGTGTGTGTGTGTGTGTGTGTGTGTGTGTGTGTGTGTGTGTGAGAGAGAAATACCCTTGTTAAGGATGGCAGGTTACTTAATTTACTCAGGCTCAAATCAACTACTAGAATGAATTTCAGTACATTTTTAAGGAATTGTGAGATTCAAGAGAAGATAAGTTTACTGCTGCTCACGCCAAGTCTGTTTTCAATGTGCAACTATTTTGTTTTGCAAATGATCATTACTCTTTGTTCGAGAGAATTTGAAAATAGTGTTAGTAGCACAATAGGTACCATACTTGCTACCAGATTACCATTTTTTATGTACCACAGACAATTTATTCTTCAAGGTCAGCAGGGACTGAAATTGTGATGAAACATTGAAATATAAAATTGTTTGCTAGTAGCAACCTCTTCATTAGTTACAGATCTTTTTAACGTGGAATCATTCAGACAATTTTTACTTCTGCAGAGATTGTGCACATTGGTGGATTATAATGAAAAAACAGAGTGACCTTTTATGGTTGAAATGTTTTGAAATGGGCAGTTTTGTCATGATTGGTTCATACATTTTGCTTTATTGCATACTGGAAAAATGTTTTAAACTACAAATTTCTAACAACTGGTGCTGTATTATACAAGGAATATAATTTAATACAATCAGGAAGGTGAATCAAAGAACACATGCATGCATGCATGCATGGTCCTAAAAATATGTGCAAGGAGCCTATGGTTTGAAAATAGACCAAAGGGAAACTTAATACACTAACAGCCAGATGCATTTTCTTTGAATGTGAGTTTCAAGGGCAGAGAAGTTTACTGTTAATACCAAGCCTGATCACACTCATAGCCATACTCATCCATTCCGCCATGCGCACACACACACACACACACACACACACACACACACACACCTCCATACTCTCTATTGCTACCTCAAGACAGACACACACCAACACATGCAGCCCCCCCATATACACACAATCACACACCCCGCATACTACTTAACTATTAAACTCTCCAGCACTTACCTATACCACTTTTTGGCCATGTTCATTGCAGCAAGCGGCCATGAAAGTTTACTAAACAGAGAAATTTTATGAATCACTCAGCTGTGGAAATGCCTTACTGTAGGCAATCCCAGAGGAGACCACATGGCTAAATAGTAAATGCCTCTCTCCCAGGCTGTTTATTAGCATGTAACACGTCCATGGAGACAGCCCACAGTGATATTGCACATTTTCATGTTGTAGTACTGTGGTAGGGCTGTGTCTGAATCAGAAATTGTTACTGCAAAGTGTATACAACCTTTTTGTTTCTGGAACTCTGTCTTCATTGTGTTTTTGTTGCTAAATTTTATACTTAGGCACCGGAATGCTTTATACCATAGGCTCTATTTGTCATTTATTTACCTATTTATTCACGTGTAGCTTTAAACAGGCAGGCACTCTGTATAACTTTTTCTAAAAATGTGGTGAGCATTTGGTTTGTGTGCAAATATATGGTTGCAGCAAATTTTGACAAATGTTGTATCTGATGATGTCAATTTTTATTCATTCCTCAATGATTGGGTTTGGATCCAACCCTTGGAAATGACTCAGCTGCTTTTTACAGCTCATGGCTGCTGGAAACTCAAACTCCTCCCTTACCCATAATGCTCTAGTCCACTACCATACCTCAGATTTTGTCACCTTCTCATACAGACATGGTTGCTGTGAGCTCTCAAGTGTTAGTCAGTTAAGTGCTTTAATTACCTAATTACTTATATTTTTCTATCCTTCTAATGATATTTACTTATTATCTTACACTTGTTGTGTCTTTCGGCTTTTCCCGGTTAGAGGTCGTCACAGCGGAACTGCGGTCCGCTAATGATTGTTACGTGCTGAGTTGCTATCCCTGATGCACAACCTTCAACGAAGGTACGTCCATTCACGAATGTCTCCATGCAGAAGACGCTCTAGCTGAGAATCGAACCGGACAGCGTCTTACTGTGAGACGACAATGCTACCGCAGCACCACCACCGCAGATCCACCATTATCTTACACTATTTTAGTGTATTTCTTTCTACCATTGTTGGTATTTACCTTTCCTTTACCTATCGTTACCCTTGTGGTAATGTTGTTTACCTTAGTCAGTAGTTTCTTCTCCCCTTTCTTTCAAAAAAAAAAATAAAATAAAATTAAGTTTTTCCTTATTCTTAATATTAAAAATTTTGTTAAGATGGCTGAAAAGACTTCAAGCTTTAAAAAATGTAAGCAGTGTAAGCACAAGTTTCCACTTTCTTATGCACATGATTTCTGTGTATATTGCTAGGGCCCTGCTCACTTAAAAGTAGACTGTGAGATCTCTAAAGCCTTTAACCATTGCACTTTGGTAGATTGCAGGAGCAAACTAATTCTGAAAGGTCTTCTCCCTATGACTTTCTTGGAATCACTATCTGGAGCTCAACCCTCGAAGCCCAACAAGAAAGAGCCCTGGAAAAGGCTGTCTGGCACCTCTGGATCCTGCACTCTATCCTCAGATCCAAACAAGGAGCCTGCTCGCAATGTGTCAAAAAAGTCTGATCTGAAGACTAAATCTAAATAAGACTAAAAGGGGATCAGCAACAAGTGTACCTGTTGTAAACTAAGCTCACTTGAAGGGTCACTGAGCATCATTTGGAGGGAATGAAATCCCTGATGAAAATGGAGACATTACCACTATTTCCAGACGGCTTGAAGGAAGCACGGAAACTAGGCAAAGAGAAGGGTTATCCTTATTCCTTATGAACCATGTCTCATTCACTACATAAATATAGATTCATTCCAGGTGCTTATGTACTTCCAGATCCTGCAGTTTATTATGAAGACCCCTGGCACTGAGAAGGGTCGACATAATGTTGTCTAGCAGGTGATTTGATGGTTACGCTGGGATGTTCATTAGATGATCTCTGACTAAAAAAGACACATTGGGGGTAGCAAAGGCTTTAGCCAGTATTGAGAAGCCCTCGAGTGTGACTGTGTGGGTTAGAGTAAGGGTTAGGTAAGGGGGTAGGTTAAGTGTGTGTATGATTGTAAGTGTTTAGGGGTATGGTTAGGTTATGGGATAGATTAGGAAAGAGAATAGATTAAGTGTGTGTGTGATTGGTAATATTTTGGGTGCTAACCCTGCCGCTAATTCTAACCTGCATCTTAAATTAAAAAAAAAAATCTGCTCCTGTAACACTACCACTACAGAAGACATTTGGGACACTCATCACCACACACACACACACACACACACACACACACACACACACACACACACACACACACACACACACACACAGTTTGCAATCTGCAGCTTGATTTCAGTACCTTGAACAGATGCCGTTAATGGCAGCTGTAACCATACTTCTCAATTTCTTATCTCTTGCTCAAGAAATCGGGGCAAAGCCCAAAAATAGAGCTGATTTTAATTATTGTTCTTACAAACTTAGAAAGTAACTAGAACAACAAGATTTGTGTCAATGTGCATTTTCTGAAAAATATGAAGTTTTAAACTCAAATGCCTGTCATTATGTATTGATTTTGGTTTCAATGATTTTGATTTGTTCAGAAAACCACAGATTTTATGACGAGCAGACTAAAAATATGAGAGAAAATCTGAGCATTCTGCAAATATTTGGACAGTTGAAGGGTATGGCTCTAACATTCTTTAACTCCTCACTTACAGCACATGTCAATTTAAACACTGCTCAAGACCAAGTGTCTCACAGTTGTCTGCCCTGTTCTAAAAAACTTTTTTACCACTTTTTCCCATAAACTCTGAAACTTGGAAACAGAAGGTCTGTGGGTGAAAACTTTCTGCTTTTCCCTAAGTAAATCAATCACAGTTTCTTTGGAATGTAGCTTTCAGCACTAAGCTTTTAAGATGGCATTATATAGTTTCATTAGCATTTAATGTAAGCAAAATGAACATTTGCTATTTGAATGTTTTACACTGATGTTTTGATTTATTTTTGTCAGCAGTTTCAGTGTGGTAGTGGAAACTTCCATTTTGTGAGGAAGGGGATCTTGGAGATATGTCTGCTAAGTTTGAAGGTGGGAGATGGGGCCCCATTAACATTGAACATTGCTATTTTGGTTGCTCTGATGCTGTTTTGGGGTTTGGGGCAGGGAATATCCTACACCGGAGAGCATAGGGGTATCTAATTTTCTTTGTACTAGCAATAAGCAACTAAGACAGTTTTTGTAGTAGTTGATGCTCTTATACTAAACAAACCAGCATGTTCTAGTAGTGGGTTGTGTAGTGTTTTATAGGACTAGTAACTATATTTATTTTATGCATAATTCATAAGTTCATAGAAGATTACTAAGCTAACAGCCCTAGATCCCTTACAAGCCCTAGCCATATTAATCCCGACTTGCCGCAGTTACTGGTGGTTTCATGAATGAAGTTCACAGAGGTAAGAGTCTATGGTAGTTAATACCGATGTCCTCTTTCCAAGGTGCCACCCCTGGAGTGAATTCACAGTCATCCATCCAGTAATCTAGCATGCTTTTGAAGAGGGTCAGGGAGGGGCTCTGTTTCACGTGAATTGGAAGCTTGTTTCAGAGAAGTGAGGGGCTCTATTTCACTTTAATTTGAAGCTTGTTTCAGAGAAGTGGCAGTCTCTGGAAGATGTATCTATCTCTCCAACATGACCTGTTCATGTCAGAGCCTAGGTTAAGATACCTGGAGCGAGTGACCCTCATTCAGTTTGATTTAAGAATCTGTACCATTTCCATCAGGGCCAGGTCAGAGACTACCCCTTAGCAACCTGTAGGAGACGGAATACAATGATAGGGGTTTCAGTCTTTCAGAGTAAGACTTGTTGTGCGTGTGATTTCTTGGTGAGAAACCTCTGTGGTCTCTCCAGTTGTTGCAGGTATCTGGTAAGGTACATGCAAAAGGAAGCATAGCACTCAATTACTGGTCTGATGAGTGAAAAATTATATTGAGCTTACTGCTTGGTGTGATGGATTTGAAGTCTTCTTAAGACACTCAGTCTTGCTGGCTGGATTCTGCTAAAATTCAGAGTCTGGTTATATTTGCATTCACAGTCTGTTGCATACAGAAACTTGCAGAATATACACTGATGAGAGAATATACTTTGCAGCATCAACTTTAGAGCAGTAACAAATAACTTTTTATAATAAATCAAATGGACTAACGTTGCAGCTTAAAGTACTGTTCCAACTTTACTTCTCATATAGTACAGATGATGTGAGAGATATAACATTTACCTCAGGACAAATGAGTCCCTACCATACCTCTAACATAACTGGATTTATACAGCTCTTTATATACACTTTTAGTCATGCATAAACATATACATTTCCTCTTGATATTCTATTTTGGAGAATTGCTCATCCTGTAGAAACAATACTAAGCTTCCTTGTTTAAGAATGTCTTGTAAGAGACCAGCTTTTCTGACAGTGTGAACATCCTGTATTCTATTTGGATCTTTGTACAAGAACATCTGTTCTTTTGCCAATGCTGATAACAGTGTCCTGTTGTCCATGCAGAAAAACATGTTTTTGAGGAAACACATTGTAAGAGACCAGCTTTTCTGACAGTGTGAACATCCTGTATTCTATTTGGATCTTTGTATAAGAACATCTGTTCTTGTGCCAATGCTGATAGACATATCCTGTTGTCCATGCAGAAAAACATATTTTTGAGGAAACACATTGTCACAGTGTCATTGTCTATTCTTTAAAAGCAGATTTTGCATTTTTGCTCTTGCATACATCCTGTTTTTAAGTCTGTAAGGGGAAAAATGTCCATTCAGCAGATTCCTTTTCCAAGCCATGGTAATTTAGTATGGATGCTGATTACATATTACTAAACTCTATTTCTACATTTAAGCAAGCTTTATCTTATACCTTATTTATGTTGCATAATTGTAGCTAAGTTACTTTCAACCTTAGTATATTGTTGAGCACACTCTAACAATTCCCTCTTTTTTTTTATTTTAAACTAGAGAAATAAATTCAGCATTATTTGGTAATACTTTTTCATTATGACAATTAACAACAGTAACTTGACTAGCTTTTGCTAAGCAGATTTTAATACATGTAAATAATATGCAACCAAGCATTACAATAACAATAAAAGAAATTAAAAATACAGTGATTTTTCCTGTCCAGCCTATAAATAGATTAGTAAACCATTCACTCCAGTCATCATTCCAGTTTTTTCTAGTATGTTGAGACACTTGTGCAATCACTTCTAAATGTGCTTTTACATATTCTGTTTTGTCTGGAATAAATGTACAACATTGTTCTCCTATTAAAGCATATGTACCCCCTTGCGATGTAATCTAATGCCATTCGATTTTGCAAAACCATAGTTCGTATTGCTGTCATTTCGACAGTATTGTCAAGGACTGCATTGAAAGTGGCATTTGCCAATACCTCAACTAGTTTAGATAGTTTTCTCAGCTCCCAGATGGCTTTTGCAGCCCCATACCAAGGGAAAATACCTGCTCCAGAGATTACATCATCTCCTAAATCCATATATTTTAATTTAATATAATCAATATTTTGATGATATATACGTGATGTATCTAAGGTGTCTACTGGATTTTTTGGACTTTCAATTACAGGTAATATATCCCTTTTCTTTTTTGTATTTCTAATGTTTCCTTTTGGTAACTCTTTTACATGATGCATTGCTGGTACCACTAATCCTATATAACAGGTGCCATCCCATCCCTTTGGTAACCATTTATAAGCATATTTACCACAGATGTAATATAACCCATCTGATAGAGCAACACTGCTATTTACCAGACTGCCATTTACTTGCCCCATAGTAGGAGTTTTATCATGTACAACTGTAAAGTTTTTATCTGTTTTACTTCTCCAGTATGTAATATTAGTTTTACACTCATTTTTATCATTTTGTGAAAAATGAAATACTGCTGTGTCACTTAATATTAACTGACCCTTAATTGGTATTAAAATAGGAAAACCATGACAAAATACTCCATGTACTGGTATGTGGTTGTGAAACTTTATAATTTCAATTGTTTGAATACAATTGCTATTACCCACTGGAACAGTTCCATTTTGTTGAAAACATGTGATCCCCTGCACTATAGCAGATAACTGTACTCTTGCTTTACATATTTGTACATTTATAACTTGATCTCCTGTTTCATTTATTAATACCCTCCAACTACTAAAAGAATTTAGTGGAATAGGTATTAGAGGCATTACCCCTGTTATTTTTGGTATTAAACTACATACCCAACAATTAGAAACATTCATGCTTTTTGCATACCAACATTGTCTTGCTAAAAAAGTGTTAAAAGATGGTGACCAGTCTTGCTCATTTTTCCACATTTCTTTACTCTCTCTCTTATGTAACTTTACAGTTTAACAGGTTGTAAGTATAATTTAATACTAAGCAATACAATAATAGTTAGTATGATAGCTATTATCAATTTAAAAAAACATCCTTTAAATAGAAATTCCATTGTTGAATCATTTTGCCTTTGGTCATCCAAAACTGGATTTCCAAAAGGATGCACTTTAAACCATGTCAATTTCATTATGGTTTTCTCTGTTGGAAACCTACAAAAGAATACATTTAATCAGATTTACATTGCTCACTATTTTTGATCATTCTTAGTTGATCTTTATGTACCAACATTGTTCTGTTTTTCTTTTTTCCTTTGATTTTGTACACTAATGGTCCAATTTGTTCCACTACTTCAAAAGGGCTTTGCCAATTGCTAGCCCATGGTCCTTCCATTTGGAATGTTTTTACCAATACTTTGGTTCCACAGGGAAGGTTTTCTTCAGCTGGTAATATTGGCACCTTTTTCCATAGATGGAACGCTTGCTCCCTTGCATTATAGTCACATATACTAGTAAGTTGTTTTAGCCATTCCTGATGTTTGCTAATTTCTAGCATGGGCCTACCATTAGGTAAATCTGGATCAAATGGTAATTGTATGGGCATTTTGTGGCCTGTCATTATTTCATATGGGGAAATACCTGTTTTACTGTTTGGTGTTGCTCGAATACCCATTAAAATACCAGGCAGATGATGTACCCATGTATTGCCCTTTTCCAAGCATGCCTTTTTTAGACGTTCTTTTAACGTCCGATTCATACGTTCTACAATGCCATTAGATTGTGGATGATATGGTACATGAAACCTTTGGTGTATGTCTAACAAATTACACATTTGTTTAATGAGATCACTAACAAACTGTGGGCCATTGTCTGAGTCTATGACCCGTGGCCATCCCCAATGACAGAAAATATTTTTCCATAAGGCTCCTGCTGTTGCCTTTGCTGTCATGGTTTTGGTAGGAATTGCTTCTATCCATTTTGAAAAGATGTCCACTACTACTAGTAGATACCTGTAACCTCCCTTTGTTGTTGGTAATGGACCTGCATAATCTATTTGAACTGCATACCATGGCCCATCCGCTGGCTGTACTCGATGTAACTGAGGCCTTTTGCTTTTAGCATTTACCTGCAGACAGATTAAACATTCTTCTATAATCATGAAGAACCACAAACAGCAAGCCAGCAACTCCTCAGAAGGAATTTATTTGGAAAAACAGTGATGAAATAAAACTCTAGCGCCTCGACCAACAGTCTTTAACAGAGTACACTTTTTTTAAAAACCACTCAAACTATATATAGCAAATCATGAATTGATTAATGACATAATTGATTAATTACATAAATTATACACTTTCCAATCCAACTTCTTAAAAAAACACATACCTATTTACATATTTACACAAAACTTCTCCAGAAGCATTCTTGATTAAGTCCCCTAGGGCACATAGTATTAAATTTCAATATTAAGAATGCTTCTTTCTTTCTTAATATATGTTTCACTTGTTCATCACCCATAAATTTATTACAAACTACCTTATCCAAAATTGTTGTCTCAAAACCATCCAAACTGCCATTGTGTATTTCATTAAAATGTGTGGCTACAGGGCTAGTTATTTTATTATTCCTAACATCCCTTATGTGTTCTTTAATCCTACAAGAGAATTGTCTTTTGGTTTCACCTATATAAAATTTGTTACATGTGCATTTAATAGCATATATAACTCTCTCACTTTTGCAAGTAAAACATTCATTTGTTTCAAAATTCCTATTATTAATTTTATCAAAACGTAGAGTAACATATCTACAAATCGTACACGTTTCAATTGTGATATTGATGAACTTAGTAATAGTTCAAATGATAGCTTTTATTCATGCTGTTCTATGGAAGAAGATGAAATTGTCTGTAGTAATGCATATTGTAAGTTGAACACAGACAATATTAAAGCGAAAAGTGGTTTTGTTCCTTATTGCAATAATGAGACTATACTATGTTTAGATAAATTTTTAAATTTGAATATACAAATAGCTTATGACAAATTTATTAGTTTAAAGAAAAAAGATGTAAAATATAATTTGAATAAAAATGAGTGGCAGGGTTTAAATGATTTGAGCAAAAATGCACAAATGGTATTTAAACCATCTGATAAAGGTGGGAAGTTAGTTCTTATGAACCATATGCAATACCTAGCAATGTGTTATAAACACTTGAATGACAAGACAGTGTATCAGTGTATAAATATGTTAGAATATGAGAAAGCTCAAGCTATGTATATTGCATTACTAGAAAAGGGCAAAAGATTACATTATTTTTCAGGCAAAGATGTGAAGGATAAATTCGGCATTAATAATCCTAGAATGCCATGCTTTTATTGTCTTCCAAAGATTCACAAAGATCTGGTGAATCCACCTGGTCGGCCGATTGTGTCAGCCAGTGGAAGTTTTTTGAATAACATCTCTTGCCTATTACATGAATTCTTTATGCCAATAGTTAAAAAATTACCATCATATGTTAAGGATGTATTTGAATTTTTGTCAGTAGTGAAACAAGTTAAATGGAATAAAGAGATGTTTTTTATAGTAATAGACGTTGTGAGTCTTTACACAAATATTAAACATACGGATGGTGTTAGAGCAATGAAACATTTCTTAGGGGATAGTCCCTTGGTGGAATACATTGTAGAATTACTTATGATGTGTTTACAGAATAACATATTTGAATTTGATGGGCAGTTATATAGGCAAAAGCAAGGAACAGCGATGGGGGCTCCGTTTGCACCCTGTTATGCCAATATATTTATGGGCCTGTTTGAACACTGCCATATTTATAACAATGAGTTTTTTTGCAAACATGTAATTAATTATTACAGATATATAGATGATCTCATCTTTATTTGTAAAGGGGTAGTGAGTTAGTTGAACAATTTATAGATCAAATTCAAGTGAATAGTATGGGAATAAAATTTGATGGATTACAGAAAGGTAATAAGGTTAACTTTCTGGATGTGGAACTAATAGGGGATAGTTACCAACATAAGGTTATATCCAAAATACATAGAAAATTTCCAGAAAGCAATAATATATTACATGGAGAAAGTTTCCATCCTTTACATACTATGAAATCTATTCCATATACTGAGTTTAATAGAATAAAAAGATTATGTAGTGAGATGAGTGATAGAAATATTGAACTATTGCATAGTTTTCATAGATTTTAAAGAAAGGGGGTATGATGAAATGAATCTTAAAGAAAGTTTGAATAAAGTGTTGGATAGCATGAATGAAAAATATAGTTTGGCATATTATAAGAAGAGAAATATAAGGGAACAGGATAGGAATATTTATTTTGTCACTACGCACTCTGTTATATCAGAAGAAATTATTGACATTATCAAATCTAGTTGGAATATTTCAAAAAAAGAGGTAGATTGTTTACAAAATAAAAAACTGTCTTTTTCTTTTAACAGGGGTAGAAATATTAAGGATTTTATAGTGCATAGTAGGTTTAAAAGGCCAAAAGTAGAGATAGCAGATAGAATAAAAGAAAAAGGTACAGTAGCATGTGGAAAGTGTACGATTTGTAGATATGTTACTCTACGTTTTGATAAAATTAATAATAGGAATTTTGAAACAAATGAATGTTTTACTTGCAAAAGTGAGAGAGTTATATATGCTATTAAATGCACATGTAACAAATTTTATATAGGTGAAACCAAAAGACAATTCTCTTGTAGGATTAAAGAACACATAAGGGATGTTAGGAATAATAAAATAACTAGCCCTGTAGCCACACATTTTAATGAAATACACAATGGCAGTTTGGATGGTTTTGAGACAACAATTTTGGATAAGGTAGTTTGTAATAAATTTATGGGTGATGAACAAGTGAAACATATATTAAGAAAGAAAGAAGCATTCTTAATATTGAAATTTAATACTATGTGCCCTAGGGGACTTAATCAAGAATGCTTCTGGAGAAGTTTTGTGTAAATATGTAAATAGGTATGTGTTTTTTTAAGAAGTTGGATTGGAAAGTGTATAATTTATGTAATTAATCAATTATGTCATTAATCAATTCATGATTTGCTATATATAGTTTGAGTGGTTTTTAAAAAAAGTGTACTCTGTTAAAGACTGTTGGTCGAGGCGCTAGAGTTTTATTTCATCACTGTTTTTCCAAATAAATTCCTTCTGAGGAGTTGCTGGCTTGCTGTTTGTGGTTCTTCATCTTACTTTGTTGGCGGTGGTTTTTTATTATTCTTCTATAATCAGTTTGCAGACCTTTTTTAAATTTGGGTTCCAATACTTTTCTTTTACAACTGCCCATAACTTATCAGTTCCTATATGGCCCAGTATTTGGTGATTTAACTTGACCAACTGGCGTGCCAACTGAAATGGTACATATTGCAACTGTAACTCTTTGGAGGTGGTGTATGCATAGTACTCCTTTGGTGGAATACCTGCCAATCTGCACTGATCGGTTTCTTCTTTTAAGCCCTGTTGTTTTTGTATATTTACAAGGTCTTTCTCTATTGACTCTTTATCTAACTCTTTTAAGACACTAACTTCTACATTGGCATACTCATATTCTGGAAGTTCTTTTCCATTTTGTGCTGCTTGTTTGGCCAAAGTATCAGCTAACACATTTAATTTGTAAGTTTCACTGGTTGGCTTTTGATGTGCTTTTACTTTTAAGATGCTATACTGTCCTTGTTGTTTTGACATTGTTATAACTTTATATATGTCTTTTAATACTTCAGCATGCCGTAATGGTTTACCTACACTATCCACAAATCCTCGTCTTACCCAGGTTACCATATGTAGTCTTAAAGAATTTACTACGTAAGCACTATCTGAAAAAATGTTAATAGGATTGTAATACTTTAGCACATACAGTATTGCCTCCAGTTCAGCTCTTTGAGCTGACATATGCCCTGGTAACTTGATTAGTTCAGGAGAACCCAGTTGTGGATTCTCTGGAACTATGGCAAATCCTGTCCAGTATCTGCCTTGGTCCCAATATTGTGCTCCATCCACAAAGATGGATGGCTTAAAGTGATCAAAATCAGATGCTAAAATTTGCACCTCAGGTGACATTATCTTTTCTAAACAGTTATGCTGTTTTCCTTCATATCCCATGTGGTTTGACAAATGGTATTTATCCCCTGTCTGTATAGTAACAGTTTTCATTCCAAAAAGTGCCATCCATTTTGCAAAGACTGCCTGACTAATACCATCTGTAATTTTATTAATTTCAAAACTGTCTGTCAAAGCTTTTACAGCTTGATGTGGTGTTTGTACTATAATGCAGGAAAATATGGTCAAATATTCAGTTTGTTTAATACCCCAGTAAATGGCTAATAACTGCTGTATACATGGATGGTAGCCCAATTCCACTGGAGTCATCTTCCTGCTAAAGAAAGTGACTGGGCGTAATGTTTTTTCCATTCTGTTGTCACTACCATGTGGCCATTCCTGTAGTAGTACCACAGACAGTGTTTTTTTTCCTGCTGCTGCTTGTAACACAAATGGTAACCTTGGAGTGGGCGCTATTAGTTCTGTAGCTTGTGCTAGTTTTATTTTTATCTGTGAAAATGCCTCCTCTTCATGAGATCCCCACTCTAAAAAGGTGGAGTTCTTTTGTTCATGTAACATTTTGTATAGGGGAGCAGCCACGGCTGCATAATCCTCTATAAATTCCCTATTGTAATTCATGATTCCCATGAATTTATGTAAGTCTGCTATAGACAGTGGCTTTTCCATTTGTAAAATACCTTGTACACATACAGGGCAAGGAGTTCTTCCTGTTGGTTTTATAATAGTACCTAGAAACTTAACTTTTTGTGTCATAAACTGATTTTTTTCACTTTTAACCTTAAACCCTGCTTGCTGTAGAGTATGAAAAACTCTCTTAAGAAACCGTACATGCTCCTCTACTGTTTCTGACTGAATTAAACTATCATCAATGTAATGTATTACTGAATCATCCTTTTCCAAATGTTGTAGAATGGATCCTACTGTCTGATGAAAAATAACTGGACTGTTTTGAAACCCTTGTGGTAACCTTGTCATAACATATTGCTGGTTTTTAAATGTAAAGGCAAATCTTGGCCAATCTTTTTTCCTGAGTAGCACTGCAAAAAGCCATTTGCTAAATCTATTACTGTAAACCACTTACTTTGTGGCTTAATATGTGCAGCCAACTCTGGGACTCCTGGAATCAAGTGTGCTCTAGGAGTGGTATATTGATTAACCTTCCGTAAATCAATAACAAGACGATAACTACCGTCTTTTTTCTTAACTGGCCAGATTGGTGAATTTGTAGGACTGTTGCCTTTTTGTATAATCCCTTCTCTTTCCCATTCTGCAATACATTTTCCATATGTTCTTCTGCTTCCCTAGGAATAGGATATTGTTTTTGAAAAGGTGGTATATAGTCCTGATCACTTCCTATTCCTACTGGGCTTTCTAGTTTCCCACAATCACTGGAACCCTTGGACCATAGATTTGGGAATTGCTGTTGTAAATGCTTCCATACATCCTCACTGTCTGTATTTACATAGCCTGTAGGTTTTTCAGGTTTGTCAGGTAGAGAGATTGCATAGCAACCTGTATTTTGCTCTTCCTCTCTGTTGTTTGTCTCCCATCCACAGAATTTCATTAGGTAAATCAATTACTATGCCTAAAGGTCCTAGAATGTCCATACCAATAATGGTATTTGTGCAAGATGGATGCATTAAAAATGCACCCTTCCATATCTGTCCCTCTTGACTAAACTTTATGTCCACATTTTGGCTACTCACTGCATAGCATCCTGTACCATTAAATGCTGAAATGCAAACCTTTTTTATAGGATTTGCTGGTAACTGTCTGTTTGTGACAGATACTGCTGCTCCTGTGTCTATTAAGACATTTTTCCACAGTGACCCCTCTATCCAAATATCAATCAGTGGTCGTCCATCTCGACCCTTTTTAAAGGTAGTCAGGAAAGATACCAGAGTAGGGGGGGCACATCCCTATTGTAAGGAAATCCACTCATCCTCTCCTTTATTATCAAATGCAATATGACACAGCTCATGTTTTTGTTTGTCATCTTCCTCTGTGTCTGAATGATCTACATATTTAGGTTTTTCAATCTCTTTTTTAACTGTTGCCTAGCTATTCCTTCTGCCTGTTCTATCAAATGTTTCGGATTTACAGGTGAAACTGTTTGAAAATCTACCAGGCATACTTTCCCTTTTCCTGTATATTGATGGCTCTTATAACTGTTTTTACTAATATTGTAAGGTTTGTGTACATAATCCTGCTTTTCTGACTTTTCTTGTAAATTTGTTTGCTCTCTTTTTGGAAACACTCCCTGTTCTTCCTTCTTTTTGCGCCAGGTTTTGTAATGATCACAATTTTGCTTAACGTGTCCTATTTTTTTACAAAAGAAGCATGTTGGTGTCTTTTGCTCATTACCTCTGCTTGATCCTGGTACTACAAGCATAGAGGCAGGAGCTGGTGGTGCTGACACAGCTCTTTCTGCTGGTGGTTGGTCAAACCATCTTTGCCTTCCCCTGTTTTTTACTTCACCAATTACTTCAAATGGCTCACTATTATCTTCAAATGCAAAGATATGGTGTGAGTATAAAGTCCCATCATCGGCCATAGTCCGTCCCCTCATTAGTTTTTGTACCAAATCAGTGAGGGTATCAGAATTTTCTTCGTAGATACATTTAATATCCCTTGGAACCCCTTTGACTTGTTCTAAGAAGCAATGTATTAACTGTTTTTGTATGTCTCTTTTTCCCATGTCTCTTGTCTGTTTTTTTATATATGATTTGAAATGCAAGTCTAAAATGATCACTTTGTTCCATTAATTTATCTGTGATAGTAATTTTAAAATTACCTAATAATTTGGCTGTGAGAGGCTGCCCTTGTGTAAATGCCATTAAAACAGCTGTCATACGTCCTACTTTAGTGTTCAACTGATAATCATCTTGTTTTAATTGTATGAATGAAAATCCAGAAACATCTAAGTAATGCATCTGTCCATATATCAGATCCTGCTGTATATGCCACCCATTCTTCAAATGTAAGCATGTTATAAAATATGCCTTTTTTATCATTCCACTGTGGTAAACTCTGTAATAATCTGGACTGTGCATATAAATCTGTAGTAGTTCCCTGTCCCTGTTCTATAATTTGGACTGGTTTTGTGTTTTTTAACTCTTCCTTAAGCTGGGATATCAAAATAGTATTTTGGAGGTTAGTCTCTGTTAATTCATCTAATTCTTCTTCCTTTTCCTTCAGACGCTGTTTAAGGTCTGTCATTTCTACCTGTAAGTGTTTAAGGGATGTATGATACCTGTTATTGGATTCCTCTGTTGACTGCAGAGCTCCTATGCACTTTTGACAGAGATCTTGGATGTCATTTTTGAACATTTTAAACTCACTTTGTTTCTCTTTTAAAAACTTATTAAATTCTTCTGTCAATGTATCATAAGCTTTGTTTCTGTCCTCATCTGTATGTGTAGCCGTGGCATCATTCCATGCTTGTACATAATTTTTAAAGGGAGTTACAAGATTTACAGGGGACTCTGTCAATAACAGATTTGACTGCTGTTGTAATTCAGAGATTAATGTACTGACAGGACATAACTGCTTTACATCTGGATATAATTAAAACTGTGTACCCTTAATTAATTCTTTATCATGAACAGATCTGTCTGCACAGTCTATTCTTTTAGCAATATCATGCAAGACTTTTTTATGGCATATTACACAAAATGCAGTTTATCTTGAATTACACAATAAACATTTACTATGATATACTTCATTTTTTTGTTGCAAATACCAATCAAATGTTACAATCCACTTACATAATGCCTGTATGTCAACTTGCCCTAACAAGGTTTTACACTTACTAATGCGTTGTGTATACCAACATTGCAATTTACTCCATATTTTATCTGGTTGTTCTGCTACATTAAGAGTAAAACTTGGCTTACATTTGCTAGAATTCTGCCTGATAGCATCCATACTAAAAAAAAAATGTGACATAGAAAAAAGTCTTACCAGTGAGCAAGAAAACAGGTGATCAGGCTGTTGTTGCAGATGGCTGGAAATTTTTCAAAGTCACTCGAGAAGCTGGGAAAGCACAACAGGCAGTGGACTGCTGTGCGCTAGTGGATATCCACCTTTTCTTAGTGAAATTATGGCACTGCGACTGGAACTTCAGTCTCACTCTGGATGTAGACGTCTAAAAAACTTTACTACTGCAAGCTGCATAAACTGGAATACTTCTGTTTAGGATTTACACATACGTACAAATGTTAGTTACTGCAATTTAACTGAAGTGACCCTCTGCAGGGCTTACCATCACTCCTCCTGTGTTTGAATGCAGATTGTAGGTTCAAATGCAGGCTAGCTTACCATTGAAAAATTATATTGAGCTTACTGCTTGGTGTGATGGATTTGAAGTCTTCTTAAGACACTCAGTCTTGCTGGCTGGATTCTGCTAAAATTCAAAGTCTGGTTATATTTGCATTCACAGTCTGTTGCATACAGAAACTTGCAGCATATACACTGATGAGAGAATATACTTTGCAGCATCAACTTTAGAGCAGTAACAAATAACTTTTTATAATAAATCAAACGGACTAACGTTGCAGCTTAAAGTACTGTTCCAACTTTACTTCTCATATAGTACAGATAATGTGAGAGATATAACATTTACCTCAGGACAAATGAGTCCCTACCATACCTCTAACATAACTGGATTTATGCAGCTCTTTATATACACTTTTAGTCATGCATAAACATATACATTTCCTCTTGATATTCTATTTTGGAGAATTGCTCATCCTGTAGAAACAATACTAAGCTTCCTTGTTTAAGAATGTCTTGTAAGAGACCAGCTTTTCTGACAGTGTGAACATCCTGTATTCTATTTGGATCTTTGTATAAGAACATCTGTTCTTGTGCCAATGCTGATAAACATGTCCTGTTTTCCATACAGAAAAACATATTTTTGAGGAAACACATTGTCACAGTGTCATTGTCCATTCTTTAAAAGCAGATTTTGCATTTTTGCTCTTGCATACATCCTGTTTTTAAGTCTGTAAGGGAAAAATGTCCATTCAGCAGATTCCTTTTCCAAGCCATGGTAATTTAGTATGGATGCTGATTACATATTACTAAACTCTATTTCTACATTTAAGCAAGCTTTATCTTATACCTTATTTATGTTGCATAATTGTAGCAAAGTTACTTTCAACCTTAGTATATTGTTGAGCACACTCTAACAATGAGGGCTGAGTATAATGGAATTATAACATCCTTAGATCCATATGCTAAGACGGGCCACATAGAATGATTTCCTTACTACTGTGGTTACGTGATGGTCAGTGTTCAGACTGCTGTCAACCTGAGTGCCCAGATCATGTACCACTGGGTCTACACTTAGGGGGTACTGTCTATTATGTAATTAGTGAGGATGTCAGCTTTCCCAAAGGGAATAATGATTCATTTTTGCATTTAGCTTTAAGCCATGGCTTTGGCACTAATCATTTGTCTGTGTTAACCCTGCCTGCAGTATATTAACATCATTGGAGGACTCAATGATTGCTACCAGTTTACAATCATCAGCGAACTTGGTCAGCCACAGGCTGTCCAAATTTGCCTGGATTTCTGAGAAATAAATTCTGAACAGTAAGGGGCCCAGCTTAGAACTCTGTGGTGCGCCACTGGTGACTGGTCTTTTGCTAGAGTTGAACTTACACACTTTGACAGTATGTGCCCTGTTGGTGAAACAGTTGGCTACCCATCTGGTAATGTAGGGCTTAATTCCCAAATGGGAGAGTTTCTCTATAATGCATGAGTGGGGGATTGTATCAAATGCCTTGGCTAGGTCAAGATAGGCGCTATGCACTGTCTTTCCCATGTTCAGAGCCTTGGTGACTTTCTCAGAGAAGTTAACCTTGTTTAACAAGCATGATCTACCTTTAACGAATCCGAACTGGGTTGGGTCCAGAGTTTGGAGATTATCTATGTCCTTGTTAATAAGGTCTCGGTCTTCTTTAATTTCTTCAAGTCTTTTGGGTTTCTAATAGAATGACAGTAATGGACCCCATTCCTAAGTCAAAGTATGATTCAAGTTCATGAAATTAGTATTGCTTCAATTTTTGCAGTTAGCCAGAAGTGCTCTTTGCAGCACCTGCAATGTACCCAGTAATGACTCATTTCTGCAATTCACATGGAGTTACATTTATTGGTAACATATCTAGCTATGAGTTTAAGTTATGTTTTATAAGACCTGTAGCTCCTACTACTATTGGAACTGTGAATCCTTCTTCCACATTGTCCTAATTTTTTGCCTGCAAATCCTACTATTTTATGACTTTATATCTCTCTGTACATAAGACACTGTAGTCACTGGGTGTAGCAGTTTCAATGATCAGTGCTACTTTTGTCTTCTTTTCATGGACTACTATATCTGGTTTTATCACATCTATTTTTTTGAACTGTTGGTAATGGGTGATCCCATGTGACAAACTTCATTTAATATAATTCTTTGTGACAAACTTCATTTAATATAATTCTTTGCGGCTCATCTTTTAGCTCTTTCAATATTATAATATTTGTACAATGCAATAGTCTTGCCACATTATTATGCCTTTCAGTATAGAGTCCTTCTGCCATTAGTATATCACAACCAACAACAGGATGCTCAACTGTTTCCAATTCTGTTTTACAAAACCTACATTTGTCTGTTTTCCCACATGTTCAATGGACTTTGTAAACCAACATTTATGTAGTCCACTGTCTTGAGCTGCCAATATTAACCTTTCATCTTTTGGTTTTAATTCACCTGTCCTTAAGCATTCCTGCTTTTGATACTGATCAACATGAGGTTGTTCCAAGAGTTTCCTATACTTGCAGCTATATTTATGCATTTTCCACATTTCCTGCCTTCTCATCTGATCTTTTACCTTATATTATTTTTTTGGCGCATTCAGTCGCTGCCGGATTTTTCTTATCTACTTCTGATTTGATTTCCATTCCTACTGGACACCGATATGCTTCTGCTAAGGGAGGTCATCTTAGACATTCTCCTCACGTTTCAAAACTTTCACTCTTGTGAGGTCAGCAGATATGTATGAAGTCCCATGATTGCAGATCTATACATGTAATCAATTTTGAGGAGGCCCAAACCTCCTTCAGAACAGAGAATATATAGTCTTGGTATACACTGATTTTTATAAATCATTTCA
>NC_056732.1:552623984-552706484 GCF_019279795.1 Protopterus annectens
ACACTCACACACTCACTCCTAGGGCTAATTTAGAGTGTCCAATCCACCTACAGCATGTCTTTGGGATGTGGGAGGAAACCGGAGCACCAGGAGGAAACCCATGCAACCACAGGGAGGACATGCAGACTCCGCACAGAAGGCACCCCAGCCAAGAATCGAACCAGAGAACCTATTGCTGTGAGGCGGCAAACTGCAGTGCTGATCTGCAGATTGAAAAAGTGAAAAAAGTCCAATGTTACATGGTATGCAGATAAAATATTTGTTTCTTTGAGAATATGTCATAAAGGGATTATCAAATAATGTATGTATTTATATTTAATGCATTTTATTTTGTTGAGAATATTTCATAAAATAATTACCCCAAAATGAATGTATTTATTTATTTACTTACTTATTCGGTTGATTATGTTAGTCTTTCTTAGCAGAGATCTAGGGGACCCTGGGAAAAAAGTCTCAGCATGAGCAATAATGCATTTTATATACTAAAGAGGTAATGAGACACCTTACAACAAAATCTTTAAACACATTACTGTTTTCATACAGTGGAAGCACATTGGTTTATAAAGTCCATTGAACATGTGGGAGAATCAGACAAATGTAAGTTTTGTAAAACAGAATTGGAAACAGTTGCACACCTCATTGCTGGTTACGACATACTAATGGCAGAAGGAGTGTATACTGAAAGGCATAATAATATGGCAAGACTGTTTCACTGGGGATTGTGCAAACATTATGGTACTGAAGTGGCCAAAAACACTGAAAACATGAGCCACAAAGCATCATAGAAAATGCAGACGTGTACATCACTTAGGATCATCCATTACCAACAGTTCAAAAGACAGATGCTAAAAAAATGGATATAGTGGTCCAAGAAAAGAAGATGAGTAGCATTGATCATTGAAATCTCCGCACCCAGTCACTACAGTGTTTTGTGTATAGAGAGACTCAAAGTCATAAAATATCAGGGTCTGCAGGCAGAAACAAGAGCAATGTGGAAGAAAGATACCCAGACAATTCCAATAGTATTAGGAGTAACGGGTCTTATAAAAAATAATTTACAGTCATATAGAGATATGTTACCAATACATGTAACTCTGTATGAACTGCAGAAGGAGTCATTACTGGTAAACTGCGGGTGCTGCGAAGAGCACTACTGGCTGACATCAAAGAGTGAAACAATACTAATTTCATGAACTTTAAAATCGTACTTTGACTTAGGAATGGGGTCCATTCCCATCATGGTATTAGAAACCCAAAAGATTTGGAGAAATTAAAAAAGTGGAAAGGGTCCGAATGGAGAGCTGAAACATCAGCAAGCAAGGGAGAGTAGTAGTGCTGAAACTGAATTCATTCTCAAGTCTTGGTGAGTACCTTCATAAGGTAGACCCTGTTTTTCACAAAATCTCATGAAGGTGACACTGATATATAGACTTTATTTATATAGCATATATCATGGACAGAAGTAGGTCAAAAAATTAAAAAGATAGCTGAGTGCACAAGACCCAGCATAAAAAAGTGTTCAATACTGGTAGATGCACTGGTGCCAGGACTGGAAAAGATGACAGTGTAGAATCCTCAAAATACGGAAACCTTCCTAAAATGGGGCCAGGCCAGACCCAGGGGGAGGATGGCCCCCCTGTTGCAGAAGGAAGTAGCAGTCCACAAAAATCACAAAAACTGATAGGCCAAAGAAGAGCCATAAAGGCAATAAGGTGGACTATTGAGAATAAGAAAGAAATTATGTATTGTTACTATTATACAAAAAGCCCTGAATTTCCAGACACAAGATATACAAAATGATTAAGGAGAAATTATAGGAAAGAAAAATACTTCCACAAGAAAAACTGTCAGAAGCTTCAAATAAAAATTTGTGGTCATTAATACAACAGATTTTTGAAAAACAGTATACAGATCAAGAAGCATTGATCTGTTTGGAAAAAGAAGCATCTGAGGAAGTGCGAAAATATAAACAACAAAACCTAGAGACTTTTGAAAAGTATAAAAAAGAAATATGGACATGGGAATGAAAGAGGGATTGGATATGGTGCAATATTTCTGCAAAGGAGTAAGACAAATTAATCAATATAAAGAAAGCAGACCCAAAGATATTTGAAGAGAAATACAGGCAAAGGCATCCAGATATGGAAAATTTCACAATAAAGAAAATAATATCACAAAGAGGGAATGTAGAAAAGAAGATTAGTAAAGTAGAAGTGAAAACATAGAAGTTGAAGTTATGGAGTGCCTGTAAAGTGAAGAATTTGGTGTAGAAGGTCTAACACAGGTTAAATCACAGCATGGATCCCCAAAGTAAGGAGAAGCAGGAAGTTCAGGAGACGTCTGAAGAAGAAATATGGACACGGGAAAGAAAAAGAGATTTAATATGGCGTAATATCTATGCAAAGGAGAAAGGAAACCTATCAATACAAAAAGAGCAGGGTTGGGAGGGTGGCCTAATGGTTAAGGTGTTTGCCTTACAAACACAAGGTACAGGGTTTGAGTCTCACAAGGGATAACTGGCTAGGCTTAAAAATGGCTCGCAAGGGCAGTTAGCTTAGTACTAACCTATGAACCGATGAACCTATGAAGAGAAATACAGACAAAGGAATCCAGATATGTAAAACTTTACAATGCCAAAATATAAGAAGACAAAAAGGAAAACTAGAAAAGGAGATTAGTAATGGACAAGTTAAAGAAATAGAAACTGAGGTTATGGAGTATCTCCTAAATGAAGGATTCAGTGTAGAAAATCTTATTCATAAAACACCAAAACAGGATAGAGCAATGGAACTACAAATGAAAGGGAAACCAGTGGAATGGGAAGCAATTGGTGAGGTGCCATATGAAGATATTTTGGAAACTTCCACAGGAAACCAGTATAAATGTAAACTTGAAGCTGGATGGCAAGGGAAGGAACAGGAAACTGTGGAAACTCTGACACAGTCAATGGTGAGGAGTAATAGGGCAGCGAGTTCCTGTATGACAGAGCAATGGATGGCACAGGATGAAATTGAAGAGAATGTGCCACAGGAAGATGCTATAGAACTTTCCATAGAATGCCCACAAGAAATGAAAAATAAAAAATGTGCCCTCAGTTTGGAAGAAAATGAGCTAAGAGAAGAGTTGCTTGACTTAATAGAGATAGACATGTTAATCTCAATGGAAGAAATAGAATGCAGAAGGTCAATAAAACCCCAAAAGTTAGAAGTTTGATAAAACAAATTAATACAGTAATAAGGACTGTCCATAGAGATCCATGCAATATAACAAAAGTAGACTATGGCTATAATTTGGCTCCTAGAAAACAACAAAGTGTAAAGACTTTTCACCTTTTCTTTGTTGATGATTTAGAACTGCATAGCTCATCAAATGAGGAACTGAAAGCATAACTGCAAGTTGTCAAAACTTCTTCAGATGATATAAGAATGTCATTTGGTCTTGATAAATGTGCAAAAGCAACTTTTACAAAACAGGTAAACTGCAGCACCAAGAAAACATCAGTTTGGGACAAGAATGTGATATAAAAGAATGTGAGCAAGAGGGAGTGTATAAATATTTGGGAATTGATGAAGAATAAACAATAATGCATAAACAAATGCAAATAAAACTTAGTAAAGAATGCTTTAGAAGACTTAAATTAATCCTGAAAACAGTGTTGACATCTAGGAACCAAATCCGAGCTATAAACCAATTTGCTCTTCCTGTCCTAACTTACAGTTTTGGAGATTGACTGGCCACAAAACATGTTGGATAGATTAGATCAGAAAGCAAGAAGGATGCTGCATGCTCACCAAATGATTTATAAAAATCAGTGCATACCAAGATTATATATTCCCCAATCTAAAGGACGAATAGGCCTCCTTGAAACTGATCACATGTATAGATCTGCAATCGTGGGACTACACACGTATCTGCTGACCTCACAAGACCCAAATGTAGTGAAAGTTTTGAAACATGTGGAGAATAAATCTAAGATGACGTCTCTGCTTAATCTAGCAGAAGCATATCGGCATCAAACCAGAAGTGGATAAAAAACAGGCAGAAACTGAATGTGCCAAAAAACAAAAGAAAGTATATAAGGTGAAGGACCAGAGGATAAGGCAAGAAATGTGGAAAATGCATAAATATAGTTGCAAGTATAGTAAACTTCTGGAAGAACCTCATGTTGATGAAGAAATAATACAGGAATGGTTAAGGAGAGGCGAATTCAAATCAAAATATGAAAGGTTGATATTGGCGGCCCAAGATAGTGGGCTATGTACAAGTTGGTTTACAAAGTCCATTGAACATGTGGGAGAAACAGATAAATGTAGGTTTTGTAAAACCGAATTGGAAACAGTTGCACACCTCGTTTCTGGTTATAACATACTAATGGCAGAAGAACTGCATACTAAAAAGCATAATAATGTGGCAAGACTGTTACACTGTGGAGTGTGCAAACATTATGGTATTGAAGTGGCTGAAAAAGACTGGAAACATATGTCCCAAAGCATCATAGAAAATGATGAAGTTTACATCAAATGGGATCATCTATTGCCAACAATTCAAAAGATAGATGCTTGAAAACCAGATACAGTGGTCCAAGAAAGGAAGACAAAAGTAGCATTGATCATTGAAATCGCCACACTCAGTTACTACAGTGTCCTGCGTACAGAGAGACACAAAGTCATAAAATATTAGGATCTGCAGGCAGAAATGAAAGCAACGTGAAAGAAAGGGATCTACTTCAGTAGATTGAACTTTTGCAAGTTTGAGCCACATATGGCCGAGACCATATGTTCGAACTCGTAAAAGTTCGAACACTGAAATAAAAACACATAAAACAAAAAACACAAAACTAAATGTCTATAGCAGGGGGCTACACCCCCCTACACCCCCACACCCCCTTACTTAAATATACCAACTCTGAGATCGCACTACATTGCGGAAATGGGAAATCTTCCCTTTCCGCTCTGTACGGAGATCTCCATTCAGTCCAATTGAACTTTAACAAGTTCGAACAAATGGTCTCGGCCATATGTGGTTCAAACATGTAAATGTTCAATCGACTGAAGGGGACCCAAAAGAAAGATACCCAGAGAGTTCTTATAGTAGTGGGAGCAATGGGTCTTATAAAAAAAAATCTACAATCATATTTAGATATGTTATCAATACATGTAACTCGAAAGAGTCATTACTGGGCACACTGCGGGTGCTGCAAAGAGCACTTTTGGCTGACATCAAAGATTGAAACAATACTAATTTCATGAACTTTAATCATATTTTGACTTAGGAATGGGGTTGATTCCCATCATGGTATTAGAAACCCAGAAGATTTGGAGAAATTAAAAAAGTGGAAAAACTGCAGATAGAATGTGGAAAGTTTTGAATGAGAAATTGTTTGAGTGCAAAAAAAAAAAAAAATGTTTAACATTAGGATCTAGACATACAATGTCAGAGTGGATGTATTTCCATAAGAACAAGATACCTGATTAAGATGAGAGAGAAAAATATAAGAAACTGAAGAGAGGTCAAAATGCGACTTTGAAAACTGAAATAAACAACCTGGACAAACAACTTAAGCCTAGGGTGAGAAAAGATCAAGAAAACTTTGAAGAAAGTTTATATAAAGATATTGAGCATAATAGGAAACCTTTTTATAGATGCATAAGATGTGGAAGGATTAAAGACATACTAATTGATAAACCGTGTGCAGATTCTAAAATTTATTCTCAGACATAATAGATTATAGATATATTTCCAAAATCTTATGGAGAACAATTTTGCTCCACAAGGGTGGTGTTAAGTTGTCCTAGTGACTTCCAGGTAACTGCAGAAACTGGAATCAAATTAAATTATATTGAAAAACAACTGTGCAAATTGGATCCAAAGCACAGGGTGGAGACCGAATTAGTAATAATGACCTGAGAACACTTCAGCAAGAACTTACAGTACCATTATATCTATTAGTTACTAGGTCATATAAATATGGGAAAATTCCTCAAGATTGGAGACAGTTGATTAAATCTGTCTTTAAGGGAAATGGGAGTAGGACAAATCCAGAATCATATAAATCCTTAAGTCTACTTTCATGTTGTGGAAAAATAATGGAAAAGATAATACTGGATAAGTTATTGTAAGAATTGGATAGGTTGGGACTTGAAACCATATATCAGCATATATATGCTGAAAACAGATCTATTACAACCTGTGACATGATGTTCTATAACAATATAATAACAACTATGAATGAAAAATTGTGCTGTGATGTGATTTATATAGATTTAACTTTAGCATTTGACATGGTCATAGACAAAACACTGATCAATAAATTAGAACAACTAGGTATTGATGTACTCTTGGTAAGATGGATAGCTATATGGCTTACCAATAGGACATGGCAAGTATCATATAGCAACTGGAGGGGTGAAATTCTTGGTTACAGTCAGGGTGCCCACAGGGCTCTGGCCTAGGCCCTTACTTGTTTAGACTATATTTTTTATTCCTAAGTTTTTCATCTGCGGTGTTCTATAGTCTATATGCAGATGACCTGACATTGGGTAAACTGAGTGCATGTGTTACATATAAGGCATGTCTGCAAAAGAGTAAGAACAGTTCCACAGCTAGGATGAAGCAAAACAACCTTTATTAAAACAGACTAAGCGCTTTCACCCATTAATTCCTTGGGCTTCTTCAGAGTCAAAGAACAAAAGACAAAAGAAGAGTATTTATACATGCAATTTAATTAAGACCATTAAACAATTAATAAAAAAACAATAAAAGTGCTGATACATTAATTAAAAACATTAATTAAAATCTGACATAAATACTACAGAAAATATGAAACAAAAGTGTATTAAAATTAAATAAACTTATAATGCTAGGTAAACTCATATAAAACGTGATTTTTTATTTCAGAACACTTGAGATGGAAATGCTCTCATGTATGCCTGGTGCTCTAGTAGCATACAGGCGCAGCTGCCACAAGCATTCCCTCAGTTCCAATAGGGTTTTGAAGTCACCGCCTGCATCATTTTTAGGCACCCTGTCAATAACAAGAAATAAAAACTTTTTAAAATTAGCGCATTCCTTACTATGATTAAATAAAGCACTAGTTGTGTTTTTGTTTTTTATATCTCTGTTGTGCTCCAGAATCTGTAGTCCTAATTTACCTGTGGTCTTTCCCACGTAAAATGCTAAACAGGTTAAACATGTTTCATATAGACTACCATAGCAGTATTACAGTTACAAAATCCTGGGCACTTCAGTGATCTTTTGTAATTACTAATGTGCACGTAATGTCCATCATTTATAAATTTACAAAGACTACATGCACCACATTTATCCATCCAAGAGATGTTATGTTGAGGCATCACTGGACCTCTTTCTAAAAGTTCTTTCAAATTTACCCCCTGCTGTGAATAAATGTTGGAGTGGGTCCCAATATTAACTTCATATCTTAGGAGAATACACTGTCCCATGTCATCTGAATGATGTTCTTAACCCTTGGTGCTGTTTGGTTAAAATCTAAAACCATAGCAGCACCCTGAATAGGGTTATGCGTAGTAACTTCATTACCTCTAACTTGATTAACATCTCTATTAACATCTAAAAGAATGGTCCTAAAAGTAGTGTGACTTTTTTATCAACATCATTATGAATCTTTGTCAATAAATCAGTAGGGTATCCTCTATTTTTAAACATATCCATTAGTTTCAATAGTCCTATCCTGAAGTATTCATCTTGGCTAACAAGTCTTGACATGTGGACCATTGGCCCCTTCACCACATTTTTCTTTTGAAAATAAGGATGGCAACTCTCAAAGTGCAAGAATGAATTACTGTAAGTTTTTTATGGTAAATGTTAGAGTGTATATGGCCATCACCTTTGTATAAAAGAATATCTAAAAATTAATTTTCTTCCCTGTTGATATGACTTGTAAACTTCAGGAAGTCGGTATTGCTTCCTATGTATTGAATAAAATCCTCAAGTTTTTCCTTTGTACCCCTCCATAAAATCAGTATGTCATCCAGGTATCATAGGTATGTCACAATTTTAGACATATATACAGAATTAAGCACATGTCGGTGTTCCCATTCAGCTAACTCCAGGTTAGCATAGATGGGTGCACATCTGGTACCCATCACAACACCCTTAATCTACTTGAAATGTTCACCATCAAAGATGATGAAGTTATTAAGAAGCACCATCTCCATAACGTCATCTAGCAAACCCCTCTTAATGTGATGTAAATCATTGAATTTTGCCAAGCTATTATCAAAAAATTCCAGCCCAGTTCGGTGGGGTATCACAGAAAATAAATTGACAACATCTATTGTGACAAACCAAAAATCATCAGTGCTATTAAAATTCCTGATGATATCAAGACGATGCCAAGAGTCCCTAAGAATGTGTGGGATCTTGACCACCACATTATTACATGTAATGTCTATATAGGAAGCTAAAGGTTCCATTTTAGAGCCCCTGGTGGCAACAATCGGTCTGAAAGGAGGTGAATATATATGTTTGTGAATTTTGAGGATACCAAAAATACAGGGAGTGATAGGAGTCTCCACTGTAAGATATTTGTGTTCATCATCAGAGATAATTCTCCTCACACAATAACTCATAGAGCTGCCAATCAATTTTAGTATACGCCCAATACTCATCATATCTAGAAACTCTTTCAGAGGTATCAGTGTCATTCAATAATTCATGCATTTTACATAAGTAATCTGTGTTAGTCATGATCACAACCCCCCCCCCACCCTCCACCCAACCTTGCCTGGTTTCATGATTCTGTACTGATTGGTTTCAGTCAGTTGTTTCAAACAGAATTTTTCAGCACTAGACAAATTTTCTGTGGGCTGTTTTTCCATATACAAGCATCTCCTAATTTGTGCTTCACATAACCATTCCAAACCATAACTGACGGGTTACATGGTGGAATAAAAGTACTACTTCTTTTGAAGCTCAATACATTATCACTACAAGGGTTTACATTATTCGCAAAAAATATCCTCAGATTTAGGAGTCCAGTGAACAATTTAAGATGCAAAACCAGTTTTCCTACTTCGCAACGGTAGGTGGGTACAAAGGAAAAACCTTTTTTCAACAAGGTTGTATGATTAACAGAAATAGAAAAATCTGAAAAATTATAAATAGAAAAATCATCATCATACACTAATTTACAACCTGTAACATTGTTGTGATCATGTCCGACAACCTTTCAAAAGCATCACAATAATCATTACTTGTCAAGGAAACAGGTTCAGCTAAACCATCATGCAAATTGTCCTGCATCAAATAATCAAAATTCAATTGTTGTAATTCGAACTGCGGTTGTGCCACTGATTGCGAGGAGCCTTGGGTGAACCCCCCCATCTCCCCCTCTGTTGGTAAGCTTGGCCCCTTCGCAGTGTCGTACTGGGATAGCTCTTGGGCTGAGCATGATTCAGTAACCGGTCTGAACGCCTCAGTGGGGGGGGGGGGTCTAAAAAAGTTCATTACCTCACAAATGTCAGTCTGAACATCCTCTATTTCCTCTTCAGGACCTCCTTGAGCTACACAATGCAAATTGTCCTGTTTTGTTACAACACTCCTGCATTTAATGGGATAAGCTCTTTTTTCTTTATACTCAGCTGTATCCCTTAAAATTTTCCCTTGTTTTCTTTCAAGACCGGACTTAATATGTTATGTCCATCAAAATTCTCTCATACTGTGATTTGTTTATCTCAAACAATAAGTCATTAAATATACTAGCTTTAAGAGCTAAAAGTTCATTTTTAAGCTTAGAAAGTTTTACATTGTTATCGTGGATAATAATCCGCATCATGTCCATACCTGTTCTGTCAAAGAGAGTTATTAAGTCCTGGAAATCCTTGGAGTCCTCAGAAATCACCATGGGTAGTTTGAAAATTCTACGGCTCCTCGGTACTTATTTCAACTCAATAGACTACTCTAAAAAAACATTGTCCATTTGTAAAGATTTGTACTTTTTGGTTAACTTTTCAAATTGCTGTAATTCTGTGTTAAAATTACCGAAGCCTGCATTGTGCTCCAGCAGCAGCCTTATGTTCAAAGAAGGAGGAGTAGCCAAGAGTAATTCAAAGTCAGGAAGTGTAGTCCTGTTTTGTTCAAATGAACGCCGTCTATCTGAAGCAGTGTTGTTCATACTGATGTCATTATTGTGAGCAGAAACACTTGAGATGGAAATGCTCTAATTTGAAAGAACTTTTAGAAGGAGGTCCAGTGATGCCTCAACATAAAATCTCTCGGATGGGTAAATGTGGCACACATAGTGTTTGTAAATTTATAAATGATGGATCTTACATGCACATTAGTTATTACAAAAGATCACTGAAGTGCCCAGGATTTTGTAATGGTAATACTGATATGGTAGTCTATATTGCCACATGTTTAACCTGTTTGGCATTTTACGTGGGAAAGACCACACGTAAATTAAGACTACGGATTCTGGAGTACAACAGAGACATAAAAACAAAAACACAACTAGTGCTTTATTCAGTCATAGTAAGGAATGTGCTAATTTGAAAAAGTTCCTATTTTTTTGTTATTGACAGGGTGCCTAAAAATGATGCAGGCGGTGACTTCAAAACCCTATTGGAACTGAGGGAATGCTTATGGCAGCTGCGCCTGGATGCTACTAGAGCACCAGGCATACATGACAGCATTTCCATCTCACATGTTCTGAAATATAAATCACATTTTATATGAGTTTACCTAGCATTATAAGTTTATTTCATTTTAATACACTTTTGTTTCATATTTTCTGTAGTATTTATGTCAGAGTTGGTTTAAATTGATGTGTTAGGGCATGGATTCATTTTTGTTTATATTTAGCCAGTTGATTCCAGCAGTAGGTTAATTGTGAAGCAGTAGATACATTTTTAATTAATGCTGTCAGCACTTTTATTGGTTTATTTATTAATTGTTTAATAGTCTTAATTGAATTGCATGTATAAATACTCTGCTTTTGTCTTTTGTTCTTTGACTCTGAAGAAGCCCAAGAAATTAATGGGTGAAAGCACTTAGTCTGTTTTAATAAAGGTTGTTTTCATCCTAGCCGTGGAACTGTTCTTACTAGTCTGTGGCTTTTGTGACTTGGTTTGATGTCTGCAAAAGAACTTGACTAAATTGACTATTTGGACACAGGAGAATAATATGCTGATAAATGCATCAAAAACTAAGCATAGGAGATTTAGGAGACATAAATTGAAAGGTGAATATTTAATACAGTACACAGTGATTGAAACTGTAGATTCACTTACGGACCAGGGTATGTAGGTATATCCAACTTTGAGGTTTTTCTTATCATATCAACCAATTGGGTAATGATAGATTAATGATAGATATAGAAGTATAGGTTGTATAAAAAGATTTATAAAGTCTAGGAAATCAAAAATGATGAAGTCGTTGTTTGTAAGTTACATTAGATCCAAACTTGAATATGGGATAACAATATGGAAACCTTATAGGAAAACAAGCATGAGTAACTAAAGAGTACAGCAGAAATATACCAAAGGCATCCATGAATGTGAAAATAAGTTATTATGAAAGACTAAAATATCTCAACTTGTACAGTGTCTCTTAGAGAAAGCTAAGAGGAGATCTTATTCAGGTTTATAGAGTATTCAGAGACAACTATTTCTGGGAATGTTTGGAGTTATCAAAAAGTACTAGAGAATCATCAGACAACCTATGTAAAAGAAAGAATAAGAAGTTTAAAGGTACAGGATATGAAATAGGATGAAGGAACAGCCAGAAAGATTGAAACGTAGTTAAGAAAAGCCTCTAACCAGAAAATCCCAGGCCCAGATGTAGTACCTAACATCTGGTTAAAAGTATTAACATCTTTGCACAAAGATTTAGTCATGAGTAAGAATTATTTATATGTGCACACCAATCTGGCTATCAACAGTAAAAACAATGCTCCTACTTAAGAGTGAACCTGCAAGCTACCATAAAAATTATAGACCAATAACTTGCCTTTCGATGACATATAAACTACACACTGGAATTGATGCCGACAGAGCTTATAGTCATTTAGAAGAAAGCTCAATTATGGCAATAGAACAAAAGGGCAATAAAAGAAAGTCATATGGAACAAAGGGTCATTTGTTGTTAAAGTCATAGTGGAGAACTGTAAAAAGGGGAATAATCTAAGTATGGCCTGGATTGACTACAAAAAAGCATCTGATAGAATCCCACATTCATGGATAAAAGAGTGCTTAAAAATCTATAAGATATACTGAGCCATTACATTACAGTGACCATGAAACAGTGGCAGACCACTTTGCAATTAAGCCATGATAAAGGACAACTTATTATTCCAGGGATAAAAATCCAAAGGGGATATTCCAAGGTGACTCTCTGTCACTGCTGCTATTCTGCCTTGCCCTTAATCCGTTAAGCTTAGGTCATGGCTATAATTTGACTCCTAGAAAACAACAAAGTGCAAAGACTTCTCATCTTCTCTTTGTTGATGCTTTGAAGCTGTATAGCTCATCAGATGAGGAACTGAAAGCACAACTGCAAGTTGTCAAAACTTTTCAGATGATATAAGAATGGCATTTGGTCTTGATAAATGTGCAACAGTGTCGTTTAAAGCAGGCAAACTGCAGCACCAAGAAAACATCAAGTTTGGGACAAGAATGTGATACAAAAGAACGTGAGCAAGAGGAAGTGTATAAATATTTGGGAATTGATGAAGGATCAACAATAAAATATGAAAAATGTGAATAAAATTTAGTAAGGAGCACTTCAGAAGACTTAAATTAATCCTGAAAACAGCTTTGACATCTAGGAACAAAATCCAAGCTATAAACCAATTTGCTTTTCTTGTCCTAACTTACAGTTTTGGAGTGACTGACTGGCCCCAAAACATGCTTGATAGATTAGATAGGAAAACAAGAAGGATGCTTCATGCTCACCAAATGATTTATAAAAATCAGTGCATACCAAGATTATCTATTCCCCTTGAAATTGATCACATGTATAGATCTGCAATCATGGGACTCCACACATATATGCTGACCTCACAAGACCAAACGTAGTGAAAATTTTGAAACATGAGGAGAATAAATCTAAGATGACTTCCCTGCTTAGGCTAGCAGAAGCATATCGGTGTCAAGCAGGAATGAAAATCAAACCACAAGTAGATAAAAATCAGGAGCGACTGAATGTGCCAAAAAACAAAACAAAGAATATATGGTGAAGGACCAGATTTGAAGGCAAGAAATGTGGAAGAAGCATAAATATAGTTGCAAGTATAGAAACCTTCTGGAAAAACCTCATTTTGATCTGGAACAAACTCAGGAATGATTAAGGAGTGGTGAATTTAAACCAAGAGATGAAAGATAAATATTGGCAGCCCAAGATGGTAGGCTATGTACACATTGGTTTACAAAGTCCATTGAACATGTAGGAGAAATGGATAAATGTAGGTTTTGTAAAACAGAATTGGAAACAGTTGGACACCTCATTGCTGGTTGCAATATACTAATGGCAGAAGGACTGAATACTGAAAGGCATAATAATGAGACGAGACTGTTACACTGGGGATTGTGCAAACATTATGGTATTGAAATGGCTGAAAAACACTGGAAATTATAAGCCACAAAACATCATAGAAAGTGTTGAAGTATACATCACATGGGATCCTCTATTACCAACAGTTCAAAAGATAGAAAACCAGACCTAGTGGTCCAGGAAAAGAAGACAAAAGTAGCATTGATCATTGAAATCACCACACCCAGTGACTACAGTGTCCTGTGTATAGAGAGACACAAAGTCATAAAATATCTTTAACTATAGTGTCTTGCATATAGAGAGACACAAAGTCATAAAATATCAGGATTTGCAAGCAGAAATGAGAGCAATCCTTGAAATGCTTAGGCAGAGGAGGGACTGGACTTCCCTAGCTCCTACCGAGGATGAGTCTGTATACCTGGATGCATTCGGTTCCCGACCTTCCACCTCCTGGGTATCTCCTCCTTTTGATCCACTCATGTCTGTAGTGGCTGAAAAGGCTTGGTCAGCTCCAGATTCTGTGGAACCTACTCCGAGGAGACCAAATAAATTCATTACAGCCCCCCAGGACAAGCAATTTCTCTCAAAAGGTGTGCCCGTTGATACCATGGTGGTAGTAGCAGCCACCAAGAAAGAGTTAGCAGAGACCTCTTCTTCTGTTCATCCTCCGAACAAAGAGTCCCAGATGATGGACAGATATGGAAAGCAAATGTTTGGTTCAGCGACCCTTTCTATGAGGTCCCTGAATTATCTATGCCATTTTACACATCTTCAAAGGGATCTCCTGAAAGAGCTTGGAGATACCCTTCAAGATCCTACAACTGAGGGAGCACCAGCTAAAGTAGCTTCTTAGCTTGTAACTCTTAATTCCATAGTTAACTCCTCCATGAGGCTGATTTCCCATGCAGCCGATGGAGCGAGCAGAGCTGATGGGACAGGTGTGTCTCTCAGGAGACATGCTTGGATGCGGCTGTGTTAGTTTGCGGAACCCTTTCGAGCATTCTTCACCAATACTCCCTTTGATGGCTCTTTTCTCTTTGGTCCTCAGGTGAAAGACACGTTAATCAGGTGTGAACAGGAAGGCAAGACACTCTCTGCTGTGGGAGTTCATTTTTCCACTCCTTCCAGATCCTATCCCAAGGGTCAGAAGAGTGGAAAGATGTGGTTCTGAAAATCCCAGGGACCCTTGCCTGACACACGTGGTGATTTTTCCCCCAGTGGCAGAGGGGGAAACAACAATAACAGACGCCACCCTCATGGCAGAGGGGGACCGCAAAACCAGGGTAACAGAGAAACTTTCTCTGCCAAACCCTTCCAGAAATCCCTGAAGGGCTGCCCGACTGCTCACCTCTGGAGGCAACTGGGGAAAGACTTTCACTGTACCCAAAAGCCTGGCAAAATATAACAAGAGACAGATGGGTACTATTCATCATATCCGGAGGTTACAAAATTCCCTTCCATCAATCCCCGATAGAATCGAAAAAGCTCATCCAAGATGTCCCACCCAATCTAAGGGATCAAGCAGTCACAGAAGTTTCAAGACTGCTAGAAAAAAGAGCCATTCAAGAAGTCCCCGCAGACCAACTAGAATCCGGAACTTACTCAAGATGCTTTTTAGTACCAAAAAAGACAGGGGACTGGAGACCAATACTGGATCTCAGCAGATTGAACAAATCTGTACAAAAAGAAAAGTTCCAGATGGTGACACTGCAGTCCATTTTCCCTTTTCTGGGTCAGGACAATTGGATGTGCTCCATAGATCTTCAGGACGCGTACTATAATATCAAGATGGACAGACGCTCCAGGAGATTCCTTCGCTTCCAGGTAGGGGGCAGTCATTACCAGTTCAGAGCTCTGCCCTTTGGTCTCACCTCAGCCCCCAAGTGTATGGCAGTAGTCATGGCTCCCCTGAGGTGTCATGGATTCCAGGTGTTTCCCTATCTAGACGACTGGCTCCTGACTGCTAACACCAGGCATCAACTCTTAGAGGCACGGGATTATACAATCACATCATGCACTCAACTAGGCATTACAGTAAACTTCAAAAAATCTGCCTTGTTGCCCTGTCAGTCTATTACATACATAGGAGCAGAATTAAACACAAAAGAAATGTTTGCAAGATTACCACAGGAAAGTGTTTCCACTATTCATCAACAAGTGTTAATTCTAATGCAGAGCAAAAGGGTTCAAGTCAGACATGTCCTCCAAGCCCTAGGCTCTATGGCAGCTGCAATTTTTCTTGTCCCATTAGCTCATTTCCACATGAGAATCCTTCAGTGGCTTCTTTTCACGCAGTGGTCTTTCCAGGAACTACCCATGTCTCACATGATCCTGATCACAGAAACATGCAAAAGGCACCTTTCTTGGTGGATGGTCTCTCCACTAGTAATTCAGGGCAGAACCTTCATACAACCCTCTCCGGTAGCCACAGTGACCACGGACGCCTCCCTGATAGGGTGGGTATTACCTAGGCAGGACAGTCCAAGGCACTTGGCAACCTCACGAGTAACATCTGCATATCAATGTCCTAGAAATGAGAGCGGTTTTCCTAGCATTGCAAGCCCTTCAAGACTCTCTTCCTTCCAGGACCATTGCATTCCAAACGGACAACTTGTCAGTGGTGTGGTACATCAACAAACAGGGCGGGACCAGGTCTTACCCCCTATGTCAAGAAGCACTCAGACTGTGGCAATGGGCGATTTCCTCCCACTGTTTTCTGATAGCAATGCACATCCCTGGGAAAGCCAACGTTATAGCAGACAGGCTCAGCAGAGCTATCCTCATGCTTCACGAGTGGTCTCTGAATCAGGAAGTTGCGGATCTTATCTTCCGCAAATGGGGACAGCCTTGCTGTGACCTATTTGCCACTCCTCTCAACAACAAATGCAGCAGCTACTTCTCCCTACTTCCTCTTCCAGGTCATATACCCAGAGAGGCTCTAGTCCATGATTGGCCTCAGGATCTTCTTTACACTTTTCCCCCTTTCCCCTAATTCCAAGACTCATACAGAAAGCAAAATCGTTGGGTTGCAAAATGATCCTCATTGCCCCATATTGGCCTCGACAAATATGGTTCCCATTCCTACACCTACACCTAATGGATCAACCATGGATTCTGGATCCGGTTCCAGATCTGCTGATTTACTAATCAGGTGGCTTGCACCAATACCTTCAAACTCTCCAGCTCACAGCTTGGTTACTCCACTTCCAATCTTAGCCAGGCTTTCCAATATTTCCCCAGCAGTCCGTGATATTATTGTTTCCTCATATAAGTCTACTATGAGGAAAATGTATGCTAGTAAATGGAAATGTTTTTTTTACTGGGCAGAATCTAGAAATTTGGATAATTTCTCAGCCCCAATCCTTGAAATTCTTGAATTTCTAACACAGCTTTTTCAGTCTGGTGTGGCTTCCTCTACCATTAGAGTACAACTAGCTGCCATTTCTAATTTTCATATCGGTATGTTTAATTCTAGCATAATGTCTCATAAGCTCTGCAAAGCCTTTATGAAAGGAACATCTCTTCTTAGACCCCCAGTTAGAGATCCTCCCCCTCCTTGGGATCTCAATTTAGTTTTAGCCTCCTTAATTTTGCCTCCCTTTGAACCGGCAGCATAGTGTCCTTTAAAATTTCTTTCTTGGAAGACACTTTTTCTGGTTGCTATCACTTCAGCTAGATGTGTTTCAGAACTTCAAGCACTATGTGTTCGTCCTCCGTACCTGGTGTTTCACAAGGACAGAGTTTCTCTGTGGACCGATCCATCCTTTATTCCTAAAGTCTGCTCAGAGAACAATTTAAATCAATCCATAGATCTCCCAGTTTTCTTTCCTAATCACCGCAACAAGGCAGAATACAAGCTCCACCAATTGGATGTACACAGACAATTGCATTTTTACCTTCATAGAACTAAGGAACTAAGAAAGTCAGACCAGTTATTTCTTTCTTATGCCTTCAACAAACAAGGTCTTCCAGTTTCTAAAGTGACCTTATCCAGATGGTTATCCAATACTATTGCCTTTATTTATCAATTACGAAATAAAGAGCTACCAGCTAAACCAAAAGGTCATTCCACTAGAGCATTAGCCACCTCTGTAGCGTTTCAGTCTAGGTTGCCCATAGACTCAATCTGTGCAGCTGCCACATGGGCAAACCCCCACACTTTTATCTCTCATTACAAGGTAGATATGGTCTCCTGGAGCAGAGCTTCCTTTGGTTCTACTGTTCTGAAGAGTTTGTTCCAATGAGCCACCCAGGATTTTAGGTGCTAGGGACGCTGTCCCAAACAGTAAGAATGAAGGCGAGATAGACAACTTAACATAAAGAAGTTATGTACCTACCATAATGTTCCATGTTAGTTGTCTTCATCTCGCCTTCCTTCTTGCATCCCTCCCTCCTTTCCCCTTCCTAGAGGATTGTGAGGAGTTCCCTTTTGTTTTCACTGGCTGAGCATCTTTTATTACGTCACATGCCAGGTAAATCTGTAACTCTTTCCTTGTTTAGGTGTATTGGACAACCAGTTTTAGTAAATGGTTACTCTACTAATGTCTAGTGTGCGCTATCACAGATGAGATCTGGGTAGCTGACGCTGGGCATTCTGGGATCAGGGGTAGCCTCGAGCCAGTAAATAGCTCTCCTGCTATAGAAGATGGCCGAGTCATATCCGAGGATCGGCTCCGAACCTAAACAGCAAGAAGGAAGGCAAGATCAAGACAACTAACATGGAATGTTATGGTAGGTACATAACTTCTTTTTCTTTCCCATGAACTACTGTGCTGGCCCCTTAGTACAGGTACATACCTGAGTTTCTCTGCATCTGCATGACATAGCATCAGTGGTTTTATATTACATGCAGGAAAGGAAATAGTGCATTCTGTTGTTTACCAATTAGGTACCCAATGTTCTAAAATTCATTAAAGACTATGTGGAAATGTCTAACCTAAGACACACAATCTGATGATTTTATGTTTGATTGGAGAAGCCATACTATGGTGATTATTACCTCATTGCACTAATTTAGTGGATTAAAAGGTATACTTTTTTTTAAAGAAGGAATGCATTGCATAGTGCTGAAGACATGTATAGAAAATAAAGGTGTTAATAAAATAACAATCCCTCTTAGTCGTTAAAGGTCTAAAGCCAGTAAAATAATCATAAAAAGAAGAAAGCAAACAACTGTCTCGACTGCCATGGAAAACTATTTATTAAAATAACAGAATAAAATCAATAATGTAAATACTAAAAGACTAAAAGTCAGGCCAAAGAGTCAAGATAAGCGCTTTCAACCTTCCTCAGATCCATAGAATGAAACAATGTAATTTCCTTATTATCATAGTCAGCATCCAATCAATTCTCATCCATAGGGCAGATCACCCACCTGGTTTAAATGGTATTATACTTTGAAACCAATTCTTAAGGGGTGGCAGTTCCTTTGATGAAAATGATTGGTTGTTAAATTAGGCAGTGTTATCTGCTTGATCATAGGTTGGATTCGAGGAGGTGACTACCCTATGGATAAGTATTGATTGGATATTAACTATGATAATAAGGAAAGTACATTGTTGCATTCTATGGATCCGAGAAAGGCCAGAAGGTTGAAAGTACTTATCCTGAATCTTTGGACTGACTTTCAGTTTTTTAGTATTTAATTTATCGATTTTATTGTTTTATTTTAATAAATAGTTTTTTGTGGTGGTCGAAACAGTTGCTTATTTTCTTCTTTTTATTATTATTTTACAGGCTTTAGACCTTTAACAACTAAAAAGGATGGTTATTTTGCAGATCCCTTTGTCTGTCTTGGCCCTGTTTTGCACATGGCTGAAGGGAGCAATGGACAAGTCAGAGCTGCTGAAATGTCACATATGCTTTGAGCAAAACTATCCTTGAAATTAAATATGAATTGTGTGCTACTGGAGTTTTCAGTGAGTTCTGCTAATCCATTTCTTGTTCTTGACCTGAATGATGAAGTACAGAAGATTCAGATTTATCTAATAGAACTGAGACTTTTGATCAAATATTTTTGAAAGTTGAGAATGCTGCCTATCGTTTGAAAAGGTTACAGTGGCAGCATTTTCATCTTGAGGCTTGCTTGCATTATCATGTTATTCCAAGAGGCATGCGGGTTAAATGCATGCTGACATATAGGAACACATACCCTGATTTACTTGCACAATGGCAAGCAATTATCTTTGAAACTAGCTCTAAATACATTGAACTGTTAATTGACTATTCCAAGCCTATTGAAGAAGAAGCAGTGGAGCTAGATTAAAAAGAAACAATTAGAACTTGAAAGTGACATTCTCAGATACATTTTTACATAAATTAGAAACTTTGCAGTGTAACCTTAATTTGTTTGATAACAGGATGAGAAATGTGAAAAGTCATAAGCTAACTAGAGATTTTCAGGATTTTAAAACTGGCAATTTGTTTGAATGGCCTAGGAATGTGACCAAAACTGCTAAGAATAAAACTGGAAAGAACAAGAAAGTTTCTACTAGGCCATCTAGTAGATCTGACATAGAGCATCTAGATATGCAGAAAGTATCTAACAAAGCAGCAGCATGCAATACTGAATGTACTGATGTGCTTAGTTGTTCAAGTGGATCAAGTATAACAGCGACAGCTTCTAATTATGAGCAAGTGACTACAGTTCCTGTCTTGAGCTCTGAAGGTGATACTGAGGCTTTGAATGTAGAGAAAATTATGTTAAAGGGGGACCATTGAAATAATAATTTTCATAATTTCCAGCAGTTGAATTTAGGGACCAGACCAAAAGAAGGGGCCTCTCATCTTCTGTTTTTTCAAGGGATCCCTATATTTATCAAACAGCAGCAATGTCTGCAACAATGATCCCTGAGCATAGGAAAGAAGAGGAGAAAAGTGTAGCAACATTAGGAGCTATGGTCAATGACTCTCTCATTAATATCTCTCAACATACATTGAATGAGACACAAATACATTTGCTGAACAAGGGTTTATCATTCATACCAGCCCTTAGATCAAGACTTAGTGCATTTATGATTGATATCAAATGTTTTGGAATATTACATTGAAGAACAGTTTTGGCAATAAGATTGATGAATTGCCAATCAATAGATTAAAAAAAAACAGTACTTTTGTACCATTGTCGCATTCTGCTGTAGAATTATTTATGCGAATGTGTGAGAAGGATGTAGTTCAATTACGGCAGAATAATGATGCAGAGGTTTTCACAACCTCAATAGTGATGAACTAAAAACTTTGTGAGAACTGATGAATGATGAAAGAATAGTCATCAAGCCTGCTGATAAAGGAGGTGTGATAGTTGTGTTGGATACTGATAATTATCAGAGAAGAATGTATAACATGCTGGCTGATACTCAAACATATATGAAGATACCCAAATGGGAAGTAAATGAAAAGGTTAAAAATGTTCATGATATTTTATATGACCTGCTCATGACAAGAACTGTTACACAGGAGATGTATGATTACATTAGGGTTGAATATCCACAGATATCACTGATAAATGGACTCCCTAAGATACACAAGAGTTCCCAAAACCCACCCCTTCAACCTATTGCTTCAGGTAGGGGATGGGTTACTGAACCTTCTTCTATATAAATCAAGCACTGTTTGAAGAGATTATTACTGAAAGCTAGTACAGTTCTGCTAGATATTTCCCATTTTTTGCAGACGTTATACCAGAAATTGAAAATGGTTGATTAATTAACTTATAGACCTGGACTTATGATGGTTATTATTGATGTTCACAGTCTCTATACTGCTATTCGCAATGAATATGGGATATCTGCAGTTAGAGACTTCATATATACACAAACTTAAGAAGCAGCATCTGGTCTACTTATTTGTACTTTACTGAAACTCATTCTTGATTACAATGTTTTCTTATATGAGGATGATTACTATTGGCAGAAGAGTGGGATGCCATGGGCGTCTCATGTGCCAATAGTTATTCTAACATTGTCTTCGCTCAATGGAAAATGAGGTATATATTCAATTAAATCAATCCATGGGTGAATGACGTTGTATACTATTGCCATTTTGTGGATGATATATTCTTATATGGAGAGGAGATGAGACCAAATTTCTTCATTTTGTAAAGTATTTGGAGACAACTACCACCTTCTTGGAGTTTGATGTTTATATGTTTTGAACAGAAATAAGTTTCATTGATATCAGTATCACTAGAAATGAAACAGTGTTTTAATACAGCAGTTTACCATAAGGATTATTGGAAAAATCACCTCTTACATAGGATGAGTATGCATCCAGGACATAGCTTTCCACAAATAGTGAAGGGACAATTTCTTCATGTAGCAAGACTTTGTACATATACCGGAACTTATGAACATGAGAAACAAACCCTTTTACGTATCTTTCAAAAACAAGGATATAGAAATAAGGACACTCAGCTACATACCATGGAGACACGAGGGCTAAGGAATATGAAAGGACACTCCTTCTTTTCTGATAAGATGGACAATATTGAGGATAACTGAGAATGTGAAGAAGTAGAGCGTCCTATCAGATGTTTACTTACATATAGTTCTGATGTCTCCCAAACTTGTAACATCATCAAGAAAAATTAGTCTGTTATAACTGTAGATGATATCTTGAAATGTGTAGTAGGTGAGACACCTTGTTTTTGTTTCAAAATTCACATGAATCTTAAAAGGCTGCTCTGTTACAAGAATGTGAAGAGATCTTTGAGTTTTCACCCTTTATGGAAAGGCACTTTTTCATATGGAAGATGTAAGACTTGTAATAGCATCAACACTACTAATGAATTCACACACCCCAATACTCACAAAAGATACTGGCTTAATAAATATGCTGATTGGAATACTTGGAATGTGGTTTACATTGCTATGTGTACCTGCTGTTCTTGTTATTATACTGGAAAACCAACAGACCTTTCAAAGCACGTATCCTTCACCATATGAATGACATCAGAAATAAAGTCCAAAGCAATGCCCTTTCACAGCACATTATGTGCAATCCTGACCATACATTTTTGTTTATGGTGTTAGAAATTGTTACTGAAAGCTTAAGAGAAGTTGATGTGCCATAGGACTGAAATTGAAGAAATTAAATGGATTACAATCTTAAGGGCAGATCACCCACCTGGTTTAAATGATATTATCCCTTTGAAACCAATTCTTAAGGGTCGGCGGCTCCTGAGATGAAAATGATCGGTTGCTAAATTAGGCACTGTCAAGATTAATTGAAAATGAGAATAACACTGAATTTCTTCTGAAACAAAGCAACTTATAGGATAAAATAGAAGACTTAGAGAACAGATCTACAAGAAATAACATCAGGATTTATGGGATTCCTGAAAAAGAAGAGGGAGACAGTATGATTCAATTCCTTAATACCTGGCTGCCTAAAGCTTTTTCCTTTGGCATTGAAAGGGTGCATAGATCCCTTTCTAACTCATCTTAAAAAAAAAAAAAAACCTTCACCAAAGTCAGTGATTGTAAGATTTTTCTCATGTCAAGATATGGATTTAGTCTTAAAAGCTGCATGAACTAATTATCCAGTTAAAATTAAAGGAAATACTATAAGATTTGGCAATGACTATTCTACATTAGTGATGTCCAAGAGAAAAGCATGTATATCTCTTGTTAAAAGCTTAGAGAAAAACAATATTAAAGCACAAAGCTTGTTTCCATCAAAAATAAAGATTCACCTTCCAGTAGGAAAGATTTTTTTAACACCTGGGAAGATGCAATGGAATTTATACAGAAAAACAAAATCCTAGAAAAAAATAAACAGAAGAAATTGACTGGACTCTATCAACTTCTTTGAAGAGAAATGCAACAAGAGATGGTTGGTTAATAAAAGACAAAAATAGTAAAAAACTGAAGGACAAATTAAAATCAATAGTGACTCAGTAGCTCAGTCTGTTAAATGCCTTGCATACAGGACATTTGTGGGAGGTTGACATAATGGTTAAGGTGTTTACCTTACAGATACAAGGTGCAGGATTTGATTCTCACATGGGGTAACTGGTTAGGCTTAAAATGGCCTGAAAGGGCAGTTAGCATAGTACTAACCGATGGGCCAATGTATTTCGTGGTTATGTATTCTTTTAAATTTAAATAAGTGCTTGAATTTTTATGAACAGGTGCTGCATATTACTTTTTACAAAGTAAATTATTTATTTATCTACTTCTAATGGTTATTAGTTCCCTTTCTAAATTGTTAGAGTTTGATTCTTTTATCTGTACATGAAATGAAAGACACTTATTTTCACTTAGAGTTTAAAAGGTTAAACTATTCATCTTTTTAAAAGTTAATCATTATTATGGTGAAACTTATGTTAGGTGGCACACTTTCTGATATCTTGGCATAGTTGAGTAATGTACTATTAAATATAATACAAAATGCAAAAAATGACACTAAAGAAGCATGCTAAGTTACATTATGTTTCTTAAAATGCTCCAGTATTGTGCTACTGATAGTATACTTGACATGCAATAACACCCAGGAAGGGCATGCTATATTATAAACAAAATATAAAAATATATATTTAGATATATATATAAAAGTTACTACTGGAATGATATCAAATAATTAGAGTAACACTCACACTTTACAAGTTAAATCTGGATTGCTCAAAACTGTCATTCTTTTAATGCAAGTTTATATGCTACATCTCCTTTAAAAAATGACAGTCTGCTTTTTATTAAACATCTCATACAAATAGTGATTACTGAATCATTAAGTGTTATTTATTTGAGTGCAATGACTTTTTGGTGGTTGGGATACTTGGAGATGTTTTTTTTGTTTGTTTGTTTTTGGGGGGGGGGTTGGAGAGGTTTGAGGGATTGGTCTGTGGAGTTAAGGTGGCTTGGTTCACTTGTGGGCATTTTTGTGTAAATTGCAACTGATGGATTGTTCATTTTCAAGCCCTTTCCATGAAAACCAGCTTGAAACAATTTAAAGTTAAGAGCACTTTTGTGATGCTGTGGAAGTTCTGAACATTTTAAGAACTATCCAGGTTACTTCTTCCCGTCTAAAGGTAAATAATCATGATATTTTGGATCATATGCTAAGATGTCAAAGAATACAAGTTAGATAATAAACAAAAGAGAGTGAATTGCATCCAAAACCACTGTCATGTATTGCATAGTTCTGAATGCTTGATGCTGGTAGTACACTTGATATGCAATAGCACCCAGGAAGGTTATGCTATGCTATAAACAAAGCATAAAAATATAGCTTCTTACATATATAAAAGTTATTATTGGAATGTTATCAAATAGAGTAATGTTCACACTTAAAAGTTAAAACTAGCTCACACATGACTGTCATTCTTTTAAAGCAAGTTTAAATGCTACGTCTCCTTTAAAAAATGGCAGTCTGCTTTATATTAAACATCTCATATAAATATTGCTTACTGAATCATTAAATGTTATTTCTTTAAATAAAATAGCTTTTTAGTGGTTAACATACTTTTAAATGTTTTTATTTTATTTATTTATTTTTAGTGGTTTGGAATGGTTTAAGAGATTGATGTATAAACTACAGGTGGCTTAGATTCACCCATGAGTGTTTTTGTGTGAATTGAAGCTGATAAACTGTTCATTTGCAAGCCTTTATCATGAGGACCAGCTTAAAGCAGCTTAATAAGAACCATGACCAGTTTTGTGATGCTGTGGGAGTTCTAAAATTATAAAACCTGTCCAGATTACTTCTTCCTGTCTAAAAGTAAATAATCATAATATTTTGAATCATATGCTAAGATATCAATGAATACAAGTTAGATAATAAACAAAAGATAGTGAATTGCATTCTATATCACTGTCAGTTATTAAATAGTTCTGAATGCTTGCAGGAAACCAAAAGGATAGTTTTTATACTAACCTATAAAATAATACTTCTGATTAAGAATTTAGGATTGTGTTTCTCTGTTATTGTCTCTTTCTAATGATAACAAAACGTAATATCTCAGTACAATTTATTATGTAAAGTTTGAATCTTAAAAAGGAAGATTTTTCAGATATTTGTTCAGATACCATTAGACATAACATTTAAGGAAAATAGGACTCATTCTAACAGTAGTACTAGATTAAAGAGTATCAAATATATGAGTAAATATATATCTTCTATTATATGGCACTCTACACTAGGATTATAGCTAAAATATAAAACTTAGGAATATAGTAATAGTACACAACATAGTATGCAAACAGAAATAGAAAGAGACTAGAATAAGTAAATATGTATATAGTTAAAGAATATAAATATGCCCACAAAGGTGGGAGGTTGGCATAGTGGTTAAGGTGTTCACCTTATAGACACAAGGTGCAGGATTTGATTCTTATATGGGATAATTGGCTAGTCTTGGAATAGCCTACAAGGACAGTTAGCCTGGCACTACTTTATGAACTTAAGACACTGTGTAACTTTACACATAGTAAACAAATATAAAAATATAAAATCACCTGACCTAAAAATTAATAAATATGAAAATAACAACTGACTTCCTCCCTATAGTAGACCAGGATGATAATGTGAGGTACAAGGAAAGATGATTGTGGAGATATTCAGTTTAGTCAACTTATAATAAACATTATGAACACCTGTTTAACCTTTCTTATTCATGATAACTCACTGATGGGCTTTTTTAAGCTGATGCATACTAAAAAATGAAACATTAATACAAATCAGAAGCATGAGCTATGCCTTGTTAGTCTAATGGATAGTTTAAGAGGTAGTTTATTTGTCTTTTTCAACAAACTAGGAATGTGTGATTCCATGGTAGAATGTTTTAGGGTTATTTCATTAGGTAATTTTTTATTTGTTTCAAAGGTTTTGTCCATAGCCGAAGATTCAATATTTTTATATATAAAGTATATAATAAGTTCTGTACATAAATGCAATTTCATCATACCTGCATTTTTTCCTCATATAAATGTATGTTTTTAAATGCATATCTATTAATATTAATGGATTGAATAATCCAGTAAAGAGTGGGGGAGTCTGTTGAAATACTTGCAATTACATAAAGTTCAAATAGTAAACACATTTACTTAATAAAGATGTAAACAAACTTTCATTAAATAATTATTTAGTGTTAGCAGGTTCTGGCTTTCAAGCTAAAAGAAGAGGCACCCTCATTTTATGGAAGAACTCACCAGTAATGCCTAAAGTAAATATACCTATTTTGATAAAAGTGGCATGCTAAGCATTGTTATAATTGAGTGGAACACAAAAGTATATGCATTGGTGAACTGTTATTGGATTCCAGGGGTTGAAGCTAAAGATGCAAAAAATTACTTGGATACTATAGCCTATTACATGAAAGGTGAATTCATAATGATTAGTGATTTTAATTGTATTTTATCAGACAAAGATTCCACTGCAGATATTAATTTTCAGGTTATACAGTAACTCTTGTGCTTATGTTAAAATAGGTTATTTTCTTTCTAATTCCTTTAAATTACAAAAAGGCATAAAACAAAACTGTCCATTACTTTATTTTTTGCATTAGCTATAGAACCGTTTGCTAATAGTATTAGCTCCAATAAGGACATCAATGGTATCAAAATAAAAGAAGATTTCAAACTAAACATTCACTTCTTTGCTGATGATATTTTGCTAACAATAGGAAATACAGTAATTTCATTAGAACATATAATTAGTTGTATGAGCCATTGAGCAAATCTCAAAGTTAAGATTTAATCATAATAAAAAAAGTACGTTATTAATTAATAAAAAGCTAAAAAATACATACAAAAATATTCTAACTTCAATTGGAATAGCAGTCAAATGAAATACCTTGGTATAACCATTATGCCAAATAGTAAAGAAATGATACAAACAAACTTTCAACAGGTCGTTGATAAAATTTTAAGTTTAGCTGCAAATTGGAACACATTTTTCTTTACCATGGAAGAACGATTAATGCTTATTAAGATGATAATATTGTTTGTCTTACAATCTTTAGTACTATCTCCACAAAAAAAATGATGAAGAAGATTAATAATATTCTACTTACATTTTTTGACATCCTAATAAACCAAGAGTTTCCTTTGACTGACACAGAAAAGGTTGGGATAATGGTGGAACAGGATTCCCTGATATTCAATTGTATGCTACTTCGGCAATTGTAAAAGTTATAGGGTTGTGGATAAATTCATCTTATGATTCAAAATGGAAACAAATATATCAAGAAATATTATTAGTAAATAATAAATATATCACAACCAGTCATAAACAATAATACCCAATAGTAATGTGTGTGTGTGTGTGTGTGTGTGTGTGTGTGTGTGTGTGTGTGTGTGTGTGTGTGTGTGTGTGTGTGTGTGTGTGTATATATATGTTTAAGAAGCTGTCCAAGGGCTTGCACAGGTATATAAATACTGAGCACATGCGAGCCTGACTGCCATTTTGTAGTAAGCTGTTGAAAAGATAACAAGTATGAATATAAGGTCTGTCGGTTAACTAGTTCATTTATATTTTATGATGCTGCTATCTATCCTGATGTGTTTCTATGTATTAAAGCATCTAAACCTGTTGGAATATAAAGGAGTGAATAGTCCTTACTGTATGTATGTTTCACAAAACAGGTCAGAAACAAATTTCAGATATTAAAACTTGCTTGGCACTATTTCTTATTCATAAAATATGAAAATGGGATATACAGAATATTCATATTCACATAAACCAATATGCATGATATTCCTAAAAATATTCAAATTACTACGAAAAATGTTTGAAATAAAGTCCGAATTGCATAAAACGAATAAAATAAGGAGGAAACTACATTTTTCAATATATGCTTAGTGAATCTGTATTTTTCATATTAATCAAAGATAATCGAGTTATCAGAAGTATATAAAGTGTTCACGTTTGTGCTGTGTTACAGTAAAGATATTTTGCAGAACACAGCCATTACAGAGCATATTTCACAAAGTACAGTATTTTGAAGAGTTTATTGTGCATTTGAATGTTATTACAAGCTCACAGAATAGTTTGTTCACAATGTACATAATTGCAAGGGCCATATTTTCAGTATGTTTGTACATACTTTGTGGGTATGGCAGATGGATTTCAAAAACCAAGTACACTTGTGTTTAACAGTAATATTGCAGAGAACTGGAGAGTGTTTGAGCAAGAGGACGACATTTTCATACAGGCTGCATTTTCTGATAAAGATGATCATAGAAAGGCATTTATTCTACTTAATTTAGCTGGGTCAGAAGCCATAAAAAGGGAAGGTTCATTTGTGTATACACCTGCTATCTATACAGAAGAGGGGGAAACTGTCATATTGTTGTACAGGCTGAGTCAAGGAAGGACTCTGCATCCTTAAAATGTAAATTTAGACAAATGTGTATTCCCCAGACAAATGTTACAATGGAAAGGCATTTATTTTATACAAGGTTTTAAAAGCATGGTGAAACTTTTACAGCACATATCACTGACCTGAAAAATGTTTAGCTTTTGGTCAACAATGCAACAAATTTATTACGTGGAATCACTTCAAAATGTTTTATAAATCAAAAGGCCCACATTCTTTTATTAAAAGGGAATATTTTAAGAAATGAGTTGATCAATTAGAAAGCTGCAACCCTACTCTTTATGTGGATGGTGTGTCAGTGCTTCATGAAACAGCCAATGCAGTAGATTTAAGAATGAAATATTTTGTACTGTTCGGATAAATGGAAAACCCATAGAGCTCAAAGTTGACACAGATTCCAATTGCAATGTTATGTCAGCAGAAACATTTGCTAGAGTGTCATGGTGAAAAGCTTGACTTGGCAAGGTGTGTGAAGTTTGTTACTTATGGAGGTGAAGAAATTCAGACCGAATACTCAGTAGTGCTTTCATGTTACTCTGCAAGAAGATGATACCACTTATTATTTTATGTGGTCAAGAGGCACGTCCAGTCATTATTAGGGCTCAGAGATGCTTTGAAAATGGGACTTCTTTCATTTAATAAGGAAGTCCACCAAGTTAGCTTGAAAGACCACTACTCTAATTTCCCCCAATACATTTTTCTACATATGCTGATCTTTTCGAAGACAAATTAGGCAAACTTCCAGTTGTGTACTCCATGAAGTTAGACCCAGAGGTCAGTCCAGTTATAAGGCCAGCACATAAAGTTCCAGTAGCCATGCAGGACAGAATCAAAGCCACGTTCAATAAAATGCTGCGACAAGGTGTGATTTGTCCAGTTGCAGCTCCAACTGAATGGTTATCTGCCATGGTGGTAGCTCATAAGAAAAGCTCAGATGACATCAGAATATGCACTGACACACAATTTGAACAAAGTGCTAAAAAGACCTTATCATCCGATGCACACAGTCGAAAAAGTCACAGCCTTGATCCCAAATGCCACTATTTTTTTTCTTAGATGCAAAGAGTTAATTTTGGCAAATTCAGCTTGACAAGAAATCCTCATTGCTCACCATATTCAGTACTCTGTTTGGCAGGTACAGATTTTTGAGAATACCATTTGGTTTAAATTCTGCAAGTGAAGTCTTTCAACATGCAGTGGAGCAAATTTGTTCTGGGTATCTTTGTGCTATTATAGTAGACAACATAATATCATGATGAAGCTGAAGATGGCAGAAACCTCAGTGCTAGAAAGAGCACATCAAGTGAATCTTAAGCTCAATTCACAGAAATGCAAATTCAGGCTAAAAGAGGTTACTTATACTGGTCATTTATTTACCATTTCAGGCTTATGACCAAACCCTTGTAAGCAAACAGCCATTTTCGAGAGGCCAGCTCCAGACAATGTTCAAGCCATGCAAAGTGTTCTTGGCATGGTAAACTATCTAGGAAAGTTCATACCAGACTTGAGCCAACTTTCAGCACTGCTTAGAATGCTGACATGTAAAGATGTATCCTAGTCTTGGTTAGAGCAACACCAAAGAGTATTTGATGTCCTGAAACAGAGAATTGCTAGTCCACCAACTCTCAGATACTATAATGTTCATAAACCAGTTACTCTTTCCTGTGATGCTTCGAAATTTGGTCTTGATGCAGTCATTCTACAAGAGGGTGAATGCAATGAGAACTCTTACTCAAACTGAAATGGAGTATGCCCAGATAGAGAAAGAGCTTTTGGCAAGTGTGTTTGCATGTTCGAAGCTCCATCATTATGTTTATGGTAGACTTATCCTGATCGAAACAGACCACCAACCTCTAGTCACTATCTTGAGAGAGCCCATGCATTCAGCTCCAGCCAGTCTGCAATGTATGATGCAGAAATTGCAAAAGTATAATTTCAGTCTTGTCTACAAGGGAGCCAAATGTCTTTATCTTGCTGATACGTTATCCAGATCACCCAGAAACACCACAGAAAAGTATGAGAGGAAGAACTTTGATTTTGAAGTCATGGAAGTGAGAAATCTTTCTTCCACATGCCTTGATGAATTGAGAGATCACATAGCCATAGATCCAGTTTTACAAAGGCTCAACCACTTTATCAATCAAGGATGACTGTCAAAGCAATCTAGTTTACCTAACAAAGTGCAATCTTATTTTCCATACAGAGATGAGATTTTTATCATTATGAAAGGTCTGAAAGTAATTGGTCCAAAGTCTTTGCAACAACAGTACATTACTATCTTGCATCAGGTCACCCAGGAACTGATTCTACCAAAAGAAGGGCGAGAGATCTAATATTCTGGCCGTCTATGTCACAAGACATTGAAAGAGCACTTTCATCTTGTTCCTTGTGTAATAGTACTAAGCCACATCAACAGAAGGAACCACTTCAGCTAAACCAAATTCCTGAAATACCTTGATCAACAGTAGCCACCAACATCTTCAACTGGAATGGTCAACATTATTTGGTGTTAGCAGACTCTTACTCCAATTGGTTTGAGATTGACTTACTTCCCAATCTAGCATCCAATACTCTCATTATTAAGTTGAAGAATCATTTTGCAGTAATTGGTAGTCCGCACAAAGTTATTTCATTCTGACAATGGCACACAGTTTATAAGCCAACAGTTCAAAAGATTTGTTGAAGAATGGGACTTTACTCATGTCACAAGGAGCCCAGAGTACCCGCAGTCAAATGGTTTGGCAGAATGTGCAGTTTAAAGTGCAAAACAGTTACTAGAGAAGTCAAAAAGAGATAACAGTGAAGTTTTCCTAAATCTCTTGAATCTCAGAAATATTCCTCATGATAAACATTTTGGGTCACCTGCTCAAAGACTTTTGTCAAGACAAACCAGAATCACATTACCAATCAGTAGTCAATTGTTGGTTCCATGTGACAACATCAACATGTCAGTGAAAACCAATCTGTTGAAGAAGTGTTTAACCTAGAAGTCCTACAATGATAAAACCAGGAAACTGCACAATCCATTATGAGAAGGAAAACTGGTGAGGATGCAAACGTCTACAGGTTATGATCAGATTGGTGTCATGAAGAATATTTGCCAGAGCCAATATCATACATTGTGGAATCACAAGGAGCAGACTTTAGGTGGAATCAGAAACATATAATACCAGTGTCCGAGCCTATACAACAGCACATAGACTGTGAGAAAGACTCTTTATCTCAGAGTGAGTAGTCTGGTGTTCCAGTTCCAGAGGACATCCCCATTCCTGTGATGAATCCGTAAGTTCCTGATACAAGTTGTTCACCAAAGACTGTTCTTGTTGCTAAATTTAGTCCACATTGTTCTGTCACGAGATATGGTCATATCTCCAGACCATGTAGCAGATACACGGCAACTTGGACATGAACATTGTGTTTTGGTTTCTAGTGCCTATAGTACTGTATGTCTAACTATAATATTGTTTTCTCAAAGGGCAATCTTTTTAAGAGGGAGCATGTAGATCAATGTGTGTGTGTGTGTGTGTGTGTGTGTGTGTGTGTGTGTGTGTGTGTGTGTGTGTGTGTGTGTGTGTGTGTGTGTGTGTGTGTGTGTACCTTTAAGAAGCTATCCAAGGGCTTGTACAAGTGTATAAATACTGAGCACGTGCTTGCCTGACTGCCATTTTGTAAACTGCTGAGATGTGAGCATCTATGTATATAAGGTCTGTCTGTTAACTAGTTTGTTTATATTATATGAGGCTGCTATCCATCCTGGTGTGTTTCTATGTATTAAAGCAGCTAAACAAATTACCCTGCATGCTTGTCATTTATATTAGAGAAGGAAGAGTGACAAATAGTATTACACTCTCTTCTCAAATTCCCTATTTAAATGACATCATTTCCTCTTTCCAAAAGTTCACATATTCTTAACATTGTATTAAAGACTTAATATTTTCTATATTTCCAATTGCATATACAAATGACTGCTTAGAAACTCATAACATCAACAAAATGCTAGTACTGAAACAGCAAAGTATTGTAATTTATTTGCATCAGTTCGTACATGGTACTGATATATTTACTGTTGAAAATGTAAGGTCCAAATACAATCAAGATTCTGAGAATCGGTTAATTGTACAAATGTTTAGAAACTTTCTGAGCACAGTGGTATATAAGATATTTAACCTAGATAAGAAGTCATTTCCCAAATGTTTCTAATTCTTAATAAATATCAATAATAATGCAATGAAAAATAAATTAAATTTGTCACAAACATAAAATTCTTAAGTTAGATTTCACATTTAGATAATTCCTATTGGAACTACTCCTCAAAAATTAAAAATGAAGACTTCTCTGAAGAATACAAAAAAATAATAGTAAAATCAACATATAAAACTACATCTTCATTATATTGGAAAATTTTCACATGGAAATTTTTACACAGAGATTTTGTCACTCATACAAAATTACAGTTATGTATAAATCAAATAGAATTAAATGATGTAGGTATGATTCACATATGGTATATGAATGTAAAGTCATCTCCCCTTTTTGGAAATAAATTAATAACTTTATTCAAGCTCTCTGGTCAGATAGATGTAATATTTCTAAATCTTTAGTTTTTATTTAATGCTCTGATTCCTGAGATAATTATTCCAAAAATCCAAGTGCCGCTTCTTTGGTCTAGTCTTGCTGTAGCCAGAAAAGTAATTACTAAAAATTGGAAAAGTAAAGTTACCCCCTCCAGTGCTGAATTTATTAGTTTGGCAAAAATTTTTTGCAGTTGTGAACTGCATACTATAAAGTTGAGGACTTCTAATATTATATATTCATGTAAATCTTGGCTTAAACTTAAAGACTTGTTTGAGAAATATTAATTGTTGTTGATGTATACCTTTGATGTATTGATTAGCTGTGGACCTATGTAAATATTTGTTTGTTTTATAATTTATGTATTTATTGTTTTAAAACCAAATAAAAAACTTAAAAAAAGAAATTACAGTATTCCACTGTCTGAGTACTTACTTTTCAAAGTAATTAAAATTTCAGCATACAGCGGAAGTCTCCCAACTTAAATAAGTGTGCTGCAACAATTATTTGTTAATAACTTTGAAGTCAAAGATTATCAAGTTGATCATAGTTATTATATAGATACATAAACCACATTAGCCTATTTAATGAAGTTGTTTGATTACATTTTCCACTGTTGCTGATTTTTTATTGCTCCTACATGGTCTGTCACTTGTTCATTTGCATTTTACACTTGCAACTACTACAGTAGCCACAGTTCATTCTTTGATCACCTACCACCTTTTTCTAGTTTAGTAAGTTATCCTCTTCTATCTTATACAAAAATAAGTTGTTAACATATCCTATACCCCTTCATCTGCTCGGACCAATATAGAATCGAAGTCACCTGTTTCTCCCTATGTAGCCAACCTGATAGGACTAGATATTTTGAGGATGTGTAGCAACTGCCTCATGCTTATCAAAAGTTCTTTATTGCTACTTCACAGTGATTTAGTATGTGATAAGTGTATGTATTTACTTAAATTGACGGCTTCTTTCTCAACCCAGAAAACATTTGGTAAGTACAACACATATATACATGCAAAACAGAGCACTTACACTAATACAGCTTACCCAGAGGTTGTTAAGACAACACTGTCTATGCCACCCAGGATTAAGACCAAGAAAACTCAGACATTTGTTCACACAGCAGGTCATCCACCTTCACCCTTCACACCTGCACTTAGGGCACATACTCTAGAGTCACAAGGGTGCAGACTCCAAGCCTTTATGGCCCACTGAGAATGTATCAAACCATGGTAGTGTTTTATTAATAGGCAACTCTATTGTAAGGCATACAGACACCACCTCACCAGGCTGGATAAGAATAGGGTGATAGTTAGCTGTCTTTCTAGAGATAGGATCTAGGATGCAACAAAGGCTATTAGATCCCTCCATCCTGACAAATATGATTATGACTTGATAGAGGTCCACATGGGAGTAAATAATCATAAATGTTCTACCTGAGGGCCATGCAGAAGGCAGGAAAGACACTGTTCTTGAGAGGTATTTTACCATTACCTAGAATGAAGCTGAGACAACATAATTATAGTTATTCCATACATTCCACAATCCCAGTCATCCCCTTTAATTACTATGGAACAAGTTCTTGCAGCTCTCTCAAAAACTAAGAATACTTCATGTATGGGTTCTCGTAATATACCAGGTTGCCTGATTATCAGTGTCATATATGGCCTTTGTGAACCCCTACTTAACCTCTTCAATCTAAGCCTCTCTACTGGTTACATTCCTGAAGCCTGGAAAATAGTCATTGTAATGTCTTTACACAAGGGTGGCCCAACCACAGACCCTGGTAATTATAGATTCATGAGCCTCACTAGCCTAATATGTAAAGATATGTACTGCATTATCTCAGACCTCATTAATCTGGACAATGAAAATCTATTAACTCTGGATCTTCATCAATTTGGCTTTGTCAAAGGAAGGCCCTACATATTTGACTGGTTATGCAGTTCATATAGCACATCAAGACCTGGCCAAGGCATTTGACACTATTCTCCATGCAGGCTTTATTGATAGACATAAATCCTTATACTGTACACTTGATAGCTAACTGGTTGTTTGACAGAACCCATGTGGTTAGATTCACAGCTACCACTTCTAAAATTAAAAAATTGCCAGTGGTGCACTACAGGGCTCAGTTTTCTGCCGTTTCTTATTTGGCATTTATTTCTCAGACCTTTAGGCCAGCACTCTTGGCCTATGGTAAACTATATTTGCAAATGTCTGTAAATTTGGTGTTGTTATTCAAGCTTTGACTGACTCATAATTGCTCCAGCATGGGCTACACCATGTTAACAATTGGTGCAAGGATAATGGTCTCAAATTAAATGTAAAAACTGTAATGCTCATTTTTGATAAACAAAACCATTTTCTTTACCATATTGGTGACACACTCCTCAAATCAGACACTGCTGTAAGGCATTTAGTCACTCTTGTTGATAATTCCTTATCATTTGACCATCATGTCCCCACAGTAGTTCAGAAAGCCTTCTATCTGGTTCATCTAATTTCCAAAGGCATCTCCACTAGATCCAGAGAAGTCTTAATTCCCCTTTACTTATATCTTATCAGATCCATTATTGAATATAATGCACCTTTTGGCATTAATTGTTCTAAACATATCACACAACCTGAAAAACGTCAGAGGTTCATAACTAAAAAAAATAAGTAGCCTCAAAAATCTTAGCTATCAGGTGACACTGGCAGACCTTTCTCTGTACTCAGTTCTTACAGACTCCTCCATAGAGATCTGTGCCTATACTTTTGAGCCATGAAAGATCCAACACTATTTTACCTCCTATTCCTTTATAGAACTAATGGTACTTCACATATTCATTTAAAGGAACTAGACCTTCTTCAGTAGATAAATAAGACACATTTGTATGATAGGTTGATATCCCAATATATTCATCATCTCTGGAACAAATTGTCACTGTATGTCAGACAGAGTAGCATCCTTGCCACCTTCAAGTTAAACTCAGAAAATTGGTTGGGCAGCCTCAAATTTTTCCCTTGTCTATCTTGTTTTGCCCTCCTTGAGGCTAGAGGTAACTTTGAATTTGTTTTAGCTAGGCTTGTAATGGTCTGCAGACTGATTGCCTAGTACTTACCTATGAATCTATACTGCCAGAAATCATTAATATGATTGCTTACTAAGCTACTACAAATAACCATACAAAAGCTGCATTGCTTCATTATTTTCTACTTTCATATCATAGCTTTTACAACCCTTATGATAAAAGCTTGCACACAACAGTACTTAGAAGTCTGATTTGCTGTGCAAGCATTTAAGTCCTTTCTTAACATTGATAATATCTGTGCTGTGGTTATTTTGTAATCCTGAGACAGGAAAACAATTTATCTACCATCTTTCTGGAATTGTAAGGAGGCATAGGTGCTTCTAACCTTAACAAAAGTATACTAGAGCCCAGTTATACATTCAAAGCAGTATGTGGATTTATTTGGTACAAAGATACCTTTCATGCCATACATTTGGGTTGCTACACACATCTTAATCTTTCTTTTTATTTCTTTGAATTTGTTTTGTGAATTTATCATCAAAATGCCACTGTATTACATTATATTTAAATGTCTCTATTGTATCTTGTTATTGCTGTCATATTTCCTCTAAAACCCAAGTGGCTTTTGATGATTCCTTTTATTTGTATACTGCCATTGTACCTGGGAAGTGGCAGAAAAAGGTCTAAGGCTGAAGCCATCAACCTGGTTATGAAAAGAATAATTAACTAATTAACTAACTATATAGCTAACCAAGCAAATAAATGTTTCTATAGTTTAGTTTACATTTGACATATCTCTCAAAGCAGATCTATATACATATAGTTTAAATTCTATAAAATGTCATTCTCCGCAATAGCATTCACAAGAACAAAATGCATTCATCTGGAGGAAGCATGTCCTCCTTTAAACATCTGACAATGTTGCACTGTTCACATTGAGCTTGTTATGCTTCTGTCTTATCTGAGGCCCTTTTCACAGCATATTAGCAGAGAGCTAAAGCTATGGCTAAAAAGATTCAAATTTATTTGGAAGCAGATTACCTAGCAAAGAATTCCTAGAACAATGGCAGAAAATAAGGATGTCTATCACTTTAATTATATATCTGATCTTAAACTGAATACACCACAACTTTTATTACCTAAGATCATTAGAGAATCAAAAAGTTTGGCCCAGTTTCCAAAATGATATAATCAAAGATTTCCCTAGTAAGAAGGCGACAAACACTATTTGCCTACTCTTATGATTCCATACATTGAAAACTAGCTACCCTTTGCTTTAATTTGCCAAAGAAACTGATTATTGTGGAATACATTAATTTGACTGTTTGTACCAGTTTTAAAGACAACAATGCTTTCTGTAACCCAATTTGATGCCACACAACAATGGCTGAGCATTTGTCTTTATGATGCAAAACAGGTGTTTCCATTTTCATGATTTACTTTTTCAGTATGTTTTCCTCTACTTGTTTATTTTATTTCTGGAAAAAATAACTTCACATAAAATAAGACAAGCATTTCTTAATTACATGCAACTATTTTTCAAGTATTTAGTTTTTTGAAAGTCTTTCCCTATCTAAAATTGATTACCACTGAAAGAAAATAAATCCAGTTTGGATTTATTTTTCAAGAGACTATATAGCATTCCATAATTGCTATCAATGTGGAACATTTACCACTTTTCCAGCCACTGCATGTGTGCATCTGTGCATGCATGCATATGTTCAATCTAGTTCTTGTCATAATTGAATGATTTCCCTAAAGGAGAACTGATGATAGAAGGAGTTTGGAATTTTTATTTTCCTCCTCATTGTCTGAAAATAAAACACATCGTGAGAAACTTACCACAGCAGAAATGTTTACCATTTTCTTTTATAATGAACAACCCTAAATAAGTGTCTCACATTATTTTATGTCTATGATCAGCCCTTACATTTTATTGAACATTTCACAATGTGCACTTAGGTTATAAAATACCAGTTCTACAAAGAGTGCTCATTCTTGTTTTTCAATTAGCTTTTTACTGATGATGTTTAGAACTGCAAACATTGCACTAAAAAGATAAAATAAGCAGCCAGTAAGAAAAAATTTACACATGAAAGAACATTACATTAAAAACATAAAATAAGCAGCCAGTAAGAAAAAATAACACATGAAAGAACTGTATTGCACAATATATAAACATATATTGTGTGATATTTAATACGAATGCCAGAACCATTACATCTGGATATTTCTAGGGTCCAATAAAATGTGGCTTGTTTAAAATAAAGTTAGAGCTATACACTGTTTCCCTAAACAACAGCTTTGATTACATCTCTATAATATTCTATGAATCCACTTTTCGAAAAAATTATGAGAATTGTAAAAAATAAGACAATAGCTTTGATCATGTTTCAGTAACAGTCTGTCAATCCTAGTCCTCTAGAAATTATAAGAATTATAGAACTTGAGAGAAATAACTTTTCAAAAACAGTTAGGGAATCTAAGTGTAGCAGTGTGTGATATTGTAAGTTCAATTCACCCATAGGAAAATGTAAAATATTTTCTCGACATTCTTTAAGATTAAAGGAATTTTCCTTCATTACAGTAATAACTTACAAGATTTTATATACTTATTTGTCATACTTCTAAAGGTTTTTTTCCACTTTTTTTGTAATGCACAACATTATAAATATGTATATTATTATAAACATTAGATTATTTGCTTTAATGGATGAATTTATCTATAAAATTATAAATTTTCAACAGATTACACCATCATAATTGCATGCATTTGTTTTGCATTTGATTTATACATGGGCACTCACACAAAATATACAGGATATCAACATTATCTGAACTGTAAAAACTGCAATTTGGCAAACTGAGAAATATACAGATTTTTAGAAAGAGTTAATTGTACACTGTGAATTAGCATAAATTGAGAAATTATTATTTTAAGGGGAATACATGTATAATTTAATTCCAAAATGTTGCACCAAATTATGTCATCATTTGTATTATGTTCATATGCTAGCCAAAGGGAGAAGAAATAATAGGTTGTCATACATCTATAATTTAATATTAAACTATACGAATAGGATGTGATGTTTTAAATATTAATGTCTTTGATAGTTGTTGAAAATATTACTTTAGTTTCATTTACTTTGACATTGCTATTTTTGAATTTAAAATATTCTGTATGATATTTATCATAGGCAGATGACCCTTGGTAAGCCCATGTCAAGTCTTAATTCATTAGCTGTTTTTTTTTTTTGTTTGTTTTGTTTTTTAATAAAGAAAAAAATCCCACACCAATTAATTCTATGTAATGAAACTGAGATAATTCAGCCATGATATAAGCATATAGAATATCACTAGGTTAGAATAAGATAAAATATCTTCCATGTCCATTGGGTTCATTACATTTTGGAAGTTTAAATCATATTAAAAATAGATTCTGAAAGTGTTAGTGTTTTAACATTTCATGTTTATCAGTACAGAATGGCTAGAGGTCTACATCTATGCATTTAAACGTTTAGACCAAATGTGCAGCCATGCTGATTTTCTAAGATATTGATTTGGATCCATATATTAGTTTTCAGAAACTGACTTGATTTTGATAATTAAGCAACAACAGTAAAAATATGGTGGGTTTACCCCATCATATTATTTAGGAGTGATTAAGTATAGGAAATTGTTGCTGATATAAATGACTAAATGAATTTGACTAATAATGATTTCAAAGATTCATACAACGTGATATGTTTATTATAACAAGTAGACATAACCTAAAATATAACCTTGAGAAAAATATTAATTTGAACTATTATAACCTTTGATAAAAATGAATCTTCTATACACAGTCACTTAATAAAGCTATTTTGGTAATTCTATGCAGCAATGTAATGAATGTTTCTACCTAACTATTGTAAGGTGTGTGCCTGCGCAAGTATATATATATATATATATATATATATATATATATATATTCCTTCTAATTCAATATTCTTTATTTAAAAAAATGATTATTGCAAATTTAATTTAAATGGCACTTTCAAACTGGATTTAATGCACTTATGATATTGGACATATGTGTATGCGAACATGCTCAAAATATAGTAAATAATTTGGAAAAGTCAATGTATTTCAAAATCTATGCATTTAGATAATATTATAATATATTGCTGAATTAAGTGTAAAAGTAAAGGTGCAATATATAAATTTAATAAATATGGTGGCAAAGGACAGACATGTCCTTCCCCATTTTTGGTAAATATTTGATAAGATATGCATTTATTCTCTATAATTTGTATAACCAAGCTTTACATACAAAATTATAATGAATTATATAAAAGATTTCAGGAAAACTGAATTTGTTCATTAATAAGAATAGAAAGTTGGTGTTTCTTATGTCAATATGTGAATATATTATGATTTTATGTCTGTTTTAACATACGCAGATATTCAAGAATGATAGTGTGATCATTCATTTGTCTGGTTGGGGTAAATCCAGATTAGAATGGAGATATATTCAGTATTGCACTTTTTGATCTGTTAGATATGATTGTTGAATATATTTTATATTTAGGCTGTAATTGGTCTAAATTTTGGTGTATCAGTTGAATCCATGTTTAATTTTAGGATTAGTATAGTCTTAGACATATTTTAATAGGACTCTAATATACCTTATATTCTAATGCAATTTATTTTAGTGAATAGTTTTATAACAATTTTAACAAATTTTTATATAACTTCTAGAAGAATCCTTCAGACCACAGATTTTGAGATGACTTATTACAGTTTTAATTTCTAATTCATTAAATGATTTTCTAGGAACATTTTTATCACTATTATTGAAAAAGTAGCTTGGTTTAAGCACTTATTTCTTCTTCAGTAATGGGCAAGCATTATAGAAATAAAAATCATAGTACTGAAGATATGCAATATTTCTTAATTTAAGTGCATTATTTATTTTTATCCCATACATTCATTTCTAATACATTGTTGACATATTTTGAACTTTTAGTAATCTAGCTAATCATTTAGATGGGATATGCATCCATTCCAAGTATTGTGCTAACATTCTAGTTTTGTACCATAATATTTGTATTACATAGCTGTGATTTAATTCACTTTATAGTACTTCCATTTGCTTTTCAATTTCAACATTGTACTGTAATACTAGACACAAATTCTCTATTTAATATAATTTTCTTTCTGCTCATTAACTTTCTTCTAGTATGAAGCTTTATGTTTAGGTGTGGTCCACTGAATATTAGATTTTATTTCAATGTGACTTAGAATAATAGCCACTTTTTACTTCATCTTTTTTCCAGTAATTTGGGTTTAAGTTTCACATCTATCCCAGAGCGTGTGTGTGTGTGTGTGTGTGTGTGTGTGTGTGTGTGTGTGTGTGTGTGTGTGTGTGTGTGTGTGTGTGTGTGTTGGTTTGTGCCTCTGTGCAGAGGCACATCATGGTCAAAAGGGAGCCCTAGGCAGGGTAATGTACCAGGCCCCATTTGGCAGCCATTCCAGTTCTGATCACCATCCCAAATAATTCAGACTATATGACAAGACAAATTTCAATGCCTTTGCAGTTCATGGAGGCTTTAAGGAAGGTATTTCAAGAATTATGTTACAAATGCAGCAGGTTTAGACTACTTAAATAAAATATGTTTTATTACATAATCCAGGCCTATTAAGGAATTAATTATTTAGTGGAATTGAATAAAGCTAAACAATTAAAGAAAATATAAATGCTGCAGTAGCAGCTTTTGTTGAGCAACCCACAAGTCATACAGAAATAACACTGCATACAACATACTACTTTTTTGTGTGGGGGCTTACATGCATGCAGTATACCTATATCTCATTTTGACCTCCCTCTGTCTCCTCTGTCATCAAGAATAGCTGTCACTCAGTATAGGTCTGACCTTGTTGCAACATAAACCTCCAGAATCAACAAAGATGGACTGGGGAACAAATGGAGCCCTATGCAGGGTAATGAATCCCATTATTTGGGATGGTGATCAGAACCATCTGATCTTCAGCATATAGTTACTGTTACATGTTGCTGTGATACACTCTTCATTATAAGATTGGATTGTAATGTATTTCAACATTTAGTTTAAAAAATGATATTTTGTTAGTTAGGGCAGAGGACAAATGATCTAACATGCTAATGAGCTGCTTCCTATAACAAGGATGTAGGGTTTGAATCTTTCCTCCTTCACTTACCTACTGTTGTCCTTGTTTGCCAGCCACTTTCTATTGCATGGCTGATCTAGTTCAGAAAATGTTAAGGCAATATCACCAGCAGATCAACTTTTTAATGCAACTTATGCAATTTATTTTTGAAGGGCAACAGGTGCTACATTTATAAATGAAGCACTGAAATGCAAAGCTTTTTGCCAGAAGTCATCTCTGCATTAGTAATAGCTCTCTTTTAATGTGGAATTAGTCAGATGTCTTTTATGTCTGCAGAGACTGTGCATACTGACTTTGCATATGTTACCAAGTGGTTAATGTTACTTATGCACTGATAAATACTCTTTTGTTTAAACTTTGCTACACATGGCTGGATCATATTAGATGATCACAGTGATTTTTATACAGTTTCATGTAGATCATCCAAAGATACAAGTAAAATGCATGTAATTAATTTCTTCATAACATTAAGGGGTGTACACAGCCAAAAAAGTGGCTATAACTGTTAGTGGGGGTAGGCAGCTCCCTGTGGATGAATGTAACTTATGCTCTTATCATCTGCTCATTTTTAAATAGTCTTTAATTTGGCTTTGTAGAACTATTGTATGTGTACATGTGTGTGTGTGTGTGTGTGTGTGTGTGTGTGTGTGTGTGTGTGTGTGTGTGTGTGTGTGTGTGTGTGTGTGTGTGTGTGTGTGTGTGCATGTGTGCGTGTGTGCGTGTGTGCGTGTGTGTGTGAGTCTGTGTGTATGAAATAAGGCTATTTTGTGTTTGTGTGAAACAAATTTGAAATGTGACTTTGGTCATTATTAATTAAAAATGTTCACAGAGACATCTCAGAATGATGCAGACAACATTGTAGCAATAATTGCTGGGTTTGAGGGGATGTCTGTGGATAAAATATAAGTTTCAATACACTTTTCAGTGAATTTGAGTTTCAGGGGATTTGAAATGTACTGTTGCTTTGTGCCAAGTCTGTTTTCAAACTATTTGGTTTTGTTTAGGAAATGGTCATTAGTGTGCTATAAAATTTGAAATAAGGGTTTTACATCAAATCTCTGTAATCACTGCAAAAGTAAAGAAGAAACCAGTATGCACATTGACAGATCTTTGAACAGTGCTTGTGGTAATTGAGGAGAGACAACTAGGTAATGACACACTGTAATGGCTGTGTGGGAGAGGGTGGTAGACTACCATGCCTAGGGTTCCATTTCTCCATGATCCAACTCTAAAAGTTACATATTCTCTGGTTTGAATAGCTTTTGGATGCTATCATTTTTTCAGATATTTATTTATTTATGCCCGGTAAACACACAAAGATGTTTCCTAATGTTGTCGTAGACTGTTGGAAATGGCACTCCAGCAGAATATGTTTTCCTCATTGAGTTCATAGCAACTTTATTTGACAGCCTTGAAAAAAACACATTTCAGACATCTGGCCAAAAGAGGTTTAATATTACCCCTCAAGTTATGTTCTTATTACAAGAAAGAAAGGAACTACAGGTAAGATTCCACTACTAACTTTAAAAACAGATAAATAAGCTGTATCAGTGAACTGGATATCTGGTAAAATGCTGCGATAAATATCATACCTTTCACACTGATGGAATACTAGCAGCTGGAATCATTTATAGTCTATCTGTCCTTAAAGCTTCAGAGACCTATTTGCAAATAGCTGCCTTGGCTGACAGTCAGAAAACTCTGTTGACCATATAACCTTGGTTTAACAGACTCTTCATTTTTTATACAATTTCCTTAGAGAAGTATGATCCGAAGCATTGCAACAGTCCAGAAGGCTTCCCTAAAACACACACACACACACCCACACACACACACACACACACACACACACACACACACACACACACACACACACCCACACACACACACACAAAGAAAATCATTTTGCTTCATGCAAACAGAATAGTTCATTAATCATTTTACCTCTGTAAAGGTAAGTCATTAGAAACAATGCCAGGTAAACAGATTAAGTAGCCAACCTGCTAATGTTAACAACTCATTCCCTCCAGTAGAGCTCTTTTGAGTGTGTGTGTGTTAACTTAAGTGGGCGTGGCTTCAGCATTTAAATTGAAGTTATCAAGTTCATTTTTACAACAAATACCATTGATTGACATATATCATCATACAATTGTGTTTTGCTATCATGTATGCTTCAAGATAAATTTTCGATACCCTTGTATGTGTAATGGTTTTTGAATTATTAATGCAAATAACAAACAATAATATTTGACACCTAGAGGAGCAGTAGGGTGTAACTGCAGAAATGCCTGGAGACGTCACTCGGCTGTAATGAGTTAATCAGGTTATTTTTGTACAAGTAAGTCAGTAGAACACTGTTAGGTGAATAGCGGCAGTGCTCGACCCTCCCCCCATTGCCTTTGGAGCCCGCACTCCCCTCAGGTGCATTTACTTACTTTGTAGCTTCAGGACAAGTTCCTTATTACAAGCACTGAAACTCAATTTAACAGGCCTATTATGATGTCTTCAAGCAGTACTAGCAATTGCCAAAGCATTCATGAAGTCAAACATTCCAAGTTACGAACGGCCATTCACTGAAATGCATGAAGAGTGGTAACTGGGTACAATTTCATGAATGTGGTGTGAGCAAGCTAAAAATGCTTTTAAATTATTTTTTTCTATAAAATAACTGATATCTTGAACTTAGCAGTGAATGGTCAGTGTTGCTGTCTTACAATGTATGAGCTGTAGGTTCTTCCATGCTGAGTTTGCTCATCCCTCTGTGTCAATGTGGGATTTCACTGGGTGCACTGGCTTCTTTCCACATCACAAAAACAAGCCATCAGTTAATTAGTGATCATCTAAACATATTCCATTCCATTCACTGAAGCTGTTTTTGTTGAAGTTAAGAATTGCATCATGTTACCAAACTGTGTATACCTGAATGTTGCTTCACTACCAGTTGAACTATGTGTTTCAAAAGCAGATGTGTTTGCAGTTGACAGTGCAAAATGAATGGGAGCCTACTTGTGAACTGGGGGATCTAGAGTGATGGGCAGAGACTGGGACAGGAGTGTCAGGGTCAGTGAGTGGGACAAGAGAGTTAGGGTTAGGGAGTCAGAGGGGAGCGTTAGGGTTAGGGAGTGACATGGGAGTGTAAGGGTCAGAGAGTGGGACAGGAGTGTTAGGGGTAGGAGTGCAAGCGGATTGTTAGGGTCAGGGAGTGGGAGGGGAGTGTTAGGATCAGGGAGTGGGACAGGGGTTTATGTTTAGAGAGTTGAAGGGGAGTGTTAGGATCAGGGAGTGTGAGGGGACTATGAAAGCGGGAAGCAGTTGGGGAAGTTAGGTTTCAGGAGTGGGAGAGGAATTTTAGGATTAGGGAGAGATTTCAGAATTTAGGCTTAGAAAGTGTTCAGGAGTTCAGATTTAGGATCCAGGTGAAGAGTTTTAGGGTTAAAGACTGAATGAGGAGTTTAGGTTTAAGGAGGGGTAGGGCAGTTTTAGGGTTTGAGATTGATTAAGGATGTTAGGGTTGGGGGGAGTTTTTGAGTAAGAATCAGGGTTCTGGGAGGGTTATGTAGTGTAGTAGGGATGGGTTGTGGGACAATTATGCAGGTTGGGAGGACTGAGGTAATTCAAGATAGGGCAGGTGGAATTTTAAGTTGTTTTAAACATTATGATGTGTTTTGATGGGCTGGAATCAGTAATATGTTCATTGATCTTAGTAGTTTTCATTTTTTAAATATTTTGATTCTTATCTCATTTTGAAGCTCCTAATTTAAAAGAAAATCTAGTTGGTATACTTTTAAAGCACATCATCATCCAAGGCTAAAACATCACTGCCTAACAGTCTCACAGGTTAATGAGAATGCAGTTGACAAGGTACAGGTCATAAATACTACAACTTACACATGTACTAACCTATAAACCTAACTGAAAAAGGGGATGCAGGTTAGCATAATAATGGATAAGGTGTTAGCCTCACAAACGCAAAGTGATTCACAACTTTGGGAAGCACAACTAGGCTTAAAAAAGCTCCCTGAAGTCACTGGCCTAATATTTAGAGATATATTCTCATATCTCTTGCCTTATGTGACAAATCATTTTGTGCAAACACTGTATTCTGTGCATCTTGCAATACAAGCATGGTGTTTCATTCTTACTGTATTACATATACCTGTAATAAACTGCATGTTAAATCAACCAGTTGCTGCAGGTCATGAATGGTAATGTGAACATCTAATCCTTTAACCCACATACAATATTTTCACTCACATTTACAGCACGTGTTCTATGTGCATCTGTTAAGGTACTCCTTATATTTTAATACATTAATTAATTCTGTTCCACTGCTCTACTAAGCCAGTTCTTCTTTCATTTGTGTAACATTCTTCAGTGTCCTCACATCTTTTTCTGGTGCGAGACATGTTAATAATGAATAGGACATGAACAGTCTGACAAGTATTCATCCTGTTTTGCTGTTCATATCGCTATCTTATCAGGCCATCCTTTAGCTTTTTTGTGGGTGGTGAGTGACCTTTGCTACCTTACCCTCCACCCTGTGCCTATTCATCTCCATACTTATACTTGCAGTAGCCTTGTACATTTCCAAACTATAGTTATTGTAAGTACATTTTGCAGATGTGACATGCATGACTGCTGCAGAGTACCTTTAACTACCTCCAGATGCTGGCCATGATTATCACAGCTGCATTTAAGTAATTAGTAGGTAAATATATATGCAAGTTAACATCCTGCTACATAAATGAGTTCCTAAGTAAAAGCTGAAAATAGACGTTAAATTCTCTGAACAGATGCATCACAAGTGTATATTTCGGCTGCACTGCTTCCTTTTACTACTGACAAGAAACCATCAGTTCCTAGTGTGGTATCCAGTGTTTTCTGGCTGGGTCAGACTGTCAGTTCAACACCATTGACATATATAACACACAGGAGACAGTGAACTCAGTAGCTGCAGATATACAGAATTATATATAGTCTAGCTTACTTCAGTGGTTTCCAATCAGGGTCCCATAGCACCATCCCCATGGTACTACAGTGAAGTGGACAAACAAATAAGAGTTTTTGTCTATTGCCATTACGCAGTTACAGGACACAAGTTATCACTGAAAGTATTACTTTCACACCCTGTGACTCGATATACTGACGTTTGAAGTCTTGTGCTCAAGCTTGCCTGCATAATGGTACAGGGTGAGAAATGTGTAATTTCAGGGCAGACATATGCTATATTATTAAAGAGCAGTGACCTATAAGCTAAGTTTTGAACCAAAACAATTATTCTTTTGCATTAGGTATCTTTCTGTTCAGATCAAAAATAGTAAATAATGGACCCGGTCTTCTCTAAAAGCTGTGTTTCCTTATATTTTGAGAATCAGGCCAATAAAGAAGATTATCACTGTAGCCATTGAACTGAGTTATAAAACACAATACATACATACATACATAAATACAAATATTTCAAGTACTGGCATTAATACCCTTCTAACTAGTCAATATACCAAAACACTTGTTCCCATAATAAGTGTAACCTTTTGTGGTAGAGTATATGTGGTCCCTTATTCGTTCTCTCAATGTACGATTAGTTTTAGGTTATTTTTATAGTGCTCTAGCCAAGCATTCATTAACATTTGGTGAGAAACATAAATTACTTTTTCAGGTGTTACAAACACAGGATGCAACCATTAGGTTAGGTGATATAGTTAATGCCACGGAAACTTTAGAAACCAAATGGATTTTAAGGTTAGGTGCACATAGGGGACGAGGTCTTAATGACGCCATTCCCATTAAACCTTTGCTTAAGTCTAGAAGTGTTAAGTAACACCTCTAGAATTTATTTAAGAATTTGTGAAAGTATTTTTCTGTATATTTTTATATATACTTTTATATGTATACTCATTAAGAATAAATAGAAGTCATTTAATCTTTTAATTTATATATATATTTACTTATGCTTTTTAATTGAATAATTGATTTATTCATTTTATTGGTTGACTGATTTATGTTGGAGTGTATTTAAATGGTATTAGTTTGTTACAATGAGTACGTCTGATGAAGCGAGTTATAATACTGTGAAAGCACTTACGTTTCTTGTTTAATAAATAATATTCTACAAAACATTTTTGGTCATCCTGCTGCCTTCTTGGATTTCTATATTCTATCTACTGGGCGAATTGTTATTATCTCCTTACTAATTTTGTTGAATCAATATTATTCCTGTCTGTTTCTGGTAAATTTAAGTCCCCAGCTAATATTATTCTTCCCTCCTGTGTTTCATGCAAGAAATGTACGAATTCCTCTAGGTCATCTGCACTAGACTTTGGTGGTCTATACATGTTCCAGGGTTGTCTTTATTGTCACAGTTACACAGTCTATAGTATTGGTGTTATCAAGGAACATGTAATAATCACAAGTCTCATAATTATCTTTAATCCCTGTCATAACACGTCCGCCTGATTTTTTTGTTAGAATGTCTTTTACAGTAAAAACATTTATACCGTGACAGAACTGGTTTCCAGTGATTGTTCTTTAGTCATGTTTCACAAACAATAACATCATCAATCCTGTGGGAATGTAGCAAATTTTCCAATAAAAACACTTTATTATTAATGCTCCTAGCATTAACAAACATCAGAGATGCATCAAATGTTGCTATCTGTGAAATGTTAAATTTTCCACCTGACAAAAATTCTGTCTAGTGTTTCTCAAATACTGCAAAACATCTGCTGCAAAAATTCTCTTCCCTGATCTTGATAAATGCACCCCATCCTGTCTGAATACATGTGCCCAAAACTAGGCTTGGATGCTCTACACATTTCCATTTTTTAAACAAGACCTTTTTTCCATGCAAGTATGTCCGCCAAAATACTTTCATTCACAGTGACCTGAGTATTCTTTCTATAGCTGATTTGTGAGAAATACATCCTAACACCAGTAAAAGCTATACTATCTAAGAGGGCTGTCAGTTCCCTACAAGAGTCAGAGAATCCTTTTGGATGACATCATTTGCACCAACATGCATAAAAACAGATTCCTACTTCCTTACATTAAGGCATTCCAATGCTTGTCTCACATCTTCTATTTTTGCTCCTGGCAAGCATAACACTATTCGATGTTCATTATCTTCTCTGCATATGTATCACTTCCTCTAATAATTTAATCTCTAATTACAAGAATATCTTTGCTGGCCAGCTGTGAAGAATCTTCAGCTTCTAATACAATAATATCTGCTCTATCAATTGTTAGGAGGGACATATTTTCATCACCATTAGTCTTAGTAATCCCACTGTTTTCATTGTGTATTAAATTCTCATCCAGGTGGTATTGTAAATCAACAGCTTGAGTCATGTAGTCAACATCTGTCTTTCTCTTATATTTTCTTACAGTAATGTTCTTCAATCTTTCCACGTTCAATTTTGATTTCTTCCTTTTCATCTGCCCCTTGCCTCTTTTTTTCTACATTCTCTTTTGGAAAAATGATGCCTTTTTCTGTAGACTGAAGGTTTTCTGCTAGCAAAATATCATCATTCCCTGTGACCTGTGTGTTACATAACACAGCTGTGTCATTTTTGCTACGTATTCTCTTTCCTTTACAGTCATTAGTCAGTTTCTTTTTCTTCCTTGTTATTTGTTGTGAACTTCTTCCTTTCTTTTTTGTTTCCATCTAAGCAAACCAGATCCTCAGACTGCTGAATACTTGCATCCAGGATTCCAAATTTGTCAGGGGCATCATCTTGTTTCATAGGGGTTGAATGATGTTTGCAGACAATAGATGCATCATTTCCTAAATGTGTTCTATTTGTTCTTTGCCTAACATTATTTATTTCACCAGTCCAGCCATTAACTCATTACAGCTGAGTGACACCTCCAGGTGTTTCTGTTGTTATATTGTACTGACGCTGCTAGGTGTCAAATATTGTTTATTCATATTTCCATTAATAATTCCAAAACCAAGCTACATACAAAGTATTGAAAGATCTTAAAGCTTACATAACCGCAAACAAACATATAATGATATTTGACTTCTGTCTAGTCCCAGTAAAGAGATATTTATTGCTGTCCGTGTAATATTTATTTATATTGTCAAAAAAGTTCATCTTTTTCTAAACATCTTGACAACCTAGTAACACAGACAGAACTGGATAGCCTCATAGGAAAGCTCTTGTCTGTATGAATAAACAAAAAAATTGCCCAAACACCACAATGGAAGCCCGCAACACTGCTGGAAACTCAAGAAATTTTATTGTAGTACAAAAAGTTGATGTAACGCTGTTATCCTAGTACGTTTTCGATCACAGTCTTCATCAGAATCAATACAAACAGTTGAAATAATTCTGTTTATATACCCTATCTAATTGGCAAATTAATTGTCAATCAATTTAAATCAATTTAAAACCAACAAGCAATTCTTTCAGTAAAACTTGCAGGGAAACACTCGTTTCTAAACACAATACTTAAAAAAATAACTATCCAAAATTGGTATTAAAAATGTATGGAACACCAAAAAATACATGTTTCAATTATAAATTAATAAAACACGTGTACTTCATTGTACTAGTAACTAGTATTAAAAACATGCTAATTTGTATTGCCAAGGCTCCAAAACAATAAAAACGTATGTAAGTGTGTAGGACAGTATTGCCACCTAGTGACTTTTAGTGGTAAATACCTTGGATGTATCAAAGTTTAGCTGATCTCAATTTTAGTACTGGCTTGATAGATAGAAAATCATTCAAACCAGGCGGTTTATTACATTCCAAAACTATCTGCCAGTATAACTCTTTATATACTTGTTATTGGTTTGGAGCCTTGGCAATACCAATTAGTGTGTTTTTAATACTAGTTACTAGTACAATGAAGTACAAGTGCTTTATTAATTTTATAAATGAAACATGTATTTATTGGTGCTTCATATATTTTTAATACCAAATTTGGATAGTTATTATTATTTTTTATTATTTTTTAAGCATTGTGTTTAGAAATGAGTGTTTCCCTGCATGTTTTACTGAAAGAATTGCTTGTTGGTTTTAAATTGATTTAAATTGATGGACAATTAATTTGCCAATTAGATAGGGTATATAAACAGAATTATTTTCAACTGTTTGTATTGATTCTGATGAAGACTGTGGTTGAAAACGTACTAGGATAACAGCGTTACATCAACATTTTGTACTACAATAAAATTTCTTGAGTTTCCATCAGTGTTTCGGGCTTTCATTGTGGTATTTGGGCAATTTTTTCGTTTATTGGTGACTCTACATTGCCTTCATCTTCTTTCTTTGGTCTTGTCTGTATGAACAAAATATAGCTGACAGTATGTGTGCAATTTCAGTGGTTGCTGATATATTGCAAGTTGTTTACAAAATATTACAAACTTAATAGTTTCTATGTATATTGCAACTTTTACAATCCAGTTTAACACCTACAGCCTAAAGAATACTACCACTATAAAACAGCTGAAGAGTTTGACATTTACACTTATTTAGTAACCCCTATGATTCCAGAGATATGAACATTTGTTTGAAATGAGAGGACATAATTTGACTTAAGCTGCACACATTGCGAGTTATAGTACAAACTCCCAGAGATCCATTGGAGGGTAATGAGTTAATATATGGAACAACAGTTCTCCAAGCTATGTCAATTGCACAAGTGCAATCATCATTAAGTCTAGATTTACTTCTAACAATGGTATGCAAATCATACAGCTTTTGAAATGAGGAGCACAGATCACCAGTGTTATCAGCTGTTACCTTTAAATATGCATTTGGGTTGGGAGGGTGGCCTAATGGTTAAGGTGTTTGCCTTACAAAAACAAGGTACAGGGTTTGAATCTCACAGGGGATAACTGGCTAGGCTTAAAATGGCTTGCAAGAGCAGTTAGCCTAGTACTAGCCTATGAACCTATGAACCATAGCATTTGTTACACTGTACAAGATATTTGTGCATTAGCAAATAATTAATTGCATACTCATTTAAGAAATCCATAATCGGCTTCAAATTAATAAAATATTGTAAAAGAAAAGAATAATCAAAATCAGTAACCACAGAATTCAAAGAGAACTTAAATCAACTTATGACAAAAAAATCACACAAGCAGTATACAACTAATCACTAAAGTAAGTACAGTACAGTTGTTCTGACCATACAAGTTCTGCACGCCAGACAAACGTAATTCCTTTGCTCACTATTGCTTGCAGTCGCACTTCTTTTAACAGTAAAGATCGATAAATCACAAACCAAGGTGGGATTGTTTAGAGATGCTCAGAATTTTCCTCTATGCGGTCTGTGTGAATTTATAGCTGTCTAGGCCCCCTTGTGGTGGCTAGAGCTTGCCTGTCTAAAATCTATCCCTTTCTAACAACTAACAGTGAAATTAAAGGTAAAACAACAAAATATGAATCAAAGTAAATCTTGTTAACAAGCTATCCTTTCCTACCTACAAACAGTGAAAAACAGTAATAACAAATGAAATATAAATTCAAATAAAACATCTAACAGTCAACTCCACAGTAAATCACAAACCAAAGTAGGATTGTTTAGATATATTCCTCTCTGCAGTTTGTGTGAATTTACAGCTGTTTAGGACCCTTGGAGTAGCTAGAGCTTGCCTGTCTAAAACCTACCCTTTCTAACAACCAACAGTATAATTAATAGTAAAATAAAATATGAATCAAAGTGAATCTTGTTAACAAGCTATCCGTTCCTACCTGCAAACAATGAAAAACAGTAATAACAAATAAAATATAAATTCAAATAAAACTTCTCTTACCAGTCAATTCCACAGTAAATCACAAACCAAGATAGGATTTTATCAACATAATCTGACAATATATTGCATAATAGGATTGCTTTATTGCATTTATTGACTGCAAACTTGAGTTTGCTTAACCAGAAGCACACTTTTATGGAGATATTCTAATAAAGGGCATTATCTTTTACCCCAGCACTTTGGGATTTGAAAGCATGGCTGCAGCTTTAATGAAACCAGTTTAAGCATCCTGCATGGGAATTGCACATGTCTTCTGAGATTAAGGGAATGCACATTAATGGAATATTTGATAGAATTAAAGAAATAGGTAGCAATAAAACTTGCATTTAGGCAACATTAGCTCCCTTTCTCTATTGGTCTGTAATGTCCCTAAAATATAATACTAGAATTAGATGAGGTGAATGTATGAAAAATCATCCTATCACTTAATCTGAAGTTGATGATGTTTTCCCAAAAGGAATGTAGCTGTTAGTACTAGCTTGACTACTGTATGAAGAAAAATCCTTGTCTACATTTGCTTATGTCAATAAAATGTCATACTAAAATTGGGTGGGGTGAGTATATAAAAAAGTCATCCTATCTTTTAATCTGGGGCTGGTAATAGTCTAAACAAAAATAAAAATGGTTGCACAGTGTATAAATCAGACCTCAGAAAGCAAAAAATACACCCAAGGACCAAGCCAAAATGCTATTTACTAACAGCATTTTGGCTTTGTCCTTGGGGGGTTGAAAGTCTCCCAACAGCTGTATCATTATTAATACACACGTGTTTGCTATCTGAAAAAATAAATAATTTTCTCTAATTATGGACATTCTTACATTTGATATTAGAATTAGGTATGTGGGGGGAGTGCATAAAAAAGTCAACTTAGCTTTAATCTGGAGGTGGTAATATTTTCCTAAAAGGTGCATGGTTGTCAACACTCCCCAGGATTCATGAAGCTTGTGCCAGGCACCGGAGTAGCATCGGCGATCTAGCGCCAAATATGGCCATCAAGTGATTCAGGTATGAGCTGCTTCCACGTGCACTACCAGCGTATGCCAGAGCTGCACAGCTCCCGGCGCATGCATGCTAATTACCCCATGTGTGCAAATGAAGGTATATAGCTATTCATGAAGTGGTGCAGGTAAGTCAACACCAAAGGCCCCACAATAGCAGTACCTGCTGTAAAACCCATAATTAAGATACCCCACAGCTGGAATTGCACATACACACCCAATTACACTAGCATCATCCATTGCACAATAGTGTAAGGTGTGAAAGCCCCACACACACACACTTGTGTATTCCCAGACACTCTGCACCATTGTTGTATACAGACGAGGAACTTTTAATATACACATGTTAGGGGCCGCCATAGCTTTGATTCACCAGCATGTGTTGGAGACTGACGGTGGTGTGGAGGATGATGCTGACAACCATCTCAGGCACCGTAGGAGGAAAAGAGTGTTCAGACCCAGGGTAACCTACCAGGGGCTACATGATCTGGAGATAGTAGAGCATTACAGGGTGGACAGGGACACTGTACAGCAACTTGCTGAGCTGTGCCAGCCATGCCTCAGAGCCAGAAGTAACAGAGGGGAACCCATCCCAGTGAACACATAGGTATGTGTAAGCTTGAGAATACTAGCCACAGGTACCTTCCAAAGGCCATCTGAGGATATCACAGGCATCAGCATTCAGGGTACTCCACCAGTACCTGGATGTCATGTTACCACATGCCATTGAGCACATATACTTACCCCGAATGTAGGAGGGGTTGGCCAGCAATATGCGTCTCTTCCACCGTGTGGCAGACTACCTGGAGATACTGGTTGCAATAGACTGCACACACATACACATCAAGACACCACCCGGTGAGCAGGTAAGGTGCTACATAAGCCGCAAGGGGTACCCCTCCATCAACTGCCAGGTCATGTGCAATGCTCAGGGCATTATCATGGATGTGTGCGCTGGCAGCCCTGGAAGCTATCACGACTCCCACATCTGGCATGCCTCACAGCTGCAATGGGTATTTGCCAGGGGAGACATCCCATATGGCCACCTGGTGGGGGATGCTGGCTATGCACTGGAACCGTGGATGATGACTCCCATCAAAAATGCACACACAGCCACGTAAGAATGCCATAATGAGGCACATGCAGAAACCAGAATCATCATAGAGCGCGTGTTTGGGATGCTGAAATCACAGATCCATTGCTTGGACATATCAGGTGGAGCCTAGCAGTAGTCTCCAGGCACACGTGCCCACATCTTCTTAGCATGTGCCATGTTACACAATATGATCCTGCGGAAACAGCTGCAGCAGGGACAGGATGGTGAAGGCCCTCACAGCCCACCACCATTGCCAGGAGCCCCACAGGCACAGAGGGACTCAGACCATGAACACCTTGTGCCAGCCCCAGTAGGCAGACAGAGGCGTACCCAGTATGCCCATGCCTTGGCAAAGAGGGAACATATAGCACACACACTGACAGTGTAGACACTCATGGACTGACACCCTTCTCCACCTGCACACACAGCAAACATGGATGGCACACACACACGACCACCTGTAAATTGTCAGGTATAGGTGGTCTAATGTGTGCATCCTACATAGGTAGCCCTCAACTATTGTACACACAACTGCCATTGGCACAAGGTAATTCAATACCTGAACAGTAAATTAAGCTATCAGCATGTGTCCATACTGTATGTATAGATTCATAGATACATAGGTAGGTACATGCCTAACTGCCCGAGGCCACTCATAAGCATAGCCAAAAAGTGTCTGTTGTCGCCAACCCATTGATTAACTAACAGACCCTCTGTGGAGCAGAGCCAATTGCAGGATCCCTGGGGTGTATCCACTGTTCCCCACCCACTCTGCAAGGATTCCCTGGAGTGTTAGTGAGGGGTTTTGTATAATGTAATCAGGGATGTAGTTCCAAATAATGGGGAGTATCCATGACAGGAATCTTCTCAGATGATTTACATGTTACATAGTATACCTTAACCACAGCTTGCATATATAGGTAGTATTCCACAGAATAATAAACATGTGGAATACACAACCGCTGAAATGTGCGTTAATCACCTTTGCACTACCAGTGCCTGCTCTGAGAGATAAAATTACTACTGCCAGGATTAGAACACGCAACCATGTACACAATCTTCACAATAACATACCACTAATCTGCCTGTGATGTACCAAAGGCAGTTGTGTATACTGACAGGATAAAACACAAAAGGTAGGAATGTGTGGAAATAGGACAAACCAGCATGTACCCATTGAAAGGTGTATGCTATATATATATATATATATATATATATATATATATATATATATATATAAAACAATCAACATATATATATATATATAGAGAGAGAGAGAGAGAGAGAGATGTTGATATATGGGGATATACATATATATGTAGATATATAGATAGGTTAACAACATCTACATAACCATGGAGGTACATATAAATGGGATGCCTACCACATACCGACTGCTTGACATACCGACGCGCATAATCACGAGGCTTAAAGTCCGAAAGACCACAGTACTGAAACACCAGAAGCACGAGGTTTAAAATCAGGATGTTAAGGGACAGTTAGTCAGTGCTTCTGGTGTTGCGGTTCAGGTAGGTTACTGTGTGTATGTGTTTCTGAGGGCTGTAGTGTGTGTAAGTGTGTGTTCTGAGTGTGGTGTGTGTTCCTGGGGGACTGTAATGTGTGGGTGTGGATTTGCTTTGTGCATCTGTTTGTGCAATCTAGGAGGTAGAATATTAAAGTAGGGGGGTGTGGGGGTGCAGACACCCACATGGGGGGTGTAGGGGGGCTTGCCCACCTGCTCATACATAGTGTAGGATGGTTTGTTTGGATGTGGTGGGTAGCAGTGTGTCTGTGTGTGCGTGTGTGTTCCATGTTTGTGTAACTTTGGCGAGTTACTGTCACTGTCGGTAATGTGGGGTATAGGAGTCTGGTCCCAGTACTGTGGGCGTCGGATTTGTGGGTTTCGGGATTCCGTAGGTATCCCGTATACAGCAGTTGAAGTGTTCATATATGAGTATAACATGGACCATAGCAATCACACATTCCGCCATGACCAACCTTTATGAACAAAGGATATGGAGAGTATATGCCTATACACTATTACAAATATGTGCTATGGACATGAGCCAATGATAGGGTTACCACCTGTCCCACTTTGTGAAGGACAGTCCCTCTTTGGGTGGTTGTGTCCTGACCAGATATATTAAACGTGGCAAATGTCCTGAGATTGTAGGACATAATTATGTCCCATATGTAATGTAATAGTTGCATACAATAGTTCTTCATGTATCTAAAATACCTACATGTTACAATAAACAGGATAAGCAACTAAACTGCTACAAGAATAAGCTTATATTTAGGCAAGAAAGGAAAGTTCTACCCCTTGTACTGACCATGGGTTTGTGTCGGCCTGTAAAATCTGATGTGTGTCCTCAAAATGTCCCACTATGGCCATATGAAAAGGTGGCAACCCTAGCCAAAGAGTGTCAGTCACCAACACAACTCCAATGACTGCAAATACCTATGACAGAAATACACAGCTTTCATGTAGCAACACTTTATTACATTCCGATGTATTGCCAAAAGGATTCAAGGACTAACATCACCTGCATGCTATACAGGAACCACTTAACAGTGCCTTAATGAATCAGCCTGCAATTACCATAGTATTAGTCCACTAAAGGATAGGTGTTCAAATAGGGAAGGAACCCTCACACACATATCGATTATGTATAAAAGCAGTTCTTACACACCTGCATCTGCTATGTACACCCACCAACATCACCCCCACACCCAAAAAAATTACAATACAAACATCACAAATCATTCACTCACTGTACAACATCTGCAGAAGCCTTAACACACCTTGTCAGAGACACACTAAAATGGCCCTATGTGAAATAGTTGCTGTTATACAATGGAACAGCTGCTGATGTTACAGGGTTTGTTTGCACTAGTCCCATTTCAGAGGGTTGTGTGTACAGCGGGAAGTGTTACTAATTACTGATTAACAGCACAGTGTGGTACACATGTACACCAAATCAAGGATGTCTGGTGAGCACACTGTAAACCACATAACAGTTCATGCATAGTCATACAGCCTTGAGCTGCCCAAACATCCTTGCCAGACTGAAACATCTGCAGAAGTATGAGGTACAAACAAACCCAGCATAAGTAGCAATGTTCTGAAATATAACAGCTGTACTCACATGTAGAACATCTTCTAGCCATTACACACAATCCACGGGAGTCATGAAGCTAATATATCTCTGCCTGTCTCCATATAGCTGTTGAAATATATCACAAACAACACATCCAGGCTGTCTTTCTCAAAAGTAAGGCAAACGGACAACGCCCAAGTGGAGTACTCAATTATACACCACCATTGCCATGGTATTGGCTAATGGAGTAGCTGCACAGCTGATGTGCATCTAATTAACTACTTTGGAACAGCAATTGGTGGTCAGGATAGCACATTTTACCTATATTTAACTAGAAAAGGATGGCTTATCACACTTTCAAACCATCTGTATATACCAGCAGAACATTACAAAGAAGATTGAAACACAAACTGAAAAGGATTGAATTAACAGTCAACGACACCTCAGGTTACTAATAAGGTATGTAGAACACTCAGTATGTCTGTGTATGTAGTACCTGTTCTGTAATATTTAAAGTGCACGCAATCCATATAGTGGAAACAGTTATCTTGTAGTGATGTATTGTTGAGCATAGTAACACTTGTAGTATTTATGTGTGTACTGCTGTAGGTCACAAGGCAAACACCGCATACACCACAAGGGATGCTGTATAAGGGCTCTGAACACAAATATTCCTCACCAGTTGCTGTCAGTGGCAGGGCTGGTCCAACAAGTATGTGCTATAACAGGGGATAGTATATGTTGATATATTGTAACAGTAGGCATATGTATGGGTGTATTACTGAGAATAACATGTCGAAGGTTGGCCCACTGTGCAGTTATGATTTGCATTGTGGGATATTGTGCCAATAACTGTGTAATGTACAGTATTGTAGGCAGATATGTATTACAAGTTGCATAGCATTACTGTTATGTTAGGCACACATTAATTATGTCTATTGGCATTTCCAATACACGATAACAGGATACATATGACTTGTAGTCACCTAACAGTTCATCAGCATGATAGCAAAGTAAAATGGAAGAGCTAGTTAACTATCCATGCACATAAGACATGTAACACGTGCAAAGGTAGGTACTAGGCTGTCTTACCAAGGGTATTTTTAAGCCTAGCTAGAGTGTGTTGGCTTTTGACCACCCCCATAGGTCAGTTCCCTGTGACTCTGAATGGCAGAGCCATTAGTTCCTTGTGCCTCTGTCCAGCAGAGCCACTGCAATGATCCCCAGGGTACATGTCTGTCTCCCATCCACCTGTCAAGATTTCCCTTGAAGAGTGCTAGTGAGGGGCCCTGCCTGATGTACATTGGAATCATGTTCCAAAGCATGGGGAGTCTCCGGGTCAGGAATCTATCCGTCCAGCACATCATAGTATTTGTTGTGGTTAGGTGTATATCCCTACAGCAGGTTGCTCTCAGGGGCCTCTGTTTAGGTAGAGCATATCCAGCAATACTGGGTTGGACATGGGCCTTGTATGTCAAGCAGAGATGACCTGTGAGTATGCGGTATGCAACCGAGTACAGCTGGTGTTTCTTAGGTTGGGCTGCATAGGTCATCTGTCTGAGGTCAATAATCCTCTTGGTGTGGTACTGTTGTGGTCTTCCAAGCTGTTGCAGTTGTCTTGTAAGGTACATCCCAAATTGGGGTGTTGTATCCTTTAATGGGTCTAATAAGTCATGAGTAGAGAGACACAATGGCCTCCTTTGCTCTGGATGCGAACCCATTAGAGATTAGGGGGGCCACGTAGAAGGATATTCTAACCACCTTGTCATTATGGGTATCAAAGGAGAGATTGCTATCTACTGGGGTTCCCAGATCTCTTATTACCTTTTCTGTATGTAGGGGACTAGCACATATGTGGTAGTCCACGGGTAATTAGTTATATCCAAAGGGGATGACTATGCACTTTTTGGCATTCAGCATGAGGCCATGATATTGACACCAGGTATCCATCTCAGTGCGACCCTTCCAGTGGGTGTCTGTAACAACTGGGGAAACAATTATGTCCCCTAGTTTGCAGTCGTCTGCAAACCTTTTCAGCCAAAGCCCTCCTGTGCTTGCTTGTATGTCAAATAATTATATACCGAACATGAGGGGTCCTAGGACTGAGCCCTGGGGGATGCCACATGTAACTGGTATACAGTCGGACCTAGGGTATGCAACTCCCACTGTGTGGGTTCTGTCTGTGAGCCACTTTGCAAACCATCACATGACATAAGGGTTTATGTTCAGGTGGATGGGTATGTCGATAATACCTGAATGAGGAATGGTGTTGAAAGCCTTTGAGAGATCTAGGTAGGCTGTGTGGACTTCCTTGCCCTCATCTAATGCCTTGGTAACTGACTCTAAGAAGTCCACCAGGTTTAGGAGGCATGGTCTGCCCTTAACAAAGCCAAACTGGGAGGGGTCAAAGGTTTGGAGGTACTCAATGTCTCTGTGACTGAGATCCATGATGATGTGCTCCATAGCCTTGCAGACCAGGCTAGTCAGGCTTATAGGGCAATAGGTCCCGTGGTCCGTTGTGGTGCCACCTTTGTGGAGTGGGACAACTGTTGCTGTGTGCCATTCAGGGGGCACAAAGCCCGATGCGAGGCTATTATTGAACATGGTGCGTAGGTGGGGAGCCAGTGCGTTCTGAAGCTCATGTAAAACACAGCCTGGGATGTTGTCCGGTCCCATGGATGCTGCAATATTGGCTTTAGAGTGTGCAGCTTTTACCTGCATAGTTGTGAGTACAAGGATTTGGCACTCTTCCTGTATAGATAAAGGCCCTTTAGGGGGTGAGAGGGGGGAAAAGTAGCACTGAACCTATCTGCCAGGATGTTGGCAATATCAGTTGGTTCTGTAATGTTCGTGCCTTTGTGCTGTAACTCAGAGCAGATCTGGGTGTTGACATCAAGATATTTGACATAGCTATAGAATGCTTTGTGGTAGTTGTTGGCATTAGTGGCAGCTTTGTTTTTGTAGCTAGCTTTGGAGGATCATATAAGGGATCTCACCTTCTTACTGAGGCTGACCAGGGAGCTCCTCCATGCATGGGATTGTACTCTCTTTTGCAACAGTGTCTTCCTCCTGTAGTACAGTTTGTTTATGGCAGGGGACCACCAGATTGGCTTCCATAATTAGGAGTATAGTGTCTTGGTTCTGTTTGGGTAGCACGATCCATGCACTCGTGTAAGTGCTTATAGAGTGCATTTGTGTAGGATTCAGCAGTTGTAACAGTAGTATCCATCTGCATGGGTGTCATGACGTTCACCACGTCTGTCTTAAGAAGCATGAAGATGGCTTGTAGACATATTATATTGTGGTTCCCTTAATGGGGGTGGGGATGGGATGTGGATATCATTGGAGTTCAGCTTATGGTCGTATCGTACCAACGAGGAGTTGACTTCAGCTGTGAAACACCAGTCACTCATGTTGGTAATGCCTAGGTCTAGGATATTGTTGCCCCTGGTGGGTGTGTGGATATGTTGATCCAGGGCATTGGTGTTTATGAATTCCAGAAAGCATTGAGCTAATAAGTTGGTACACAAGTAGTTTTACCAGTTAATGGTGGGGTAGATTCAGTGAGACTATGTGATGAGTGTGGTGTGGTGCGAATATTTACCTTCTCCACATGAGTGTCAGGGTCAGGCTTGGTTGTAGAGAGCTTTACCTCCAATTTGGCTAGATAAAAGCATCTCTCACAGGTTGTAGTGTTGGGTGGTAGGCGGAGAGGGTTGTCTGTGTACATCAGGCAATGTCTACATTGCCTCAAGATGTCCAGATTCATCAGATAGACAGGAGAGAACACTGGCAGCTGACCCTTGGACATGCCTGAATATAAAACTAATTTCCCCTAGATAAGTGAAGAAAGTGAGTACAAGAGCTATTTTACTCTAAGGAAGTGAGAAAAGTATGTACAAAACCTGTTTACCTCTAGGTAACGAGGAAGATTGAGTGCTATAGTAATTAGTATCTTATGTAGTGCTTACAAGTTCTGAACAAGTGCTGAGCATGAATAAGCAATCCAGATAGGGTCTTGGATAACATAAACACACTGTCCACCCCAACAGGTACACAATCATATATCCATGTACACCACAGAGCCCCTGTACCCACAACTATGCAGGTACAAGCTGCTCTCAGGCTGCATGGGACCTGTCCACATCACAGATTGTATCATACACATATGGCAAAACAAGTTGCTCTCCATGTACACATCATGTAAAACATAGCTTCATGTCAGGCTGTGTACACACTGAATGGTGTACACCAACAGGTATCACAACCCACAAAGAGGGAGACACCACTGATAATGGGAAATACTGCACTACTACCCTGCTGAGTCTGGTCTGAAAGGCCATGAACCTTGATCAAATTATTTGATGTCAGCAGTACAGATGTAGATGACAGTAAGATTGATTTCACACTGCATATCATAACCTTGCCAGGTCATAGGACATCATCACCCATACTGTGTTCCATATACACTCGGTGTACTAGATGTATATTCCTATGTCACAGGAGTGTTTTGCAACAGGACTGCTGGCAGAACCAACACTACAGAAGGTGTCTGAATAATACATGCACGTCACACCAGTGCCAGCTACAGTAACACAGGGTTAATTAATTGTATTCCCCCTCATTGTAGTCCATACCACACAGACAAACAGAAGGCATCTGCCTATTGAAGTATGCAAATGACTATGACCTAGGAGCAATAGCTGACTCAGAGTGTTGTGGACAACATACAGAAGGGGCTTTGTGGGTGAGGTGTGTGTGACATATGGCCACAATCTGACAGCTGCATATTGCATTGTCACCCCTATGCTAATAACCCCGTACCCATGAAATACCACCTAGGCAGAGGTCAACATAATGGACACTGTGTGTAAGGGATGCAGCTGGGCATTTGTCTTTCCTGCGATAGCTACAACACCACACCTGTCAGGTAGTCATATGTGGCAACCCTAATCATAACATGGTGCCATTCATGAATATAGAGATCATTGTCCAGCCATACACAACACTCAAGTGACCCATATCAGATCACATATTTCCTTTAAGGAGTATTGGCCATGTGCAGATGGCCTACACCAGCCTTCCCATTCCCCATCTCCACTATGTAGCATGATGCATACCCTAAATAAATCCATGTCCAACCCAGTGATGTTGGACATGCTACACGTACACATCCTGATCTCAAACAAATACTTCATGGACATCCACCTTTCTAGTACTAGGATCACCACATGCTGGACAGATCCTTGTCCCATACACTTTACATAGTCCTGCCATATTATGCATTCCTGTCCAGCAAAGCTGCACATCGCTCCCCTCTTAGACATGGTGTGATGACCGCATGACAAATGTATCATTAACCCTGTGGATCAGTTATATGGCACTGCTCCACCTGGCCCCAGAGACCCACCTGTCAGCTACAGCCAGGTAACCTTTCATCCTAGATTCATACATGGCCCATGACATATAGCCTACTAGTTGACTTTGACTGTACATGCTATAGTTGATATCCATCCCTGAAAATACCATCTGGCTAGCCAGTGTCCCATGTGTATCACATGTGCAATACAGGTGATATATGGCAGGATGTTGAATTGCTGTACAGTGCCATACAAATGCATATGGCACAACACATACATGTAAAACCTTACATGAGCAAGTCTGCAGGGTCACAGGTCATGTCCGTTAAGGCAATGTAAGTCTTTATATGTGACATATACACAGCATCAAGGTTGACTGCATTAATGTGGACACATCCAGCCATGTGCTGATAGGTAGGAACACCAGTACAGGCAAACAGACATGCCCACATCAAGACAGCATCCACATGGAGTATGAGCAATGTAATCAGGTCACACACACACACACATATATGGTGATAATATCCATTCACCATTGAGTGTCATGTGTGTGACATAAATGTCAGTGGTGTCAGTGTCATGTAGATTTGCAAATACAACTATTTAATCATAATAAATGCGATACATATGTATGTTCAGCTGTAGCTCTGTATGTCTCTGTGAACTACTGTGACCTGTCTCCATCATTATGTCTGCCAGGTATGCCGCATGCAAGGCTACCCCCTTATACCTGCTTGGAGGATGAGGCCCTCATCACATACCTGCATGACAATCATGATATCCTGTTCAGCCATGTGCCACAGGATGCACAGCCGCATGATGCCCTGTGGATAGAACTTCGCAGGAGGGTTAATGATGTGGGTGGCCACAACAGCACATACCAGCAGATGTGCAGACATTGTACAGACCTCATTAGATGGGCGAAACAGCATGTGAATGCAATCGCCAGGAAACAAGGTGCAACAGGTGATGGACCACCAACCCAGCCCCCACTCACACTGACCGAGGAGCTACTGGCCAACCTGGGAACACCTGCAGAACAACATCCACAAGCCTTAGCCGATATTGTGGAGGTGGGAGTCTCTCAACCACCGAGCCTGGAGTTGCCTGGTAAGTCACTACTGCACCTATAACAATTATATTACATATAGTTGCATGTGTCACTGTACAATATGTAATGTAACATCATATGCAAGGCATGTATACACACATGCCGCATACTAAAGTATACTACTCCATGTATGCACACATGTGCATACACCATAGTATAGTCTAATGTACTGGTGTATGTGTTAACATGCACATTGCACCCTGTAGCTATCATACAAGCGTGGATAATGCTCATACTGCTGTGTTACTCCTATTTAGGTACCTCTGGCATTCCGCTGCGACAGCAGCCCATTGCAGGTGAGACTGTTATTATTTATCAGGCACCGTAATGCACAGATCTATCTGCCATGTGGCCATTTACCACATGTACACATAATGTATGGTCCTGTCACAATATACAGGTCGGACCTGCAATGCATCACAATGCCTACCCATGTGCAACACTTGCAAACTATGTGAATCACCGACATAAATCCTCACAAACTGTCATTGCCAGATGTGTGGACAGCTGTGCATACAATGGTGGAGGTGCTGTTCACTGTAGGGACATGTACTACAGATCAGAACTACACATGTGGGGAATACAAACAGTACTACACAGTGGGCTGGAGTATTGCCAGCCCACAGGATTCACTGGTGTGGATCATAGCCCTGCTATGAATGTCACATAATGTGATGTGCTATCTTGACATGTCCATGACATCTAGTGGCCTGGCTGCAACACTGCCTAACTAACCTGAAAAACATATCCCACATACCACCCTTTGTCTGCATAACCCTGTCGTCAGTGGTGCATATGACATCTATGGGTGTATGTCATATGGGACAACACAGACATGTGAAATAGATGCCCATCACAATAATTTGGCCAACACATGTACACTCATGGCCATGGAGGATGGCCAGAGACATGAAGCAACACACAGTAGACGTGATGTGCTTGTGTGTACACCCTGTCATACAATGGCTACACATGTTCCAACTATGGCCTTTGTGTAATGGTTATACTGCAGATGTGGAACACTAGACATCCTACAGGCCTGTGCATGTCTTGTGTAGGTGTGACATCAATCCACCACATAAGATGTGTTGACCATCTTGAGGGTGTCATGACATGACAGCAGTCACCTGTACAGTATCCACATCAGCCCACAGATACAGTACATTCCCCTTGCTGGTGTCGGACATCAATGTCATACTTGCTCCTCGTGTGTGAGTGTGTGTGTGTGTGTGTGTGTGGTACACAGATGTCATGTGGGACATGGTGCACCAATGTGTCCGCCATGTTTGGCCATAGTTGCCAGGCAGCAGCAATATGGTTGCTGATGTGCAGGAGTGTCATCTGTATACCCTTCAGTGACCTGTGTCACACATTCCACATTATGGTTTAGTGTGTATACACCTCAGTGACATGGGTCACATTCCACAGTATATATGTATTGTATCTGAACACAGTCATGGCTATGAACTGTGTCTGTAACTCACACTGTATAGCAATAGAGATGCCCTATGATTCCCTGCAATGGCCATGTACATCAGCTAAATATGCAGTATATCTGTAGGGCGGACAGACAACACTGCATTGGGACACCATTACCCCACTGTATATTTGACAGGACACCATTGTGTTAAACATGTATGGATGTCATTGCACACGTCAGCTGATCACATGTCATACTACATGTGATTGTCAAGGACATATGCCACACATTAGGCAGATGTACTGTTAACCTGTGCTGGTCTACATGGTGTAACACAGGGATGTATGCTAACTACTACTATGATTGTGTAATTTGCATGCTATCTGCTATGACACATGCATGCTGTTGTGTGCAAACCATGGATGTATGATAACTACCACTATTATTGTCTGCGCTGCATGCCGTCTGCTGTATCACATGCATGTTGCATGTCTTCTGTCATATCACATGGGTGTGTGTCTCTGTGTGTGTGTGTGTGTGTGTGTGTGTGTGTGTGTGTGTGTGTGTGTGTGTGTCTATTGTATAGATTGTAATGTACAGTTCTTGTCTGCCCTCACAGGTGATGTAGGTGCGTTGCCCTCCTGCAGTCCATCTGATGTTAGTGTCCCCACAGACTCTAGCAGTGATGATGAACATATGATTGAGGCACAGACAGGGTTGTCAGGGGCTTAATCTGTGCCATTGGTTGCCATTCCACCTATATCCCCCTCATCCCCGCACACAGATCCCATGCCTGCACATACCCCATCACCAGTGGCCATAGAAGAAGGACAGTTGGCGTGTGGTAGCTTGTAACAGGAATGTGTGGGGGCTATGGAAGGTGTGCCTGCATACCATGGTGTCAGCCAACTGACTGGTGATACCCCACACAGGCACGTGGCCAGTGCTGCTCATAGGAGGACCTCTGGCCAACATGCTCCTGCAAGACAGAGCACAGCAGCTGGTGTCACCGGACGCATGTTTCAGGCTGTTATGGAGGCACAGGCATGTGCTGAATGGCACAACTGAGAAGATCAGAGGCTTCAGAGGGCTGCTGTCCATTCTTTAAACAACATCCAGGCAATGGTAAATGCTGAACAGCAGATTGCTGAAGCTTTGGATAGACGGTTGGGTGACATGGTTGGAGTCCTTGACCGTGGCATGACAATCCACGAGCGTGAGCTGTCTGTGTTGGAACATCTGGTAGGAGTGAGGCATCGGGCACATGGACATAGGCCTGCTACATCACCTGTTTCAGGTCTATGTGTACGAGCTACCTCACATGTCCACTCCCATAGTGGCGGTAGCAACAGCAGTGCAGCTGATGATGTGCTGTCCACACCACAACACAGCAGGCCACATGCACATGGCCATGGATGGCCCCAACAGGGACATGGTTCCAGTGGACAAGTGTCATCAGACAGTACCCAATCTGCACCTCTGCCTGGTAGTGCCCGTGCAACCCCTGGCAGGCACAGGTCACATGTCCATGGCCGGACACCGTGAACTGTAAAACCTGGCCTGTACCCTCTGCAGCTGTCAATAATATCCCTGTTTAGGCCAGACACATGCCAGAACTATGTGCATACATATACCCACACACTGGTAACATATGTAGGGCACCGCAAAACACACATAAATAACATCCACACACACCCAATTAGATCAAAGGCCCTAACCCACACACATGATGTCATCCAATGGTGCAGCCTTGGCCTCTGGCAAACATTATCACCCTGTGTATATGATGATGCCTGTGCCGCATCCCTGACATCCACACCATTGGTGCAGGGACATGCTCATATGGTCTGATGCACAGGGTGAACAGACTAGGAAGATAAGTGTAGTTTACAATTGTTGAGTGCTGTTGACAGGCAGCAGACATACCATGTACTACAGGTGTACAATGCATTTTGTACTGTTAACAGTATGTGTCTTGTGTAAAAACAGTAACTGTATGTTGGTCATGATGTTCTGCTTTCCTCCTTCAGGTCTAATTGCACATGCCAGTGGATGTCAGTGTTTGCAGTTAGTGTCCCATATGTCAATGTGGACTACTCACAGGTATGTATGAATATACCAGCATGCGCTGTGTAGCTGCCACATAACAGTGAGAATGTCCCACATTCCAAACATGTCTACTGATCCAAGAGCATGATAGCTGTGTATTAAACTACTGTGGCTACAGATGTGACATCCATACTGGGTGACATCACAGGTACAGTTACATGGAGTGGTGAGGTAAGAGAGCAGTCTAGCTGATTACAAGGGTAGAGGCCAGTGGGAAGTGTGATGCCTCATTAGGAAGCAGTAATAAATGTTCCCATGACAGGATGCCAACATACAACTGCACCCACACACTCAGGTATTGACACATGTATTCAGTGACACAGTAACACACCCACACACTCACGGATTCACCGACACAGTAACACACAGTCACACACTGTTGCTACTCTTGAGGTGAGGACCCCTGCCTATGTGCAAATCATCATTACAGTACTGTGCGCCTACATGACGCGCCACAGAGAATACACATGTACAGGTAGTCAGTATGGCCTAAGATCGGGGACATCAACATGGATAGTAGATTGCATCACCTGGATGGGGAGGGGTCTTATCAGTTCAGTATAGTAACATACATCCTCACTCTAGGGACCAGACAGCCATACATACACACACACACACACATACACACACTATGGCATTCACTATTGCATACACCTATGTCACGCACATACAGATACCTCGCATGTGTGAAATACATGCCCCTGCCTATGTCCTGCATTCTACACTGCAGTCTATACAGATGTGTACACTAATGTACAGGAGAGTGAGTAACAACTGAGATGTATTCGCCACCATACATGACATATATGGACACACACACAACCACACATGCCAGTACTGTGAATCAAAGACCTGCCTAGCTCATGATATGTATGACAGACTTACAGCAGTATTGCATGCATTACAAAGTGTACTGATGCTTCCTTTGGCAACAGTGCTGATATATGCACACGGGACGTCTTAACTGTTAACAGGTTTCAAGTGATTTACCTTCGGTGTCACCCTGACCGCTGTATAAGTTGTGTGTTATATCCTTCAATTAAAGAAACCATTGCTTACTGGTTACACAGGTTATTGTAGGAGCACTTGTGACACACCTGTGAGCTGTCCTCAGCAAACATCCATCTGCAAAGATGCCCCACCACTTAGTTATTTCCACACATCTGTCCATACCTGAGGTACATCTCTCCATACATTCAGCATATCACCACATACAGTTGGCAATGTTGAGGCTGCATTGCAACTGCATGATGTACTAAGATACACGTCACCTGCATACATCAGCAATTGCACACGCATGGTATCTGAATGCACACCACTACATGTACATGTGTGAAGGTCCTACAATCCTGTCATTTGGACATGTTTGTAGGCATTGCAATTGGTGGACATGTGTAATGACATACATGACACATGGACTGTTGTATGATATGATAGGTGTAATGTGTGACCAGTACAGAGGGAATGTTACCTCTGTCAACATTGATATCACACCTTATGTACTGTTAGCATTCAGCAGCCATGGACCTACATTCCATGTGCATGTGTGTAATGGCCGTATCCATCTGTTCACACAAAGGACAACAACAGTTATGCTAGTTACATGTATGTTGTCTGTGTCTGGCATGTACATACCCAGGGCAGGTATATGTATGTCATATCCAAACATGAGGGTGTGAACTGGTGTACAGCAACAGTCATCTGCTAATGCTGTAAATAACCGAGGGTCTCTGGTATGTGTACAGATGACCTGGTTACAGGCAGTGGTATCATTGCATTGCATAACACATTATGCAACTGTGTCAGTACATGGGTACTCTCTACAGTTGATGTAGAGCTTGGTACAGTCCACTGGTCAAGGGTCACATGGTGGTGTACTCTTATATATCCTACAACATGTATGGATGTGTGTTGGTGGTCCGAGGGCATGGTGGTGTCTGAGATTCACATCCTAGAATGCAGCATGTGACAGCCTGTCCTGCACATGACTCATCTGTGATGCCTTTCGTGGGGGTACTGGTCAGTACATGTGAGTGGCCTCTATGTATGTGGGGACACTACCACCTGGAGTAGTCTGTACCTGTGTTATGGCCCACATGTCTGGTTCTGAGGTATATGGTGGTAGTGCTATTGTGCACTACAGAGCCATCAGCCAGGTGTTTCTCACTGCACAGATGTCAGTACTCCCCATTGTTGGATCTACAGTGAGCAGCTGTGATTATGGATGCTACACATCTAGCACTGGTTAGCATAAGCATACAATGCAGTTGTCCGCTAGGTGTCAGGGTGTTATCCTGTGCTTAGGACATTTGCCTTGGAATGGCACTATATGGGCGGATACGACTTAGGTATTATCCCCACTCCCTTGAATCATGGATGCATGTGATATGTTTCAAAGGCCTGTTTACTGTCAGTCATGTCATCCCAGAATGACAAACAATAGACAACCTCGTACTTACAGCAGGACATTGGCTCATTGTGTTGGTGAAGCAGTTGCCACTTCTAACAAGGCTCATTGTGTTGGTCAAGCAATTTCCACTCCTAGCAAGACATCACTGTGAGTGGTGATATTGTGCTTGGTATAGAATGGTACATCTAAGGTGATGGACAGCAGCAGACATTGTGTAAAAGACCAGCATCAGATATATGTAGAGCAGCGTTCCTGCTAACAATGACAACTACTAACACCAGAGCCCATTACAATGTGTTCTTTACAACTACCTGTAATAGCATGGACACTATGGCCTTCCCTGTTTAGAATCAGAGTGCATCCCAGACAGCCCTATGCTACTAAGTGTATGAGCATGCCCAGTATAACCTTGTGTAGATGTGTCGGTTATGTGCCTCTGTGTATGGGCATGGCCATTGTAACCCTGTATAATGATAGTAGTCGTCCATTCCACAAATGGGCATACTCAAGGTCAGGATGTATTCCTACTTTAAACACACAGGTTCACAGGTATGTACATCTTAACTGCCAGCATCCCTGTTGATGTCCGCATTCCTAGAAGATCATAATGACAGCCTTGAAATGTGTAGTCTGTGTGGCATGACTCGTAACTATGTAGTATTGTAATAGTGATCTGTAGATAGGCAGGTGTTCCATTCCCACCACTGCATTGTGTGTGTTGTGTGTGTGTTTGTCCCCATCTGCCTGAGGACTGAAAAATGCTTTTAGACTGCTCACACTCCATACAATTCTTATACCAACCTTTGGCAAGGCTGATGATGTCACCCATCTACAAAAACACCTCTGGGAGTTCTGTGTCACAGTAATCTCGGTAGCGCATTCTGTAACTGCGTAATGCTGTAGTGTGATAAAGTAGTTAGGTCAGTATTCTAATCCCAGACTTGCTGTGTGTGTGTGTGTGTGTGTGTGTGTGTGTGTGTGTGTGTGTGTGTGTGTGTGTGTGTGTGTCTGTGTTTGTCCCCGTCTGCCTGAGGACTGAAAAATGCTTTTAGACTGCTCACACTCTGTACAATTCCTATACCCACCTTTGGCAAGGCTGATGATGTCACCCATCCCAGACTTGCCGTGTGTGTGTGTGTGTGTGTGTGTGTGTGTGTCTGCCTGTGTGAGACAAGTACAGTGCAGAGTATGCACTCTCTATACAAATCACATGACCACCTTTGTCATTTCTGCTGTTGTCACCCACCTTGGTATACGCGTGCTGCAACCCAGTATTCACCATAGTGTGTGCCCTAAAAGCGTATTGCTGCAGTGTGATACGGTAGGTAGGGGTTTGTATACAGGACATGGCAAGTGTGTGTTTGTCTGTCAGAGCCAGTGTAGAGGTGGTTGCGCGTGTCTTACCATTGGACATGTTGGGGAGTGGATTTTGTAGTTTTCCTATATGGTGTCTGTCTTATGACACATTGGCCACCTCACAAGGAGTACAGCTGTCAGTCAGCCACGGGACTGTGTTGTCAAGCCATACCCCTACATCTGGCAAAAGGCCTGGTGAACAAAGTATGCAACCCTACTAGTACCCGGTATATGTCCCGCACCCATGTGCCATGCACAAACAAACTTGCCTAGGATATCCCACTATGTTGCTAGTACCATGCACATTGATGACAGATAGTAGGCATGGTGTGAATGCAGTGGCCTGCAGAGGACATGGCACCCTGTACAGCTGTACAATGGGCACATACCTGCGGACATTGTGCCTTCACTATGTTCCACACTGGATGCCTGCAACATATCTGGTGCCATCAAATGTGATCCACGGTGGCCATACAATGCTGTATGTATGTGCCCTATATGGACCCATGCCACTGACACCACAGAATACCTGTATAATACTATCAATGCAGGTGTAGGGTCGACCTGCTCACTATAAGCAGGTTTTGCCACACCAGGCCAGTATCGGCATATCAGGGGATAACAGGCTGTGTACACAACATGTGCCTGCCAAACCAGGTACACCTGTACATGTCACTGTACAGTATTGTGGGACATGCATATCCCAGGCAATGTCCATGTGAAGGACTATCAAACACAGACATGGCATGCATTGCAAAGCTATGGCCCTACACATTGGTAACCAGAATGTCAGGGCAGATGATGCAGTACCCATCTGTGTGGGACATTGCAGACACTACACCCCTGCACTGCACACCACTGTTGGGTGATGTGATGCCAAGGATTACCCCTCACCCAGCCTTGTACAGCCATCTTGCACAGCCAACCACTACACACCCATGAAGCAATGCATACATGCATGCCAGTACTGGCACCTTGTTTCAGCGTGTGGGTTTTGATGCTTCCAACCACAGTCACTCTCAGTATAACCCTCGTTGGCATACCAACAGATGTCAAACACTTTCACATGCCCTAGCCCATAGAACCTCCAGATATCCCCTGTGGTGCATGTAGTCCTGTGCATTACTGCAGTGTGGCAAACTAAGTAGTTAGGTTGTGTATTTGTGGCCCTGGCAAAGAGTGTCAATGCGTGTCCATTAGACAGTGTGGTTGTGGTGACAATGGTATCCGTTCACATGGACAGCCATGTGTGCCACACCTAATGTATGTCTACTATATCTCTGTTGCATATGTCACTCACTTACACACATATATATTCTTACAGCACAGCAACATGTCGTCTTTGTGGCACATGTAGTAACGTCATGCACATGTAATAGTAATGAGTAGTCAGTCAGGGGTTTGACCCCTGTACTGTGAGGCGTGTGGCAGACAATGCTTATGGTTATGTCTCCAAGCCCTTCCCTGGTGTACTTTGCCTGTCCCACCCACACACTCTCTGGGGATGTAAAGGAGTACACCTGCTCAGCAGCAGCATGTGTATTGTAAGTGATGGACATGGTCAGATGATGGCCTCTACACCTATTGCAGTCCTCCTCTAGCTGATTGTTTGTGGAACAGCTGTGATGGTGTTCCCATAGCCATTCACATGATAAACACAGTACACTATCTAGGGAAAACATGTTAGTATTTGGCCATGACAGTCACTGTGAGTGGTACCTGGATGTGGTGTTCTGATACAGCATCACAGATGATATCTGGATGTACTTCAAACATTATACACAGTGGGAAATAGCAGAAAGACAGGAGGGTGATGTGCCACACATGACTACAGTATGTAAGTGTAGCTATGCTGCATTGAGACTACTGCCTGTTTAACATGTGTATGGTAATGGCTATTCTGCATGTTTTAATACAGACATGACAGTACTCTGTTCATGAGGGACCCCCATCTGTAGGGCCATCTGTGAACTGGTCAGTGTGTGCAACCATTTGTTTCCTATGTTACACACTGAACACACATCTGTGCACAGCAGAAGCATAGTGTGAGGATTGCAGACAGTACATGATGATAGGGATATGTTACTGCCATTGCATCCCTGACTGGACATGTGTCACATGAAACAGTGGTATGACAGACACTGTCTGGGGTTCCCACTGACAAGCCAATATTGGGCATCTGTTCATAGCTGCGGTCACACGTCTACTACACATTGTACAGATGGCATGCAGTATATATGCATGTGTTGTGCTCCCTCTGCAAATGTATACCATCTGTTGTGTTGGGTTGATGGTAATATCTATGCATACTGTTGTAGGTAATCCTGTATGCTGGTGTCTATCACTAAGCCATATGTGGGTTTAATCTGCAACACCATAGGCTGAATGGGTTGAGAGGTCCCAGCAGAACCTACTGTCCCATTTCAGCTGACCATGGCACCGGGCACTAGCACATCTGGGGCCCAACCTTGGACATCAGCCTCTGTTGGCTCTGCACCACCTTCTGGTGGTACCACCACTGAGGATGGAGCATGTCCCCCCTGGGAGCAGGACCAGACAGGTACATGTCTGCTGTCGTGTGGTCCTGGACGTGTTGTGTTGGGGGCTCACTAAGGGATTCCAAAGCCAGATACGCAAGCTCTAGGGCAGAGTGCCACATTTACAGGGTGATGCTGCCCCTCTTGGACAGCCCCCAGCACTGCCTCCTTTGCAGCTGTTTAGGTACAGTGGCAGCTGCCCATGGCTGGGGACCTCCGTCTCACTGTTCCCATGGTCTTGTGAATACCGAACACCCATCCCCATCCGGTGTGTATCCCCTCACATGTGTCATATACCAACCCCGTATGCTGTCTTGTCTGTGATCCTACCCTACCTATCCTCCATGGCCATACCTATGCTCCTTCCCCTACATCCGATTCTCACTTACAGAAACATAAGGCCAATCGGCTCCTAGGACTACATCTGCCCTATACATACCTGTCCATTTCACACACGTGCCCACTGTGGACACATGTAACCCTTGTAATATGCATCACAACATACTCTTATTATCCTCACCCCTGTCCCTCAGGCGCACGATCCTGTTATGCACATCGCTCCTAAGTGGTCCAGGTACAACTGATGAGGACAACCCCATTGTACACATAACACTACCGGTCCCTGTATGGTTACCCCATGTACCTTTATCATGATGATGATGTGGCACACAGCACCTTGCAAGAGTACTGTTCACACATAATGATTGGACAGGTACTGTTGTGTTAATGTACATTACATGCACACAGTGATGTATACGGCCAATGTACAACTATTTGCATGTATGAATGACACATGTCTGTCTGAGGGAGTCTTGAGATCAGATAGAACAACACCACTACATAATACATGCATCGCTGGTGTTTCCCATTTCATTCATTTGTAATGCTTTGTTGCCACATGGTATGTTCCTGATATATCTCTATATATGTATGTTCCTATATGCTGGACATGAACACTCACATATACATCTACATGATGGGATACATTCCTATACTGTTGAATGACTGCGCTGTATGATATGTTTGTGGTACTGTCCATTGTCTGTATATCTGACATGGTGTATTGGTAATTCACATTAGCTGTGTGTGCAGGGTCCTGGTTCCAAGCCTTGCAGAGGATGTTTATTTGGTTGCAGGGCAGAACAAGGCCATCGGATACGGAGGGAGTAAGGCACATTAAAGCAGTTGGGAGCGTGTGTGCAAGGGTTTGCATGGTGTTACTCACTGCTGACCTCTGGTTACAGCTTTTTACACTCGGTTAACCTCTACACTGCTTTACCAGTGCAATACTCGCATACTGGTAGCCAAACAGGCTTACACCCGCTCGCTCCCACACTTGCAAATGCACCAACATTGGTGCTTGTATCTGACACTCACACCCTGGGTGGGAGCGGGGACCACACTATTATCCTGTGATGCCTATTACATCGGACTACATGACTACAGTATTGGGAATGGCTGCCCATTAGGCGACGGTATGGTGTTCGACTGTACAGAATCGGCGGCCTGTCCAGTGAATTAATCATATTATTTGTGAGTTCCTCATACAATCTGCTCCTGTCTGACTGATACATGGGAACTGAGACTCTTCAATACAGACAAGTAATTGGGTTTCAGGAGCCACATCCATCGGCCAAGTCATGCTACCGCATACCTATTATAGGCTTGCCACCTTTTCAATTGGCCAAGGTGGGACAGTAGGGTTAACACCTGTCCCACTTTGCGAGGGACAGTCCCTCTTTAGGCAGTTGTGTCCTGCGAAAATTATCAAGACATAGCAAATGCCCTGAGACTACAGGGCAGACATATATCCTAAGTTTCATTAATAGTGGCATAAAACAGTTATTTTATATATTAAACTTTTATATGTTATGTGAAATAGAATAAGCAATTCAAATGTTACTAGAATAAGCTTTTATTTGTGCAAATAATTAAAATTCTGTACTATGCACGGCTGTAGGTATGTTTTGTCCTGGAAAATCTGACATTTCTACAGAACATGTTCCACTTTGGGCATTTGAAAATGTGGCAACCCTATAGGGCCTTTATGTAGTGGCGTCAGATTTTGCAGGGCAAAACATACCCACAGCCAGTATAAAGGAGGGTACTGCACTATTTTGCCTAAAGAAAAGGTTATTCTTGTAGCATTATAGTTGCTTATACTGTTTCGTATAACATTTAGGTGTTTCAGATACAAAATAATTGTTTTTTGCAACTACTACAGTCAATATAGGATATCTTTGTCCTAAATCACAGGACATTTGCCATAATTACAATTATTTTGCAGGACACAACTGCCCAAAGGGGAGTGTCCCTCGGAAAGGTGGACAGGTGGTAACCCCAACCCTATTATTCTATCATCTTTCTAAGGTAGTCATCGGAATATGCACTTTCTGTCACTATCAGACCTCTCATACGAATGGGGAAGAATGAACACTGAATCATGGACACTGCATAACAACATCAGGGACACATTTAGAGGTTTGGTGCTATTAACCTGACACATTGACAGACCCAGACCATATGTAGTAATACACATTGTCTGAGGTACATGCTGTTTATGAATCTTACATGTTGTCATTATTCATTATGTGTATTCCACCGCCTTTCCTCCTAATATCACTAGTTCTAGGAGGGTTTAGGTGGGACAGAGTTAGAGTCTGAGTCATAATTATGGACGTCCCTGGTAATCGGGGACAGTTCTATGGTATGGTCCCTATGTGTTCTCTCAGTAGTTTATGGACTATCCAGTGGATGTGCTGTTAGGGTTTGGGAGGTATGGGCATCTGCTATACCCACATCGGAATATTACTTACATCCATGCGGCGGTCCTAATATGGCTCTGCCAGCCAACACCTGCATGCTTAAGCCCATAATCGCATACTCATAGTTCCCCTACCTGCCACTCCTCTACAGCACTCATCCTTACTGTGGGAACAGGTGGGGTATGAACACACCACTACACACTGCCCAGTCTCCCCATATCGGGACACATGTTGTGCGTTGTGTTGACCCATGTGTTATCAGGCTTAAACCACCTACTGGTCCGTGTACATCTACAGCCTGGTCGGAGAAATCATTACAGGGCCTGGCACTGGTCATTAATTTTTGTTGTCCCACAAGGGACATCGATGTCTATGTTTCAAGTGTAGATCTTGCAGATCTCTCCCACAGGTTGTTTCCTGCCGGTAGTCTGGGAAACAGTGGTGGATTTACCTTTATTGTGTGTCTATATGTCTCTCTGGCCTAGCTGGGGGGGGGTTGGGGTTGATGCTACGTGTTACACATTTGTTTATTGGATCTCCCACCAACATATGCCTGGCCTGTGAACATATGTTACCCGTAACTGCTGTATCATATCCTAGCTATATACATGTGTATATTTACTGTAACATATATATATATATATATATATATATATATATATATATATATATATATATATATATATATATATTTACATTAATATATACAGATATATTTGTATATGTATGCATACATGTATATTCATATCTTGCTGTCTATATATATATATTTGTGTATATAGTATAAGAAGGAATCAGTACTGTAAACTAATCAAGGATATACATTTTGAGCCTCAAGAGCAGGGTCAGTCAACCCAGGCATTCTACTTGTATGTTTTATAAGAGTGAAGCTATTACATTAGCAGTATTTCTTAGTAGTTCTCAGCTTGCTAATAAAACTGACTGTTGTAGCCTTGTGTCCTCCCCACCCCCCTCTAGTACAGTAATCCTAACTGTCCAATAGACAGTATACATTTAATTCACATCCCTGTGACTAAATTAACCATCAAGCAGCCCTCTCAGTGCTTTCTGCCTTAGTTTGTATCACTTGGAGGCCCACCTGTTTATTTGCATCTCTATACATTCCCCTTCATTGCTAATGTATCTCCCTTCTCTAATCTGTGCACAAACTGGTTACTAATCAGCAAGTCAATGTGAAGACACACTCCCAACCTTAATATACTTTGCTGTCTCTTCTCTTCTTCACCTTACAGGTAGCTTAAATTATTACTTACCCCCTCTGAGGCCTTCCCTGATTTCCACTGATTGCCTCTCTGGTTTCTTTGCATTCCACCTGGTTTACACCCCTTCTGCTATCTCCCTCCTCCAATACAAAGTCTATATTAGAATCCTGCTGAGCATGGAGCCATCTTTAAATTTCTAGTCTCCCACCAGGACACAAGTGCTCTTCAGCAATTACATTCTGCTTGCCGGAAAGCCATTAGACCTCAGGAATTTGTTTAAAGTGTTCATATTTGTAAAGTAATACTTATTTTTTTCTCTTGTCTTGGTTGGCTCTTCCCCACTCTGTTCACCCTCGCTAACACTCGGGCTCTATCCGCTCCTCTGCCCTGCCCCCTATTTCCTCCCACCCCCACTACCTCTACATTTATAGTAATCACAGCCACACCCACAGCTCACCCTCACATCACCTCCACCAATCACAGCTCCTCAAGTCATATCACATTATACCACACCAACTTGCTCCACACAAAATACTCCCAATCGCTCTCATTCCCACTAGGCATTTTTTATATCAACCACACTACTTCCCCATCCACATATAGTGCAACCTTATAATTCCTATTCAGACCCCCCACATAGAAAAAACTTAAACTTTATAACCATGACTATCACACAACTAAGTCTAGTCTGTCTTCTCATAATTCTTTACAACACCACAAGTGATCACTCTACCAATATCCATAAACTTAGTAGCACAACACTACATTATGCACTCTTGTATACAGACACCACACATTATAATAATATCTGCCCACAATTATTCAAGAACTACATAACGGACCAATTCAGAAGTAAACACATATGCTCTCATTCCTACTCCAAAAAAACATAATACTTTCTCACACTCCTCACCAAACTCCAACATGTGTATAACCATTTTAACTCCAGGCTCACCTTAAGTGGGGATATCCACCCCAACCCAGGCCCAAATCCAACCTGTCCAACACAAACTGCTCCAACACAAATGTCAGAACATAACACCCCCACTTTTGTCATCCCTGAGCAAATCAACAACAGCAGCAAAACCAACCATCTTTTAATGCTAAATATTAATATTAGAAGTATCAAAAATAAAATACCTGAACTCCAGGCCACAATAGCACACTACTCCCCAGACATAGTTGCTTTAACAGAAACCTGGCTAAATAAAAACATAGCTAACTCAGAAGTTCTACCTACTGGCTACAATATCATTAGACAAGACAGACCACTTCGTAAAAGGGGTGGAACTGCCTTACTGTACAAGTCCAACTTAACTGTTCATCAATTACCAAACTCCTACCCCTTCCCCAATAATTGGGACATACTTATCTCACAACTTCAACTTCACCCAAAAAAGGTCATTACCACAATTGTGATCTATATTCCACCTGGTAATGCACATGCTAGCCTTGAAGACTTCTTATCCTGGTGTTCTTCCACATACTCACAAGAAACCCTTATTCTGGGGGGCTTCAACCTAGATTGGTTCACCTGTATATCAGAACCACCAGGTAATCTAATAAATCTCCATGGCTACCAGCAGCTATTCCAAATTCCAACTAGATGTGATAAAAAATGTAAAAGGGAATCCATCCTTGACTGGGTCCTAACTAACAACCCCACATTGTACCCTCAAACAGGCAGTCTCCCAGACACCTTAAATGACCACAACATAATATACTTTATATGTAGTAGAACAAGCATATGCAAAACCACTAACTATATATCCACTAGAAACAAAAAAATTCTCTCCTGAGGTCCTCAACACTTTACTCTGTAACTGTGACTGGACCCCCCTAAAAACCCTCCAACTTGACCAGGCTGTAGCATATTTCAACCAAACATTTCTACAACAGCTAGACACTGTCACTCCATTGCGCAAAATCAAGGTTAGAACCTCTACAAACCCCTGGCTCAGTAAAGAAACCAAACAAATCCTCAAGTCCAGACACACTGCCTGGCTTTACTATCAAAAAAACAAGGAAACACAAAGCCTAACTAAGTACCAAGAACTGCACAACCGTGCAAAAAAATGCATTAGGCTGGACAAAAAATCCTACTACACAACATTACAAACTAAATATCAACACAACCCACAAAACTTTTGGAAAAATGTAAACCAGCTACTAAAATCCACCCAAAAAGCTACCCCCAAACCAACCACCCCGACACTAAAGTTCCCATCGAAACACAATTCAACTCCCACTTTGTGAACTCAATTCTATCCTTAGTATCGCAGGACAGTTCCTTCCTCACTATCCCCCCCAACACAAACAACACTAATACAAGCTTTACCCACAAAACAGTTTCCACCACTTCAATCAAAAGCATGCTCTCCAAACTAAAAACCTCATCAACAGCAGCCTACCTACTCCCCAGCTATTTCTTGAAACTCACAGCAGGTGCTATTGCTATCCCAGTCTCCACTCCCATAAACAGATCAATTGTTGAAAACTATGTGCCCAAACTCTGGAAAATATCCTATGTTACACCCATACATAAAGGCAGGACCTCCACTGAACTTAATAACTACAGATCCATTGCTTTACTCTCCTCCCTGGCCAAAATCCTAGAAAAATGCATCCATACCCAGATGCTAAACTATTTCCTAGACAGCAAAATCCTGTCACCTACTCAGCATGGTTTCAAACCTGCCCATAGTACCACTACAACCCTCCTCTGCTTCACAGACACAGTAAACAATCTCAAAAATGAAGGCCTACAAGTGTCAACTCTTTTTTTGGATATGTCCAAAGCATTTGACACAGTCTTACACCAAATCCTGCTAAACAAACTAAACCAATATCATCTATCAAATTCCACACTTACCTGGTTCCAAAGCTACTTAACTGACAGGTACCAAGCTGTGAAATTGGAAACTTTTCTCTCTCCTCAGCTGCCCATAACTATAGGAGTCCCACAGGGTTCTATCTTAGTACCACTACTATTCACAGTCTTCACAAATGATCTTCATACCTCCAGACAGCATGCATCTATAATTCAGTATGCAGATGACACTACCTTAATCTGTGCTGCACAAAACATTCCCACCCTCCTGCAAACAACTCAACTAGCATTATCTGATGTTGAAAACTACCTTACCACAGCCCAACTTATCCTCAATCTAAAGAAAACTCAGTTTATGATTATAACCAGTTCTAAGAAAAAAAAACACTAACAGTCAATTCACTATCTACTCCACAAATGCTACTCCAATTGCTCCAGTGGCACAGACTAAGCTATTGGGAATAACCATAGACTCCCACCTAAATTTTGATAGTCATCTCAACTTAACTATTAAAAAAGTACATGCTAAACTGGGGTCACTCTACCATATCAAACCATTTCTTACGAATAATACAAGATCGGCCATTGCTCGCTCCCAACTTCTATCCACCCTACTCTATGCATCTCCCATTTTGACTAATCTCAACAAAACTGAACTAAGCAAAATGGAAGCCTGCTATAACAGAATTGCCCCCTTTGCTGCAAATTGCTCATATAGAACTCATCACTGTACTGCTTTGAGACAGCTCCACTGGCTTGAACTGCCCAACCTCCTAACCTACAATCAG